>NW_024070185.1:58237134-58549612 GCF_014754425.2 Oryx dammah
ATATGGCCCACAAAACCAAAAATATTTACTATCTGGTCCTTTATAGAAGTAGTTTGCCTTATTAGGGTATGCATATAGGTAGAGAAAAGGGACTTCCTTGATGGCTCAGACAGTAAAGCATCTGCCTGCAATGCAGGAAGACCCGGGTTCGATCCCTCGATCAGGAAGATCCCCTGGAGAAGGAAATGGCAACCCACTCCAGTACTCTTGCCTGGAAAATTCCATGGACACAGGAGCCTGGTAGGCTACAGTCCACTGGGCTGCAAAGATTCGGACGAGACTGATCAACTTCACTTTCACTTTCATAGGTAGAGAAAAGGTCTGAGGCTAGAGTCCTAGGGCACTTCAATATGATAAGGAACATGAGAAGGAAAGCTTCATGAATATAGGCAGGAACCCAAGGGAGTGTGGTATCTCCAAAGTCAAGTGAACATCCATTTAAAGGTCCAAGGAAGTAATTGACTATGTTAATATTGCCTAGTGGACAAACAAGGTGGAGATGAGACTTAAGTGGTGGATTTCATAACCTGGAGGCCACTGAGGACCTTCACAAGAGCATTCTCAGTGGAATGGTAGGGATGAAGGTCTAATTGATGTGTGGGTGCAGTAAAAAGTGGAGACAGATAACAATTATGCCAGAAAGGAGAACAGAGAAAAGAGTCATAAACTGAAAATGGTTGTAGAACAAAGTACATTTGTTCTGTGGTTTGTTTTTTGTTAAGATGGTATTAATACATCACAGCATGCTTATGTGCAGATGAGAATATGGGAATGATCCATTAGAGATGAAAATGATGATGTAGATGAAGATAGGTGAGAAGAAGGGGTTGAATTATGATATACTGTGGAAACTTCATCCCTACTGGAAAGAGACGAAGTTTCAGCAGTCAGATGAAATGATTCCCTGTGTTAAACATCTAGGGTGAGCATGTGTGCCTGCTATGTTGCTTCAGTCATGTTTGACTCTTTGCAACCCTATGGACTGTAGCCTGCCTGGCTTTCCTGTCCATGGGATTCTCCAGGCAACAATACTGGAGTGAGTTGACATGCCCTCCTCCAAGGAATCTTCCTGACCCAGGGATCAAACCCACATCTCTTATGTCTCCTGCATTTGCAGGCAGGTTCTTTTACCACTAGCACCAGCTGGGAAGCCCCTAGGACAAGCTCGGGTCCTCGACAAAGAAAGGGAACAATTTATCTGAAACAGAACAATTAAAGTGGGCCCCAAGGCAGACAGCTATCTGGTCTCACTCCTGTAAAAGGCAGTGGTTTGGGAGGCCCACAAAGGGCCAGGAAGGGAAGATCTCGGGTGATCTGTCCATAGACGGAATGCATCCTGCACTCTAAAAACAAAGCTGACTTGCAAGCCATATCACCTGCTACTGAGAGATGGCACTCCCTAGGCTGGTTTTCCTTTTGTTATCCTTTACTAACGTCTCATTCAGATATTTCAGCTTTCAACAGGGAATCTCCATAGAGCTGTATGTCCATGTGAAAATCAGCGTGGTAAAAGAGCGTGGTCTCCTTGAGGCCAGGGCAGTGAGGGAAACCGTGACCAGGAATGGGTGAATGAATTCCACAGGTGGTGCTCGACCACAAAGTCCACACATCCTTGATTTTCATTCTTAAAAATTCTATGTCTTATTTAATTAAGAAGAGGAAACCCTGGACTTCCCTGGTGGTCCAATGGTTAAGAATCCCCCTTTCAGGGAAGCAGATCTGGGTTAGATCCCTGGTCAGGAAACTAAGAGCTCCCATGCCTTGGGGCAACTAAGCCCAGACATAGCAGCTACAAAGCTCCCGCGATGTAACAAAATACCCAACATGCTGCAACTAAAGCCCCACAGAGCCAAAAATAAATTAATTAATTTTTTTTAAAAAAGAAGAGGAAACCTTAAAAATTCATCAAAGAGTTTGGAGGAGGACAGGTACTAATAAGATCACGGTTTAAAGTCATACAGTTATTCTTATAAAATAAAATTCTGAACTTCCAGTTTAACATTCCAGAAACACTCTCCAGGAGAGGAGGGGAAGTTCACCAACACTTTCCCTTGAGTTTCTCCTTTGCACGGCAGGGAGGGGAGGTAGGGGGTTGGGGCGGCAGGCTCTTTAACCTCAAGAACTATAACTGATCCCAAGCGTACAATGTTCTTTCTTTCACATTCTGTTATAAATGTACCCAAAAGTCCTCCTGCCTTTGCAGGGTAGGGACAAACTAGAATATTCAAAAGCCTTTCCATGAGGCTGGAAGCGAATGAAGGCAACAGAAACTGCAGAAGCAGGAAAAAAGGAAATATGAAATCTAGGCACATGGGCTTTGAAGCCAGATGATCTCAGATTTAGATTATGGCTCTTACTGACAGTATAACCTTGAGTAAGTCACTCAACCTCACTGAAGCACAGTTTCTTCATCTATAAAGTCAGTAAATTTCTACCTACCTGTGTTAGTTCAGAAGCAAGAAGCAGATACCAAGAGCAGACTAGACTTCCAAGTAACTGGGGGAAGTGCCTGTGGGAAAAAAAATGGGGAGAAAGCTGGAGAAGGCTGAGATGTGCCAGACAGCGACACACATCTGACCCAAAAGAAGGAGCGAGGGAAACAAGGAAGACAGTACTGGAGGGGCCTCAGAATGCCACACGTTCAGAGTTTCTGCAAAGCTGACGTAGGATTCTCAGCCCAAAATCTTCTGTCAGAGGTGCCCTCTGTCTCACAGGAACGGACCTGCTGTGTACCATCACTGGCTGGAAACAGACCACAGGAAATGGGGCCTTGGAGCAAATTGTGGTGCTGTTGTAGGACACAGCAGCTGAGGACATCGATTATGCTGCCCACAGTAGGAGTTCTGAGACACAGTCCTATGGTCACACACATCTCCCTCTCCACAAGGGCCTGGGGAGTAGCTCCTCCATGGTTCCACGGGAGGAAGGGCCTGCTGAGTGAAACAGACTATCGTCCTCATCACCACCACTGATCTCAGGCCTGCAACTGGTACTCACACCCTGCCTCCTCCTTTCTAAATTTCCCTCACTGTCATCTGTCACCTTGGCTGGTCTTGATGACTCACCTGGTAGGGTGACCTTGAGACAGGCTGGGACCTGGGACCCTTTGCTGCAGTGCCAGCAATGCTTGTAACTAGACACACATCTCCTCCAGCAACAAAATACAAAGAAACTATATGGGACTAAAAATAACTGCATGTATGCCACAGTTAGGGCAAATTCTGGATAAAGGATACAAAGACACCAAAAACCCCAGCTGCCACTTTTGAAGAGCCTGGAGCAAAAGGAGGAGAGTCAGGTGCAAAAGCAGGGTACTGTGCATGCTCCTTACACAAAATATCACCTACTGCTACTGCTGCTACTGCTAAGTCGCTTCATTCGTGTCCGACTCTGTGCGGCCCCACAGATGGCAGCCCACCAGGCTCCCCCGTCCCCAGGATTCTCCAGGCAAGAACACAGGAGTGGGTTGCCATTTCCCTCTCCAATGCATGAAAGTGAAAAGTGAAAGTGAAGTCGCTGAGTCATGTCCGACTCCTAGCAACCCCATGGACTGCAAGGGGTGGGCAAACCACCAAATCCACCCCCTGCCAGACCCCTGGACACACCCCTACCATTACCCCAAAGCACCAAGTAAAGACTAAGGTCTAAATTTCTTGTCTGGCCTGTGCTCCATTTCTGTTGATTAAGGAGGCCAAGAACCTGATCAGTAACATATTTGTCAACCTGAGCCTTCATTCCTGAAGGGTCTGGTAATCATGCTGTGATTAAGCACACCCTTCTCAGACTAGATCTGCTGCATGTGTCCAATCAAAAGGGCAAGGAAATGCCCCACTGCGTCACAGAAATTCCACACTTATTCCCTCCCTGCCTACGTTGAGTAAAAACTACCTTACCATCTCCTGCTGATCAGGGTCAATTACTTCTGCCAATATGGTGGCTCTTCTCTCAGGCTAGTCCCTGAACACAGAAGTCCAAAATGCGCTGGCGGCAGCCAGTGCTTATAGTTCAGTAACATCCTTGTTGTGTCCCCAGGCAAGATTACACCTTCTTTAGATATCAGAACCTCCAACTCTACGAAGCTCAGAGGTGCAGAGGCAGGAAGCAAAAAACCCTCTCTGGGTCCTTGGGAGTAATGGTAAGTGGGGTTACTTCTGCTTGCACCCCTTTCTTCCCAGGCCCATGTATTCTTCCCCCTGGGGACCCAACACATAATGTTCTCTCCACATATACTATATGCTGAAGGATGGTGCCCCAACCTTTCAGTGTTGCCACCACAGTGGCACTTTCAGTTCAGTTCAGTCGCAGGCATGTCCGACTCTTTGCGACCCCATGAATTGCAGCACGCCAGGCCTCCCTGTCCATCACCAACTCCCAGAGTTCACTCAAACTCACGTCCATTGAGTCAGTGATGCCATCCAGCCATCTCATCCTCTGTCGTCCCCTTTTCCTCCTGCCCCCAATCCCTCCCAGCATCAGAGTCTTTTCCAATGAGTCAATTTTTCACATGAGGTGGCCAAAGTACTGGAGTTTCAGCTTTAGCATCATTCCTTCCAAAGAACACCCAGGGCTGATCTCCTTTAGAATGGACTGGTTGGATTTCCTTGCAGTCCAAGTGACTCTCAAGAGTCTTCTCCAACACCACAGTTTAAAAGCATCAATTCTTAAGCACTCAGCTTTCTTCACAGTCCAACTCTGCACCTTTAAAAGACTGTTCAACATTTTCTTTTTTTTTTTAATTTATTTTTTATTTTACTTTACAATTCTGTATTGGTTTTGCCATACATTATTTTCTGAGACCAGCTGCCCCTGGATGGTACAGTATGTGATATGACCAGTGGACCTATGCTCATGGGCTCGCTCCACACATCCTTCACTCTGACAAGGTTCCCATGTTGGGATGCTAAGTGAGAATCCCTTCCTGAAGATCAGGCATTTCCTAAGCCCCTAAATAGTGATGCTGACTGAGGCACTACAGGTAGTGCCCAAAAAAAGTCATATATCCCTGTGAGGATGAACCACTGGTCCCGCCATTGTGGGAGACACCCAAAACAGCTGACTTGCCACCAAGTAGGGCTTGCCACCAAGCCTTGATAGGGCTCAGCATTGGTCCCTATTGCTGACAGGTTGGATATTCAGAGGCAACAGAAGCCAGAATTCTAAGAGCTTACAGTGTGTTGTCCCACTGGAACTTAACATATGCTCCAAACTGCATCATTTCCTACCATGGACACTTCCAACAACATAGGATTCTCTAGATCCTAGGCAGAGACTTTGCTTTTCTAGGTCTCACTCAAGGTGGGCAGCCCTTCTGTTACTCTATGTGAGCCAGGGCAATGAACCTAGCTCTAGAAAATATTGCTTCCCAAACCCAAGGAAGCTGCTGTGCTTCCACCTTTGTGGTAGGGGATGCAAGATGCAGCGATTTGCTTTATACTTTGGAGAGCTATCCCAATATACTCAAGACCACTGGACTTCTAAAAACATCACTGAAATGGCAGGTTCCTGAATCCCTGTAGGGTTTTACTCCCACCCTCTAGAGTACATCAGTATACCATCAATAAAATGGATCAGTGTGATGATTTGTGGAATGTCCAGTCACTCTAGATCTCAGCTATATTATGACTGGACAGGAAAGCTGACATAGCCCTGAGATCAAAATGTAAATGAGTTATTGTTGGCCATCCCTTCTTTTCTGATTTGAAGTGAAATGAATGTTTTTGTCAGATTAATGGCCATTTACCATATACTTAAAGCCTTATTGATCAGTTCTAGCAAATAGACCATATCTGGCACAGTAACTATGATGAAGGCTACTGCTTGTTTAAGCCAACAATGGTCTTCAGTCATTCTCCAGGAATGTGATATTGTTTCCAATTTAATACCTTGGCTCGGAGAGGAAGCAAGGTGAAAGAACAATTTCAAAGGTTTCTACTTGACCATCTTTACTATATCTTTAACCCAAAGTGAGGGTTATTCTAATACCCAAGTATATGAATGTGATCAAAAATAGGAGAAATAACCACTGAGGGTATCCACAAACCCAGCAAGCCTACTTGGAGCCAGATGTTAGCAAGAACTTCATTTATTATTTGGTCTCTTTAGGCAAATTTGGAAAACTCAGCAGTGGCCACAGGACTGGAAAAGGTCAGTTTTCATTCCAATCCCAAAGAAAGACAATGCCGAAAGATGCTCAAACTACCACACAATTACACTCATCTCACACACTAGTAAAGCAATGCTCAAAATTCTCTAAGCCAGGCTTCAGCAATACGTGAACTGTGAACTTTCAGATGTTCAAGGTGGTTTTAGAAAAGGAAGAGGAACCACAGATCAAATTGCCAAAATCTGCTGGATCATCAAAAAAGCAAGAGAGTCCCAGAAAAACATCTATTTCCACTTTATTGACTATGCCAAAGCCTTTCACTGGGGATCACAATAAACTGTGGAAAATTCTGAAAGAGATGGGAATACCAGACCACCTGACCTGCCTCTTGAGAAACCTGTATGCAGGTCAGGAAGCAACAGTTAGAATTGGACATGGAAAAAAACAGACTGGTTCCAAATAGGAAAAGGAGTATGTCAAGGCAGTATATTGTCACCATGCTTATTTAACTTATATGCAGAGTACAGAGTACATCATGAGAAACGCTTGGCTGGAGGAAGCACAAGCTGGAATCAAGATTGCTGGGAGAAATATCACTAACCTCAGATATGCAGATGACACCACCCTTATGGGAGAAAGTGAAGAAGAACTAATGTGCCTCTCGATGAAAGTGAAAGAGGAGAGTGAAAAAGTTGGCTTAAAGCTCAACATTCAGAAAACTAAGATCCTGTCATCTGGTCCCATCCCTTCATGGCAAATAGATGGGGCAAGAGTGGAAACAGTGGCTAACTTTATTTTGTGGGGCTCTAAAATCACTGCAGATGGTGATTGCAGCCATGAAATTAAAAAACACTTACTCCTTGGAAGGAAAGTTATGATCAACCTAGACAGCATATTAAAAAGCAGAGACATTACTTTGTCCATAAAGGTGCATCTAGTCAAGGCTATGGTTTTTCCAGTAGTCATGTATAGATGTGGGAGTTGCACTACAAAGAAAGCTGAGTGCTGAAGAATTGATGCTTTTGAACTGTGGTGTTGGAGAAGACTCTTGAGAGTCCCTTGGACTACAAGCAGATCCAACCAGTCCATTCTGAAGGAGATCAGTCCTGGGTGTTCATTGAAAGGACTGATGTTGAAGCTGAAACTCCAATTCTTTGGCCACCTGATGCGAAGAGCTGACTCATTTGAAAAGACCCTCATGCTGGGAAAGATTGAGGGCAGAAGGAGAAGGGGATGACAGAGGATGAGATGGTTGGATGGCATCACTGACTCAACGCACATGGGTTTGGGTAGACTCTGGCAGTTGGTGATGGACAAGGAGGCCTGGCGTGCTGCAATTCATGGGTTCGCAAAGAGTCGGACATGACTGAGCGATTGAACTGAACTCAACTATTAGTACTATGGTCATGCTTTGGGTCTCCAGGTAGCAAAGTCAACTCAGACTGTGGGTCTAAAAATGTTTGAGTATTTTCCCCTTCCCAATATACAATCACCCAAGTAAGCTTCCATGGGTGCCTTTGGCAAAAGAACTAGGGGAATCATCATAGGATATACTTGCCATGCTGTGCCACCTATTTTTCTCCTAGAAACACCATGCTCTACTGCTACTGCCACAACTCATGCAGCTCAAGTCCCTTGCTGTTCCCTTAGACCTTGAAGGTCATTACAATTATTGTGGCCTCTATTACCTTAAACAGGCTTCCCAGGTGGCACTAGGGGTAAAGAACCTTCCTGCCAATGCAGGAGATGCAGATTCAATCCCTGGGTCAGGAAGATCCCCTGGAGAAGGGCATCGCAACCCACTCCAGTATTCTTGCCTGGAGAATCCCATGGTCAGAGGAGCCTGGTGGGCTACAGTCCCATAGGGTCGCAGAGTTGGACACGATTTACCACACACATACTATTACCTTAAAGCTCCTCATCCCCATGGATACTTATGAGCTCAGCTCTGTGACCACCTCTCCTACAACTGGCCCTGATCTGTAGAGAAGAGCAACCACTATGATGTTGGTGTTACTCTCACCAGTGCTTTCCTGATGGCCTTCGTGAATGGGTTGTCTCCTGAACTCTCTCATGGAATATAATCAATGAGTATGTTTGGTGTCCTCACATAATACAGCCATTACTCTTGGCCACTTTCTTTAGCCTTCTACTATCTGCCAAGATAGCTCAAGCATTTCTACTTTACTCAACATTGCTATCACTTTGCTAAAGACTCTAAGAACTACCCCAGCCCTTAAGGTTCATGCTAGGGTGTTAAATCCTATTATCCCCAAAACTGTCCAGAAGTGTATACATTCTCGCTTACCCGGTCTTATATTTCAGGACCCCTGACAAAGCACCATCAAAATACAATCCCATGTACATCACCTTGCTTCTGCCAGTACATGCTAGCTAATTCCTGCAGTTCCTCCAGTGTATGACATCTTTTCTCCCTTATCAGCAAGTGGTGCTGATATTTGACTCTAAGTTACTGGCCTGGCAGCCTGGAGAGGAGGTGGGGATTCTTATGGGTGTACTTTCTGCATTATGGGAGGAGGGATTCTACATCTTATGTCTGTCAATACAGAAGTGCTAGTTCTGTTACAGAGCAGTTCACTTCGGCAGCTTCTTATGGTTGAGAGGGGTCTTCAGAGCCATATCCTTAGAAGCATGCATCCAGATGTCACTACCTCACAAATCAGGGTCCCAGGTTTTCCCAGCCAGGACCCTGAACTTAGCATAATAGACCTGACTTTACTGTTTTTAAATGTCTCTGGAGCTCTGCCATCCTAATCAGATTATCTGTTTGCTATTCAGTTACATCCTCTCTTCCACTGCAGTAATAAGGGTTCTCATACTTAGACTTTAACTATTTGTTAATAGCTTTCTAATTCTCATTGTCTCTCTGACAAGTGAGCATCAGTTCAGCTTAGCAGTAGCCAGCCAATTCCACTGTCTTCATATACATTGTCCCCCTCATAACTTCTGCAGTTGGATCATCACATGAGCAAAGTCAATCCCCTCAATAAGGAAGATTTCCCAAGCCACCTCCAGTGAACTCTTTAGCTACTGGAAAATCACTGTCTGCTAGGGACTACTTATGCTTCACAAACCACTCAGGAGGGAATAATCTTTGCCCACTGGGAAATGGGTGAACCATGCCCAGAACCCCACCTTACCACCTGTTTTCTTGGACCATGTGTGCTGGTTGAATTATCTAAAAAGCAGATATCAAGATGAAAACAAATATACAGGAAATTTATGGTGGGGGCACGGTGAGCTCCTGAGAGAGAAAATGGGAGAGCTATCAGAACCTGATGCAGGTCTGACCCCTGTGTAGGAAAGAGGGAAAGAAGGAGAGTTAGGCAGAAAGAGTCTTAGACTGTGATGCCATTCAAAGAAAATTTTGGCAAGGCCAATGGGAAATCCTCAAGACAATGTAGCCTGTCAAAGGAGTTCTAATCTCCCAGGAATGGCCTGCCTTTGCAGCCCTGCTGTGCTCAGTCATAGGCTGAGAACAGTCCATGGGAAGTGTGGCTTTTGTGCAAATACAGTGGTGGGTTCAGAGTGCAGCAGCTAGGGCTGCCAGTTAATTAAAGTCTGCAGTAGGAAATATGAGAGGCACAATCTCATGGCCACCACAACACCTTATAGGATTATTATGAGAACAAAATAAAATATATAAAGCCTTATTAATATATCTGCTGCTGCTGCTGCTGCTAAGTTGCTTCAGTCGTGTCCAACTCTGTGCTACCCCATAGACAGCAGCCCACCAGGCTCTGCCGTCCCTGGGATTCTCCAGACAAGATATCTAGTATATAACAAATGCTTAACACGTGCATTTTGTTAGTTCTTGTTATAATCATTATTATTGGTAGCTGGTTCTTGGCCTGTCTCATTAAGAGGTTTAAGAAGTTGCATTTAGCTACAGAATTAGGGGGACTCTTTTACAGAGAGAGGGCAGGGAAGTCAATTTGGAATTCATTAACACAAGCAGGTGTGAAGTCACAAAAATCTGAGCTAGGGAGATGGCATTTGTAATGGACAGGAAGAGAAACATGAGAAATATTTAGAAGGACAAATCATCAGAAATAGTAATTAATTTGCTCTAATGAATGAGAGGGAAATTAAACAAAGAGAAATCAACAGCTCCAGGCTCCTAAGGAAAGAGGTGGTTCAGCTGACAGGGTGGAGTGGACATTTGTTTTTGTTTTTGATCTGCCTGACATTCCTTTCCCCCGCTTCTTCAGAGAACTTCCCTTCCTTCAACTCCATGAGTTCTCAAGGGACTGCCAAGTATAGAATTCTACTTCCTGGCCATAGGGTAGGCAGGAGACCCAGACCTAGCCAACTGTAGAGTTTTATACTTCTGGCCACAGTGGTTGTCACAGTACTGAGAACATGACACAGGCATTTCAATCCGTTAACTCTGAAGCAGGGCAAAGGCTAACAGAATTTTGCCAAGAGAACTCACTGGTCATAACAAACACCCTCTTCCAATAACACAAGAAACAACTCTATACGTGGAATCACCAGATGGTCAATACTGAAATCAGATTGATTATATTCTTTGTGGCCAAAGATGGAAAAGCTCTATACAGTCAGCAAAAACAAGACCAGAAGCTGACTGTGGGTCATATCATGAACTCCTGATTGCAAAATTCCAAAATCACCGCAGATGGTGATTGTAGCCATGAAATTAAAAGACCCTTACTCCTTGGAAGGGAAGTTATGACCAACCTAGACAGCATATTAAAAAACAGAGACATTACTTTGCCAACAAAGGTCCATCTAGTCAAGGCTATGGTTTTTCAAGTGGCCATGTATGGATGTGAGAGTTGGACTATGAAGAAAGCTGAGCGCCAAAGAATTGATGCTTTTGAACTGTGGTGTTGGAGAAGACTCTTGAGAGTCCCTTGGACTGCAAGGAGATCCAACCAATCCATTCTGAAGGAGATCAGTCCTGGGTGTTCATTGGAAGGACTGATGCTAAAGCTGAAACTCCAATACTTTGGCCACCTCATGCGAAAAGTTGATTCACTGGAAAAGACTCTGATGCTGGGAGTCATTGGGGGCAGCAGGAGAAGGGGACGACAGAGGATGAGATGGCTGGATGGCATCACCGGCTTGATGGAGGTGAGTTTGAGTGAACTCCGGGAGTTGGTGATGGACAGGGAGGCCTGGCGTGCTGCGATTCATGGGGTTGCAAAGAGTCGGACACGACTGAGCGACTGAACTGAACTGAACTGAGACTTAAACTGAAGAAAGTAGGGAAAACCACTATATCATTCATGTATGACCTAAATCAAATCCCTTAAGACAATAATGGTCTTCAGTCATTCTCCAGGAATGTGATATTATTTCTAAAGTACCCTCTTGGCTCAAAAGGAAGGAAGATAAAACAACAATTTCAAAGGTTTCTACTTAACCATCTTTGCTATATCTTTAATATAGTAATATACTTCCACTTTATAAAGTGGAAGTAACAACTAGATTCAAAGGAATAGATTTGATAGATGGAGTCCCTGAAGAACTATGGACAGAGATTTGTAACATTGTACAGGAGGCAGTAATCAAAACCATCTCAAAGAAGAAATCCAAAAAGGCAAAATGGTTGACTGAGAAGGCCTTACAAATAGCTGAGAAATAGATGTGAAAGGCAAAGGAGAAAACGAAAGATATATCCATCTGAATGTTGAGTTCCAAAGAATAGCAAGGAGAGATAAGAAAGTCTGCCTAAGTGATCAATGCAAAGAGATAGAGGAAAACAACAGAATAGGAAAGACCAGAGATCTCTTCAAGAAAATTAGAGATACCAAGGAAACATTTCATGCAAAGATGGGCACAATAAAGGACAGAAACAGTATGGACCTAACAGAAGCAGAAGATATTAAGAAGACGTGGCAAAAACACACAGAAGAACTATACAAAAAAGATCTTAATGACCCAGATAACCACGATGGTGTGATCACTCACCTAGAGCCAGACATCCTGTAGTGCATGTCAAGTGGGCCTTAGGAAGCATCACTAAGAACAAAGCTAATAGAGGTGATGGAATTCCAGCTGAGCTATTACAGATCCTAAGAGATGATGCTGTGCAAGTGTTTCACTCAATATGCCAGCACATTTGGAAAACTCAACAAAGGCCACAGGACTGGAAAAGCTGTTTTCATTTAATCCCAAAGAAGGGCAATGCCAAAGAATGTTCACACTACCACACAAGTGCACTCATCTCACACACTAGCAAAGTAATGCTCAAAATTCTCCAAACTAGGCTTCAACAGTACATGAACCGAGAACTTCCAGATGTTCAAGCTGCATTTAGAAAAGACAGAGGAACCACTGATCAAATTGCCAACATCCGTTGGATCATAGAAAAAGCAAAGAGAGTTCCAGAAAAAAATCTACTTCTGCTTCACTGACTATGCTAAAGCCTTTGACTATGTGGATCACAACAAACTGAGGAAAATTCTGAACAAGATGGGAATACCAGGCCACCTGACCTGCCTCCTGAGAAAACTGTATGCAGGTCAAGAAGCAACAGTTAGAATCAGACATGGAACAATGAACTGGTTCCAAATTGGGAAAGAAATAAGTCAAGGCTGTATATTGTCATCTTACTTATTTAACTTATATACAGAGTACATCATGCAAAATGCTAGGCTGGATGAAGCACAAGCTGGAATCAAGATTGCTGGGAGAAATATCAATAACCTTAGATATGCAGATGACACCACCCTTATGACAAAAAGTAAAGAGGAACTAAAGAGCCTTTTGATGAAAGTGAAAGAGGAGAGTGAAAAAGCTGGCTTAAAACTCAACACTCAAAAAACTAAGATCATGGCATCTGGTCCCATCACTTCATGGCAAATAGATGGGGAAACAATGGAAACAAAATAAAGTGAGAGACTTTATTTTCTTGGGCTCAAAAATCACTGCAGATGATGACCACAGCCATGAAATTAAAAGACGCTTGCTCCTTGGAAGAAAAGCTATGACCAACCTAGACGGCATATTAAAAAGCAGAGACATTACTTTGTCATCAAAGGTCCATCTAGTCAAAGCTATGGTTTTTGCAGTAATCATGTATGGATGTGAGAGTTGGACTATAAAGAAAACTGAGTGCCAAATAATTGATGCTTTTGAACTGTGGTGTTGGAGAAGACTCTTGACAGTCCCTTGGCCTGCAAGATCAAACCTGTCAATCCTAAAGGAAATCAGTCCTGAATATTCACTGCTGAAGTTGAAGCTCCAATACTTTGGCCACCTAATGCAAAGAACTGACTCTTTAGAAAAGACCCTGATGCTGGGAAAGATTGAAGGCAGGAGGAGAAGGGAGCAACAGAGGAAGAGTTGGCTGAATGCCACTACCAACTCCATGGACATCAGTTTGAGCAAGCTCTGGAGTTGGTGATGGACAGGGAGGCCTGGTGTGCTGCAGTCCATAGGGTCAGCAAAGAATTGGACACAACTGAGCGAATGACCTGAACTGAACTTACTCTAGATTTTATATACAGATGCTGGGAAAGAGATGTTTTCTTCCTTCTTTCCTCTCAGGGTGCTCAACTGGGACAACATAATCCCCAAAACATAATCCTGAAACCCTTCCCCAAGTTCCCACCATCTTCCTACTGTATTCAGGAAGCCAAGCTGCAGTAGGATTGAAAGTGGGAGTGAAAGGGGCCACACAGAGAGAAAAAACAGATCTAAGAGATGACATTTTTTACAAACCTATACTCAGCTCCACTTCTGACATCACAGTTACATAAACCTTGTTTTCCTTTGCTCATATTTGTTAGAATTAGATTCCTGTCATTTGTGACAGTTCAGGTGTATGAGGAGAGAACTCATTTGATAAATTCGAGGTAATGGGAAGAAGATTAAAAGGAGTGAGTACAGACTTAGAGAATGAACTTATGTCTGACGTGGGGAGAAAGATGAGGGGAAGGGACAGTTGGGTAGTTTGGTATGGATGTGTACACACTGCCATATTTGAAGTGGATAACCAACAAGGACTTACTGTATAGCACATGGAACTCTGTTCAATGTTATGTGGTTGCCTGGACAGGAGGGGAGTTTGAGGAAGAATGGATACATGTATATGTATGGCTAAGTCCCTTCACTGTTCACCTATAACTATCACAACACTGTTCATTGGCTATATACCAATACAAAAAAAAAAGTATTAAAAAAAAACTAAAATAAAAGGAGTGAGTCAATGGCAGAACAAAAAAAGACTATTTCCAAGGAATTCCCTTGGGGTCTAGTGTTAGGATTCTGTGTTTCCATTGCAAGGATCACAAGTTCGATCCCTGATCACACAACTAAGATCCTGTAAGCTGTATGATGCAGCAAAATAAATAAATAAAGATTATATTCCAAATTAAAGATAACCTCATACAGTGCATAAAAGTATATGCCATCCCTACTATGTCCTTCTGGTTCTAGGTTTAAGATAATATTTTATAAAGGCCAAGGAATATTTGTGAAATTTGAATTACAGAACCAATTTTACAATTTGGGAAATATAATAACTGACATTTATTAAGTCCATACTTTACGCCAAGATCTTTATATGCATTATTTTATTTAACTACCATTTCACATGTGAGAAGAAGACTAAGACTCAGAGATGTTAGAAGACCACCCCAAAGGCATAATCTACCAAATGCAGGTATGGGATCCAAGTATAGATCTCTCTGACTCCAGAACCCATGCTCTTTTCCAACGTAATATGTGGCCTCTCTGGAGATCAGTGTGTGTCTACTACCTGAGGCTAATATGCTTTAAAATTCACAGATATCATTTTACTAACATTCATAATTCCTCTACTCACTGGAATTCTTAAAAATTGATGAATAAATATGACTGACTGTTTTTCAGATAATAAAATTCATGACTATATTTAGTACCTTTGAAGACTAGAATATGGAGCTTCCACTCTTGCTTAAGTCTAATATTGACTTTACACAGGCAGTGTAAACTGTTTTGATACAAATGGTAAATCTTATGGAGAGACACCAGAAACACAAAAGTCTGTAGTTATCTTCTGAAGAATGTATCCCCTGTTTTTCACCAGAATTCCCACCCATAAGCCTAGAAAATAGATAGTCCCTCTTTCTCTGCCCTTTCCATTCATGTTGTCCAAGGTATCTAAAGGAAATTTATTTAAAACAAATGAAGGTACTCAATAGGTAGAAGATGATAAATAAAAGGTTCTTCATTTTCTTCTGTCTTCAAGACACTTAGTATAAATCTTCATTGTCATTTATAGTCTCAACAAGAGACATTTTCCATATGAGAATTTGCTGGGCATATGAAAACCTTGGCTGAGCATGATATGCTCACCAATTTCCTCTAATGGGGATATTTATCATGCTTCTAGGTAATGGCAGTAAACAGCTCAGAATTCCCCATTACCTCCTAGAACCAGTCCAGTCTGGTTCCTTCCACCAATGCCTCCACTGAAACTGCTCTTGCTAAAACCCCAGCAACTCCCACATTGCCTAATCCAATGAGTACTTTTTAATGATTATCATTCTGGAACTCAGCAACAATTCCTAAGTTGGCCACTGCTTGCTCTGTTCTTCTACCTTCCTCTGTCTTTTTCTGGTTTCATTCTCTGCCAATTCTTTCTTCTGTCTAGTCACTCCTTCGGTCTCTTTCTAAGACTTTCTTCTGTTTCTTCTTTTTCTTAATTTGTCCCTGGTCTCCTTCTATGTTCTCTCTATTCACTCTCCCTGGATGGTCTCAGCTGTATTCATGACTTCAGCAACTACCCCGATGACTCCCAAATCTACATCTCCAGTCCTTTCCTCTCTTGTGAACTCCCAACCCATATATCTCTCATCTCTCTCTGGATGTCCCACAAGTATCTCAAACCTAACAAAGCATAACTGAACTCCTCTTCTCAGCAGTACCTGGACCTTCACCTTCTGTCTCTATCTCTGTCAGTGTCTCCATGGCCCACAGTCATCTCACCCTGGCCTGAGGAGTCATTCCAGAGTCTTTCCTCTCCTTCCCCCATCTCACCCATATTCCTTCACTTGTCTAGCTTCTACTCACTCTTCTTGTTTCAGCTTAGACATCATTTCTATCAGGAACCTGTCACCAACCCCACAAGTCTGTGTAAGATATTCCTTCTATGTGTTCCTATAATACCTTAAATTCCTCTCATAACACTTAACACAATACAGGTTTCTAACTGCCAGGTTACTTGTCTATGTCTTTCAGACTCTAAGCAGGAAATGTATGTAAACTGTTCACTGCTATTTAATACGTCCTCAGTGTCTAACACAATCCCTGACACGTAATAGGTGTTAATGATATATTTGTCAAATGAGTGAATCACTGAATCTTAAGCTGGATCCAAGAGTTCAAGAATGTTCACAGTTCAATATGTACTGTGCTTATCATGCGCCATTTTATTTCCTAATTTATATATTGAATATGTTCCCTTATATTACTTATAATCCCATTGTCTTGGCTCAGGTTCCAATCATTTCCTGGCTGGGCTACTGCAGCAGTTTCCTAACTCAAACCTCAGCCTCCTCTGCTACATTTTCCACACAGCTTCCAGAATGATGTTTCTAAAATCAAATTAGATCGTAATACTCTCAAGCTTAAGGACTTCAGTGGGTTCACTATAGCCTACAGGACAGTTCCAATATTAGGCACAGTATAACAGAAACCTCATGCTTTGGCTCTTGCCTACCTATTCTCCAGCCACATCACTCACCACTCCCCAGCAGGTACCTACACCTCACACACACTATCCCCAACTGTCTACACCAACTCACTCTTATTCTTTCAACAAAATGTCTACTGACCACTTAATATGTGCCAAGCAATGTTCCAGATAGTAGAGATTATGTGACAAAAGACAAAAATCCCTGTTCTCCTGGTACACAAATTCTCTTTCTACTCAAATGCCACCTTAAGCAAGATGCCTTTCTTTAGTGCTTCCACAGAACTATATGAATATCCTTATGGTGCTGGAGAAGACTCCTGACAGTCCTTTGGACTTCAAGGAGATCAAACCAATCAACCCTAAAGAAATCAATCCTGAATATTAATTGGAAGGACTGTTGCTGAAGCTGAAGCTCCAATACTTTGGCCATCTGATGTGAAGATCTGACTCATTGGAAAAGATCCTGATGCTGGGCAAGACTGAAGGCAGGAGGAGAAGGGGGCAGCAGAGGATAAGATGGTGAGATAGCATCACCAACTCAATGGACGTACATTTGAGCAAACTCTGGGAGATACTGGAGGACAGAGGAGCCTGGGGTGCTACAGTCCATGGGGTCACAAAGAGTCAGACACAACTTAGCAACTGAAAAAAAAAACACAAATGATATATTAGCACAACTTGCTGTAATTACTGATGTACCTGAATGCACAGGTAGATTAAGATTTTATGAGCCCTGAAGCTTATGCAGTTTGGTTCTGTGTGTGAGAAGGCATCTTTAGGGAAAACAATTACTAATCTAATATTGCTGTATCCTTTCCAGGGCCTTTCATTTCTATACCTCTCACTCTATAGTCAGACTCTATGCCAGCTCAGAGAGTCCTTTCTCCCAAGTCTATTATCTTTGTTTACTGCTTGCTCACGAAGGCCAGCACAGAACAAGAATCTTGCCTAGGAGCTCTATCTACCTGTCTTCTCTCAGGGATGACAATGCCCAGGAGCTTGCTCTTGAGCTAGTGGATCACTAATTATAACACTTCATTCCAATTCTTACATGCTTTACGGGAAATAGGAATCATCTCCAAGCACCACTCACTGGCTCTCTGGAGGCTTCCAGACACTTCAATTAGTTTTCAGTCTATTCCCATCAGGCACAGGACCTCTTAAAGCAGATTAAGAACCTGTACAAGAGTGTTCCCAACATTCACCGAAGAACTTCAAAACTGTTTACAATAGGGGCTGTCACATGGACAAAGAGCAAACTCAAGAGTCCAGACTTAGAAAAATTCTTTCTGGCTTCCTCAGTCAGTTTATATAAGACTTTAAGTCTACCTAAATCTGCAAGCTTCTTGGTCAAAAATTACTTTGTCTGCTTCCTCTGGAAGTATATATATATATTCCATTAATATTTATTTTATATATATATATATATATATATATATTTCCTGAGCTGCCCCAAATCAGAGAATCAAAAAATTTTAGAGTAATAAGGGATGCAGAGTAAAATATACATATCTTAATGTTTATTTATTTTTGGTTGTGCTGGATCTTCATTACCATGCACAGACTTTCTCTAGTTGGGGCGAACAGGGGCTTCTCATTTTGGTGGCATCGCTTGTTGAGGAACATGGGCTCTACAGCGCTGGCTCAGTAGTTGCGACACACAAGCTTAGTTACTCCATAGCGCGTGGAAACATCCTGGACCAGGGGTCAAATCTGTGTCCCCTGCATTGGCAGGCAGATTCTCAACCACTGGACCACCAGGGAAGCCCCTCAAAATATGTATTTTAGTATATACATTATGTGCAAGCTCTTATGAGGAATACGAAGAGTAATATATGATACCAGTTCTCAAAGAACATACAAAAAAGTATTTCCATGGCCAGATTTTTCTTACGTATATTGTTATTTTTTTTCCCTCCTTTCTCCAGCTCTGAACTGGCACTAATAAGTTACATGCTTCTGGCACAAATTGGAAGTAAATGCAGGGGGAAAAAAAAGCATAGTTATCAACTAATCAGGTCAGGAAGCAACAGTTAGAACTGGACATGGAACAAGAGACTGCTTCCAAATAGGAAAAGGAGTACATCAAGGCTGGATATTGTCATCCTGCTTGTTTAACTTAATATGCAGAGTACATCAAGAGAAACACTGAGCTGGAAGAAGCACAAGCTGGAATCAAGATTGCCGGGAGTAATATCAATAACCTCAGATATGCAGATGACACCACCCTAATGGCAGAAAGTGAAGAAGAACTAAAGAGCCTCTTGATGAAAGTGAAAGAGGAGACTGAAAAAGTTGGCTTAAAGCTCAACATTCAGAGAACTAAGATCATGTCATCTTCATGGCAAATAGATGGGGAAACAGTGGAAAGAGTGGATGACTTTATTTTGGGGGGCTCTAAAATCACTGCAGATGGTGATTGCAGACATGAAATTAAAAGATGCTTACTCCTTGGAAGGAAAGTTATGATCAACCTAGACAGCATATTAAAAAGCAGAGACATTATTTTGTCAACAAAGGTCCACCTAGTCAAGGCTATGGTTTTTCCAGTGATCATGTATGGATGTGAAAGTTGGAATATATAAAGGTAGCTGAGCGCTGAAGAATTGATGCTTTTGAACTGCGGTGTTGGAGAAGACTCTTGAGAGTCCCTTGGACTG
Source organism: Oryx dammah (assembly GCF_014754425.2). Taxonomy (NCBI): domain Eukaryota; kingdom Metazoa; phylum Chordata; class Mammalia; order Artiodactyla; family Bovidae; genus Oryx; species Oryx dammah. The sequence continues at coordinate 58,256,570 of NW_024070185.1, forward strand.
CAAGCAGATCCAACCAGTCCATCCTAAAGGAGATCAGTCCTGGGTGTTCACTGAAAGGACTGATGTGGAAGCTGAAACCCCAATACTTTGGCCACCTGATGTGAAGAGCTGACTCATTTGAAAAGACCCTGATGCTGGGAAAGATTGAGGGCAGGAAGAGAAGGGGACGACAGAGGATAAGATGATTGGATGGCATCACCAACTCAATAGACATGGGTTTGGGTGGACTCCGGGAGTTGGTGATAGACAGGGAGGCCTGGCATGCTGCAGTTCATGGGGTCGCAAAGAGTTGGACACAACTGAGCAACTGAACTGAACTGAACTATCAACTAATTTCCTAAATATTCAAACATACTCAAAGAGAGAAAACTGCCTTTTTAATATCTCAGAAACAGGCCACTCATCCTAGAAATTAGCTAAATTTCATTTGCTGGAAATCAAGCAACTGAGCTCTAAGGAATGACCAAGGGTTTCTGTGGGCTTCCATGGCCTTAGCAGATCTGAATAACTGATGAGTCCAACACTGCAAATAATTCAGTTTTGAGGCAAATAAAGAGTTTCAGGGCATAAACAAATATCTACCAAATATTTATGTTTGTGCCTTTGAGTACCCAATAATCTCAAACATTGAGAATAAAACATGGTCTGTGTCCTTAAGAAACTCATGGTCTAGTAACAGAGGCAGAAATCCAGCAAATAATGAGATTACAAAATAGCAGAAATGACAGGAATAAGCACAGGCTGCTGCTGCTGCTGCTAAGTCGCTTCAGTCGTGTCCAACTCTGTGTGACCCCATAGACGGCAGCCCACCAGGCTCCCCCAACCCTGGGATTCTCCAGGCAAGAACACTGGAGTGGGTTGCCATTTCCTTCTCCAATGCATGCAAGTGAAAAGTAAAAGGGAAGTCGCTCAGTCACGTCCAACTCTTAACGACCCCATGGACTACAGCCTACCAGGCTCCCCTGTCCATGGGATTTTCCAGGCAAGAGTACTGGAGTGGCGTGCCATTGCCTTCTCCAAGCACAGGGTACTACGTAAACCCAAAGGAAGAGTACTAACCTAACTGATGTGAAGGAAATAATATCTGGCCTAACTTTTAAAAGAAGGTTAAGTTTTAGACAACAAAACTGTGAGACAAGATAAGGCAGCATGCATACAGCAGTAAGGCTAACAATCAACAGAAAACAACTTTGGCTGATTTAATTAGAAGAGGAGTCTGTTGAAAAAATACTATGTAGTTCAGTAAATCCCTGGAAAGATGATCCTAGATTTAAAAACAGATAGAGGTGGAGAAGGAAATGGCAGCCCACTCTAGTATTCTTGACAGGAAATCCCATGGAGAGAGGAACCTCGCAGGGGGACATAAAAGAGTCAGACATGACTTAGTGAGTAAACAACAACAAAAACAATAGTGCTTAGCAGAATAAAGCTTTAATAACAACAGGAAAAAAAAAAAAACAGAGGGCTTCCCTGGTGACTCAGTGGTGAAGAATCTACCTGCCAAATGCAGGAGACACAGGTTCCCTGCCTGATCCAGGAAGATCCCACCTGCTATGGAGCAACTAAACCCGTATGCCACAACTACTGAGCCTATGCTCTAGAGCCCGGGAGCCACAACTACCAAGCCCATGTGCTGCAACCACTGAAACCTGTAAAACCTAGAGTCTGTGCTCCTCAACAAGAGAAGCCAGTGCACTGCAACTAGAGAGTAGCCCCTGTTCGCCACAACTAAGAGAAAAGCCTGAGCAGCAAGGAAGACCCAGCACAGCCAAGAATAAACAGATTTTTTTAATTAAAAAAAAATTCCAGCATTAACCCATTAAATAAGAAAACAGATGAAAACAAAAGGATACTTCACAGAGTAAACATAGCCAAAATCACACATAACCAGTCCAATGAAGAGGCTGCTGCTGCTGTCACTGAACCCTGGATGCTTCAGCTAAAATTGCCAATGTTGCTGTACTGAATACCATACACTGGAAATGGACAGTGGATGCTAGTACTGGATACTGGATGTCCAGCTAAGCATTGGTTGCCCTACTGGCAAAGTTCAAGACTCATAAAACTGGTGATTCCTAAACCATAGGAAGGAGGTTTCTATGCTGATTATTAAAAAAGTCACTATAGGACTTCCCGATAGTAGATAAGAATCCTACTGTCAATGAAGGGGACACAGGTTTGATCTCTGGTCCAGGAAGATTCCACGTGCCTTGGAGCAACTAAACCCCTGCACCACAACTACTGATCCCTAGCTCTGGAGCCTGTGCTCCAAAACAAGAGAAGCCACCAAAATGAGAAGCCCATTCACCACAACCAAGAATTGCCCCAGCTCACCACAACTAGAGAAAGCCCATGCAAAGCAACAGAGACCCAGTGCAGCCAAAAATAAAATAAATAAATAAAATTTTTTAAAAAGAGTTACTACAGCAGCATTCTAAGGAGATGAGAAGGCAAGAGAAAAGGCACAGGTAAATGCTTGTACTGGAAAAGAATGATCCTAAATCAACACCCTAAGTTTTAAACTCAAGAAAATAGGAAACAATGAGCAAACTAAATCCAGAGCTAGCACAAGAAAGGAAATAAGGAACATAATAGAAATAAATAAAATAGAAAACAATGAAGCAAATCAACAAAATCAAAAGAACAAAACTGACAAAGTGTCAACTAGATTCACCAAAAAGAGGTAAGGAGAACAAATTTCTAAAGTAGAAATAAAAGAGACGTCACCAGCAACCTTAGAGAAATTAAAAGAATTATAAGGGAATGTTATAAACAACTTTATGACAATAACTTGGACAATTAATACAAAACAGACAAATTCCTAGTAAGATACATATTGTAAAAAATAACTCAAGAAGAAATGGGAAGTCCAAATAGATCCATAACAAGTAAAGAAATTGAATAAATAATTTAAAATCTCTCAACAAATAAAAGCCAAGGCCCAGATAAACTTTCAAATGTGAATTCTATCAAAATTTAAAGAATAAATATCAGTCTTTCCCAAACTCTTCAGAAAATAGTAGATGAAGGATCACGTCCCAACTCATTCTGTTAACTCAGCATTACCATGATAGAAATACTGGACAAAGACATCAAAAGAAAAATAAATCATAAACCAACTTTCCTCATAAATATAAAAATTCTCAACAAAATAACAGGCAACTGAATTCACCAAAATATAAAAAGGATTAAAAAACATAGTCAGGTGGGATTTATCTCAGAAATATGAGATTTATTTAACACATAAAGTTAATTAATGTAATATCCCATTGGGGCTTTCCTGCTGGCTCAGATGGTAAAGAATCTGCCTGTAATGCAGGAGACCCAGATTCGATCCCTGAGAATGGAAGATCTCCTGGAGAAGGGAATGACTACCCACTCCAGTGTTCTTGCCTGGAAAATTCCATGGACAGGTAGGCTACAGTCCATGGGATCACAAAGAGTTGAAGAGTTGGACATGACTGAGCGACTAACACACACACACACAACCACACACACACACACACCCATTAATTGAATAAAGGACAAAAAAACTACATGATCTCCTTAACAGACACAGAAAGAACATTTAACAAACTCCAAACCCAATTCATGAAAAAAATTTTCAACAAACTAGGAAGAGATGAGAATTTCCAGCCATGAAATTAAAAGATGATTGCTTCTTGGAAGGAAAGCTATGACAAACCTAGACAGTGTATTAAAAAGCAGAGACATCACTTTGCCAACAAAGGTCCATATAGTCAAAGTTATGGTTTTTCCAGTAGCCATGTACAGATGTGAGAGTTGGACCATAAATAAGGCTGAGTGCCTAAGAATTTATGCTTTCGAATTATGGTGTTGGAGAAGACTCTTCAGGGTCCCTTGGACTTCAAGATCAAACCAGTCAATTCTAAAGGAAATCAATCCCGAATATTCATTGGAAGGACTGAGGCTGAAGCTGAAGCTTTAATATTTTGGCCATCTGATGCAAAAATCTCACTTACTGGAGAAGATCCTGATGCTGGGAAAGACTGAAGGCAGGAGGAGAAGGGGGCAACAGAGGATGAGATGGTTGGACAGCATCAACTCAATGGACATGAGTTTGAGCAAAATCTGGGGACAGTGAGGGACAGGGAAGCCTGTCACACTACAGTCCATGGGGTCACAAAGAGTTTGACACTACTTAACAACTAAATACCAACAACAATAAATGGCAGTTTTCCAAAGTGGTGAAGTGGTAAAGAATCTGCCTGTCAATGCAGGAGATAGAAGAGACACAGATTCAATCCCTGGGTCTGGAAATGGCAACCTACTCTAGTATTCTTGCTGGAAAACTCCATGGACAGAGAATTGACAGAAGAACCTGGAGGGTCTACAGTCCATGGGGTTGCAAATGAGCACACACAGCACACAGGATAAATGGCATCTGTGGAAAACCCATATCATCTTTATGGAGACTATGAAATACTGAATAATTTTCTCCTAAAATCAAAAGCAAGGAAATGTCTGCTCCCACCACTTCTGTTCAACATTGCACTGATGATTCTAGCCACTGCAACAAGGAACAAAAAGAAATAAAAGGCATCTCTATAGGGAAGGAAGATGTAAAACTGTCTTCATTCCCTAATAACATGATGTTGTATGTTAAAAAAAAAAAACATGAAATTTAAAAAAAAAAAACACACACACATACAAAAACTCATAGAACTAATTAGTTCAGAAGGTCATCAGATTCAAGATTATACAAAAATCAACTGTGTTTTTAAATGCCAGCAATGAGTAATCCAAAAATTAAATTAAAAACACAATTCTTAGGATTAAACAAAATAAATACAAGAGCTATACACAGGAAACTACAGAATACTTCTGAGATAAAAATCTAAATAAATGGAGAGATGTTTCATGTTCACAGATTAGAAGACTAAATACTATTATATATCAATTCTCTCTAAATCTACAGATTCAATGCAATTCCTATTAAAATACAAGCTGTCTTGTTTCAGAAACCGACAAATTGATGTTAAATTTTATATGGAAATTCAAAGGACAGAATAAATAAAACATGTTGAAAAAGAACAAACTTACATTTTCTAATTTCAAAACTTAACATAAAGTTAACAGTAATCAAAATAGCATGATACTGGCATGACAGTGACATAGATCAATAAAACAGAACTGAGAGCCTAGAAATATATCCTTACACATATAGTCAACTTATTTTTGACAAAGGTACCAAAGCAATGTAATGAAGAATAAACTGTCTTTTCAACAAATGGTGCTGGGACAATTGGATAGCTGGAAAATTGGAAAAGATGAGTTAATATCCTTGCCTCACATAATATGCAAAAATTCAACTTGGACCACAGGCCTAAATAAACAAGGTAAAGCTATAAAATTTATAGGAGAAAACCTTCATAACCATGGATCAGGTAAAAAGTACCTAAAACATAAGCATACCATAACAACACCAAAAATATAATTCAGAAGAGAAAATATTGCTAAAGTGGACTTAATCAAAATTTAAAAGTTATATAATAAAAGTTAAGCAATAAAACAAGGAAGAGACAAGCCACAGTCTGACAGAAAATATCTGTAAATTAGATGCCTGACAAAGGACTTGTATCCAGAATATATAAAGAACTCAATAAGAAGACAACACAATTTTAAAATGAGCAAAAGATTTTGTTTTACATTTTGGAAGATGTATATATACGGCCAATAACTACATGAAAGAATTCTCAACATCTTTAGTAATTAGGAAAATTAAAGTTAAAACCACAATAAGATACCACTTACCATCTATTAAAATGTCTATAGTCAAAAAGACAACAAAAAGTGTTGCAGAATATGCAGATAAACTGGAATCCTCAAACATTGCTGGGGAGAATGGTATAGCCATCTAAGGAAAGAGTGTGCAGTTTCTTTAAAACTTAAATATAAATGTATCTTGGGGTACAAGTCGCTCAGTCGTGTCCGACTCTTTGCGACCCCATGGACTATACAGCCCATGGAATTCTCCAGGCCAGAATACTGGAGTGGATAGCCATTCCCTTCTCCAGGGGATCTTCCTAACCCACCAATCGAACCCAGGTATCTTATGTATCTTATGTTTCAGTAATTCCACTCCTAGGTATCTATCTAGGAGAAATGAAAATATATGTCCACACAAAGACTATATTCATAGCAGCATTATATTCATAATAGCCAAACACCTGAAATAAACCAACTTCCATTTGCTGGTGACTAGTTAAACAAAAAATAGGGTATATGCAATTGATTACTAGGAAATAAAAAGGAAAGAAGTAATATGTTACAACATGCATGAACCTCAAAAACATGCTAAATTTAAAAAGCCAAGTATAAAACATCATATATTATATAATTACATTATATCAATTCCATTATATCAAATGTTCAGAAAAGGTAAATCTATACAGACAGAAGGCAGATTTGTAGTTGACTGGGGGTAGTAAATCAGATTGATTATATTCTTTGCAGCCAAAGATGGAAAAGCTCTACACAGTCAGCAAAAACAAGACTGGGAGCTGACTGTGGCTCAGATCATGAACTCCTTACTGCCAAATCCAGACTTAAATTGAAAAGAGTGGGGGAAACCACTAGATCATTCAGGTATGCCTAAATCAACTCCCTTATGATTATGCTGTGGAAGTGAGAAATAAACTTAAAGGACTAGATCTGATAGAGTACCTGGTGAACTATAGACAGAGGTTCATGACATTGTACAGGAGACAGGGATCAAGACTATCCCTAAGAAAAAGAAAACAAAAAAAAGAAAAATGGCTGTCTGAGGAGGTCTTACAAATAGCTGTGAAAAGAAGAGAAGTGAAAAGCAAAGGAGAAAAGGAAAGACTTACCCATTTGCATGCAGAGTTCCAAAGAATATCAAGGAGAAATAAGAAAGCCTTCCTAAGTGATCAGTGCAAAGAAATAGAGGAAAACAAAAGAATGGGAAAGACTAGAGATCTCTTCAAGAAAATCAGAGATACCAAGGGGACATTTCATGCAAAGATGGTCTCAATAAAGAACAGAAATGGTATGGATCTAACAGACACAGAAGATATTAAGAAGAGGTGGCAAGAATACACAGAAGAACTGTACAAAAAAGATCTCCACAACCCAGATAATCACAAAGGTGTGATCACTCACCTAAAGCCAGACATCCTGGAATGTGAAGTTGTGGGTTTTAGGAAGCATCACTGTGAACAAAGCTAGTGGAGGTGATGGAATTCCAGTTGAACTATTTCAAATCCTGAAAGATGATGCTGTGAAAGTGCTGCACTCAATATGCCAGCAAATTTGGAAAACTCAGCAGTGGCCACAGGACTGGCAAAGGTCAGTTTTCATTCCCATCCCAAAGAAAGGCAATGCCAAAGAATGCTCAAACTACCACACAATTGCACTCATCTCACACAATAGTAAAGTAATGCTCAAAATTCTCCAAGCCAGGCTTCAGCAATATGTGAACCATGAACTTCCAGATGTTCAAGCAGGTTTTAGAAAAGGAAGAGGAACCACAGATCAAATTGCCACACCCACTGGATCATCAAAAAAGCAAGAGAGTTCCAGAAAAACATCTACTTCTGCTTTATTGACTATGCCAAAGCTTTTGACTGTGTGGACCACAATAAACTGTGGAAAATTCTGAAAGAGATGGGAATACCAAACCACCTGACCCGCCTCTTCAGAAACCTGTATGCAGGTCAGGAAGCAACAATTAGAATTGGACATGGAACAAGAGACTGGTTCCAAATAGGAAAAGCAGTATGTCAAGGCAGTATATTGTCACCGTGCTTATTTAACTTATATGCAGAGTGCATCATGAGAAACTCAGGGCTGGAAGAAGCACAAGCTGGAATCCAGATTGCCGGGAGAATATCAATAACCTCAGATATGCAGATAACACCACCCTTATGGCAGAAAGTGAAGAGGAACTAAAAAGCCTCTTGATGAACATGAAAGAGGAGAGCGAAAAAGTTGGCTTAAAGCTCAACATTCAGAAAACGAAGATCGTGGCATCTGGTCCCATCACTTCATGGCAAACAGATGGGGAAACAGTGGCTGACTTTACTTTTCTGGGCTCCAAAATCACTGCAGATGGTGACTGCAGCCATGAAATTAAAAGACACTTACTCCTTGGAAGGAAAGTTATGACCAACCTAGACAGCATATTAGAAAGGAGAGACTTTACTTTGTCCACAAAGGTCCATCTAGTCAAGCCTACGGTTTTTCCAGTAGTCATGTATGGGTGTGAGAGTTGCACTATAAAGAAAGCTGAGCACCAAAGAATTGATGCTTCTGAACTGTGGTGTTGGAGAAGACTCTTGAGAGTCCCTTGGACTGCAAGCAGATCCAACCAGTCCATCCTAAAGAAGATCAGTCCTGGGTGTTCATTGAAAGGACTAATGTTGAAGCTGAAACTCTAATACTTTTGGCCACCTGATGTGAAGAGCTGACTCATTTGAAAAGACCCTGATGCTGGGAAAGATTGAGGGCAGAAGGAGAAGGGGACGACAGAGGATGAGATGGTTGGATGGCATAACCAATTCAATGGACATAAGTTTGTATAAACTCCAGGAGTTGGTGATGGACAGGGAGGCCTGGCGTACTGTGGTTCATGGAGTTGCAAAGAGTCAGACACGACTGAGTGACTGAACTGAACTGGGGGTAGCAACTTCAAATTGGCAGGAGGGATCTTTCTGTGGTGGTAAAACTATTCTGAAATTGAACTGTGGTGATGGTTATACAAAATTACAATTCAAAATCATTGAATCGTACACTTAAGTAAATTCTATGGTATGCAAATTCTCAATAAAGATGTTAGAAACAATTGCAGAATGACTGAATACAGAACATAAGGAAAGGAAGAGACCTAAATCCACATATCAACAATTATGTTCAATATAAGTAGTATAAACACATCAACTGAACAAAAGAATTTGTCAGACTGGATAAAAACAGTAACCAACTTCCCTGGTGGCTCAGACGGTAAAGAATCTGCCCGCAATGTGGGAGACCTGGGTTCGATCCCTGGGTTGGGAAGATCCCCTGGAGAAAGAAATGGCAACCCACTCTAGTATTCTTGCCTGGAGAATCCCCATGGACAGAGGAACCTGTCAGGGCTGCAGTACATGGGGTCACAAAGAGTCAGACACAGACTGAGTGACTAAGCTCGCATATATGCTATCTATAAGAAATCCACTTTAAATAATAAGATATACATAAATAAAAAGTTAAGAGATGAAAATATAAATACCATGGAAACACTAATCAAAACAAAACCAAAGTAGTGACTTCCCTGGTGGTCCAGTGGCTAAGTATAATGCAGGGAACACGAGTTCTACAGGGTCACTCGTTTGATTCCTGATCCAGGAACTAAGATCCCATATGCCATAGGGCAACTAAGCCTGTGTACCACAACTACTGAGTCCATATTCCACAACTACTTAAGTCCATACAACCCAGAGTCTGTGCTCTACACACAAAAGAAGACACTGCAGTAAGAAGCCCACACACTGCAACTAGAGAGTAGCCCCCACTTGCCACAGCTAAAGAAAACCCATGAAGAGCAACGAAGACCCAGAGCAACCAAAAATAAATAAATAAATAAAATTTTTTAATTAAAAGAAAATTTTACCTATAAAAAGAAAACTAATGTGGCTATACTAATGTCACATAAAGTAAACTTCAGAACAAGGACCACTACCAGGAATAAAGAGCTACATTTTGTAATGATAAAAGAGTTAATTCACAAAGGCAGCATCACAATGCTAAATGTATATGCACCTAACAACTGGTACTCAAAATACACAAAGCAAAACTAGTATTACTAAAAGTCAAATTCGCAAGGAAACACTACTCTCTCAGTAATCAATAGAACAAGCAAATAGAAAATCACAGAGATATAAAAGACCTGAACAATACTGTCAACCAATTTGACCTAACTGACATTCATAGAGTACTTCAGCTAACAAAATTCTTTTAAAGTATGCATGAAAGGTTCACCAAGGTAGACCATATTTCTAGGCCATAAAATAAAAGTTAATGAATTTAAAAGCTATGAAGTCATACAGAATATATTCTTGAACCATAACGAAATAAAATAGAAAATCAATGACAGAAAGACACATGGGGAAATCCTAAGATAACTGGAAACTAAAGATACGACAAATAACCCATGTATCACAGCCTAAGTCTTAAGGGAAATGACAAAATATTTTTTAATTGAATGAAAATGAAAATATGACATTTTAAAGTTTGGGGATATTTATATTAGTAAGAAAGAATGTTCTGAAATTAGATATTGGTAAGCATTGTATGACACTGTGAATATATGAAAACCATTGAATTATATAAAGAGGTTGGATTTTATGGTATATGAGTTATATCTCAATTTAAAAATATTGAAGAGAGAAGAAAGATCTCAGACCAAACTTTTAAGATTCCACCTTAAACTAAAAAAAAGAAAAACCAAATTCAAAGAAAACAAAAGGAAGAAAATAGTAAAAATAAGATTCGAGTTTGATAAAATCACAAATAGAAAAACAATAGAGAAAATAATGAAAACAAAAGTTGATTTTTTGAAATGATTAATAAAATTGACATTTGTCAATCTCTAGACAAACTGACCAAAGGGATTAAAAAACAACAACAAAACAAACTCCCATTATCTGGAATAAAATAAGGGACACTACTACAGGAACTACAGATGTTAAAAAGGATAAGGAAATATTATGAACAATCTGCCCATTGTATTAGTTTTCTATGTTCTTTAACAAACTACCATAAGCATAGTGGTTTAAAACAACACATTTATTATCTCACATTTTAAAGAGTTCCCACATGGTTTAGCAACATGCTATATTTAGGGTTTCAAGAGGCTGCAATCAAGGCGTTGGTTGGGCTGTGTTTTCAAATGGAGGTTTGACTGGTTAACAAGAAGAATAATCACCTCTGAAATACACCAACCTAATTCCGGGATCCTAATCCCTAGAATCTGTAAATATGTTATCTTACATGCAAATATGCAGGCTTCAGCAATACGTGAACCATGAACTTCCAGATGTTCAAGCTGGTTTTAGAAAAGGCAGAGGAACCAGAAATCAAATTGCCAACATCTGCTGGATCATCAAAACAGCAAGAGGGTTCCAGAAAAACATCTATTTCCACTTTACTGACTATGCCAAAGCCTTTGACTGTGTGGATCACAATAAACTGTGGAAAATTCTGAAAGAGATGGGAATACCAGACCACCTGACCTGCCTCTTGAGAAACCTATATGCAGGTCAAGAAGCAACAGTTAGAACTGGGCATGGAACAACAGACTGATTCCAAATAGGAAAAGGAGTACGTCAAGGCTGTATATTGTCACCGTGCTTATTTAACTTTTATGCAGAGTACATCATGAGAAACGCAGGCAGGAAGAAGCACAAGCTAGAATCAAGATTGCCGGGAGAAATATCAATAACCTCAGATATGCAGATGACACCACCCTTATGGCAGAAAGTGAAGAAGGAACTAAAAAGCTTCTTGATGAAAGTGAAAGTGGAGAGTGAAAAAGCTGGTTTAAAACTCAACATTTAGAAAACTTAGATCATGGCATCTGGTCCCATCACTTCATGGCAAATAATGGAAACAGTGTCAGATTTTATTTTCTTGGGCTCAAAAATCACTGCAGTTGGTGACTGCAGCCATGAAATTAAAAGACGCTTGCTCCTTGGAAGAAAAGCTATGATCAACCTAGACAGAATATTAAAAAGCAAAGACATTACTTTGTCAACGAAGGTCCATCTAGTCAAAGATATGGTTTTTCCAGTAGTCATGTATGGATGTGAGTGTTGGACTATAAAGAAAGCTGAGCACTGAAGAACTGATGCTTTTGAACTGTAGTGTTGGAGAAGACTCCTGAGAGTCCTTTGGACTGCAAGGATATCCAACCAGTCCATCCTAAAGGAAATCAGTCCTGAGTATTCATTGGAAGGACTGATGTTGAAGCTGAAACACCAATACTTTGTCTACCTGATGTGAAGAATTGATTCATTTGAAAAGACCCTGATGCTGGAAAAGATTGAAGGTGGAGGACAAGGGGACAACAGTGGATGAGACGGTTGGATGGCTTCACCGATTCAATGGACATGAGTTTGAGTAAGCTCCAGGAGTTGGTGATGGACAGGGAAACCTGGCGTGCTGCAGTCCACAAGGTTGCAAAGAGTTGGACAAGACTGAGTGACTAAACTGAACTGAACGTGCAAAGCAACTCTGCAGGTGTGATTAAATTAAGGGTCTTAAACTGGAGATTATACTGGATTATCTGGGTTGCTGCTGTTGCTGCTGCTGCTAAATTGCGTCAGTCGTGTCTGACTGTGCGACCCCATAGACAGCAGCCCACCAGGCTCCCCTGTCCCTGGGATTCTCCAGGCAAGAACACTGGAGTGGGTTGCCATTTCCTTCTCCAATGCATGAAAGTGAAAAGTGAAAGTGAAGTCACTGAGTCGTGTCCAACTCTCAGCGACCCCATGGACTGCAGCCTACCAGGCTCCTCCGTCCATGGGATTTTCCAGGCAAGAGTACTGGAGTGGGATGCCATTGCCTTCTCTGGATTATCTGGGTTGGCCCAGTGTAATCACAAAGGTCTATATAAGAGAAAAAGGCATGCAGGTAAGTTAGAGAAGGAGCTGTGACAATGAAATAAGAAGTCAGAATAATGCAGTATGAGAAAGAATTGTCTAGCCATTGCTGGTTTTGAAGACAAAGGAAGAAGCCAGAAGCCAAAGGATACACATGGCCTCCTGAAGCTGGAAAAGGCAAGGGATGGATTCTTCCCCATATCCTTCAGAAGGAATATAGCCCAGCTGACCTCGATGTTTAGCCCCACAAGATTCATTTTGGATTCATCCTCAGAATTATGAGATAATAAATTTGTATTGTTTCAAGCCACCAAGTTTGTAAAAATCTGATACAGCAATAGAAGACTAATACCATCGAGGAAAAGCATTCTCCCTAAGTCAGACAAAGACAGATATCATATGATATCGCTTACTTGTAGAATCTTAAAAACAAAATGGTATAAATTTACAAAACAGAAATACAGTCACAGATGTAGAAAAAAATTTATGGTTACCAAGAGGGAAATGAGGGTAGGATAAATTGAGAGATTGGGATTGACACATACAAACTACTATACATAAAATAGATTAACTAATAAGAACCAACCTTATAGCACAGGGAACTCTACTCAATACTCTGTAGTGACCTATACGGGAGTAGAATCTAAAAAAGAGTGGATATATGTATACCTATAACTAATTCACTTTGCTGTACAGCACATTGTAAATCAACTAGATTTCAATAAAAATTACTTAAAAAAAAAAAAGAGAATACACTTCCAAGCTCACTCAGACTATTGGCAAAATTTATTTCCTGTGGGTATAAGGCTGAAGGCCCTGCATTCTTGCTGGCTATTGGCTGGAGGCTATCCAGCTCCTAGGGGCTTCCTTAAAAGGATAAAGAACTTCTACACAAAATCTACAATTAACATACTTAATGTTGAATAACAAATCACTGCAGATGGTGACTACAGCCATGAATTAAAAGACGCTTGCTCCTTGGAAGAAAAGCTATGACAAACCTAGACAGCATAATAAAAAGTAGAGACATTACTTTGTCAACAAAGTCTAGTTGACATCTAGTCAAAGTCTAGTCAGCATCTAGTCAAAGCTATGGCTTTTAGAGTAGTCATGTATCGATGTGAGAGTTGGACCATGAAGAAGGCTGAGCGCTGAAGAATTGCTTTTGAACTGTGGTGTTGGAAGAGATTCTTGAAGAGATCTTGGAGGGGATTCTTGCAGTCCCCTTGGACTGCAAGGAGATCAAACCAATCAATCCTAAAGGAAATCAACCTTGACTATTCATTGGAAGGACTGATGCTGAAATTGAAGGTCCAATACTTTGGCCACCTGATGCAAAGAGCCGACTCATTGGAAAAGACCCTGATGCTGAGAAAGACAGAAATCAGGAGGAAAAGGGGGCAACAGAGGATGAGATGGTTGGATGGCATCACCAAGTCAATAACATGAGTTTGAGCCAGCTCCAGAAGATGGTGAAGGACCAGGAAACCTGGCGTGCTGCAGTCTGTGGGTTGCAAAGAGTCAGACACTACTGAGCAACTGAACAACAACCCTCTTCCACTGGAAGTCACCAACAGGATATAGAAAGGACAAAAATTGTTCAGTGGCATTCTCATCACTTCCTCCTCCTCCACCAGTCTCTTTAATATTCCAACAGGTTTTTTATCTACAGCTAAGGAGAAATTACCCTCATTCTCATGTTTATATTTCAAAATTTCATTTAAACTAGTGACAAAGGTCATATGCACTCTCACCCAGTCCTTTATCTAAAAGATAGTACCTCTAAATGCGTGGGGTGGTCTTTAACATGCTACTTCCTGCTCAAAAATTTGTAGGTGTTTTTCCTATTACCTAACACATTAAAGCATCTGAGTATTTTGAGTTCCTTCCTTATCAAATAGCCCCTTTCTGACTTTTGCAACTCCTTATTTATTAAACATTTGCTGAACATACAATGATCTCTACTTTCTAGATAATAACATGAATATGATGACCGTATTTGTCAATCTCATTGACAAGAACTTGTGGCCATAATGAAATCAAATATTTGAACTCATACCATCCCAGAACACTTGCGGCATGTTTGCCACAATTAGATATCTCACATACACACACAAAGTTAAAACACCATCTCTATCTTGCAAGAGTAGGTCTGTGTGGTACAGGCTACTCCACAGCAACCTCTGACCCTGCTCAGAGTCCTGGCTGCCTCTAGACCTACCTTGTTCAATCCCACCTTGCTTTCCTTTTGCTATTCCTTTGACCTTGAAAATCTTACCTTGTGCATCATCATTCTATTCTGTGCCCCCCACTTCGGAGATAAGGTAAACATCTTCAAAATGTTTGTGCTCACCAATGTGCTCTCCTTTCTCTAAATAACTCTTGCAACATAACAAAAAGCTGTCTCTTCCGAGTATGAGAACTTTGCATGTAATTGTTCCCCCGTTTTTTTTCCTTTCTACATGTAATTTTCTCTTAAAACTAAAGGAATTTTATAAACTTTTATACTGTCTGTAATATTTTAATATCAACAGTAAGTTAAATGAAAATTATGAGTTTTCCAGGGGGCACTAGTGGTAAAGAAGCCACCTGCCAACGCAGGAGACATAAGAAATGAGGGCTCCATCCCAGGGTTGGGAAGATCCCCTGGAGAAGGAAATGGCAACCAACTTCAGTATTCTTGCCTAGAGAATCCCATGGACAGAGGAGCCTGGCAGGCTACAGTCCATAAGATCTCAAAGAGTAGGACAGGACTGAAGCGACTGAAGAAAATACACAAGTGTTTTCCTTAACCCAAGCACCTCCATTCACAAGGTAATCTGTCCCGCTAATCCTTGGAACTTTCACTGCATTTCATTCCTCTACTGAGTACATCTCATTTTTTGTTTTGCATTATGGTTCTCTGTCAATTATCTGTTTCCTCTGTGTGATCACATCTCCTTGAAAGAAAGAACTGTGTCTTACTCTAATATACACCCCTTCTAGTTCTCAGCAAGAGACACTTTTTTTCTTAAATGAAGGAATGAACCAACAAAGATTTATATAGTGATACTATTACAGCCTCATCTTCCATTTAAGCCTGTCAAACTGCCTAGAAATAAAACACTTACTGAAAACCGTTCAGAGAACCCTATCTGTGAAATCACTATTACAATGTAATTCTAAAGAAGGTTTGGGACCCCCAGACTATATGTAAAGCTGTCTTCTCTTTCATGTTACCAAGCAAAAAAAAAAAAGAGAAACAAGTACTAATTTTAGAATTCTGTATAATAATGATTAGCAGCCAGTTCTTAGTGGCAGTACAGTTAAATGGTTAGGAATTTGCGGTCTGATGTCAGAATACCTGGATTTCAATCTCACTTCTACCACATATTAGCTATGGGACCTTAAGAAAGTTATTTAACATCTTTGTGCCTCATTTTCATCACCAGCAAAAGGTAGAAACAATACAGAATCTCAAAGGGATGGTGTGAAGATTAACGATTTAATATATTTAAAGAGTTTAGAATAGTATCTGGCACTTTTCTGAAAAGTCATAGCAATATGTAGTACTTTTTTCTTTTTTTAACTTTTTATTTTATACTGGAGTATGGTTGATTAACAATGATGTTTTAATTTCAGGTGTACTGCGTGCAAAGTGATCCATTTATACATGTATCCTTCTTCAAGTTCTTTTCCAATTTAGGTTGTTACATAATATTGAGCAGAATTGCCTGTGCCCTACAGTAGGTCCTTGTTGGTTACCCACTTTAAATATTTATCTTACATTCCCTATTGGTAAGTTTCATGACTTTAAGAACAAACTGAATTCTTTTTTGGAGGGTCTCCTACGGTACATAACAGAACGAAACAAACACTAGATGTTCAAAAAATGTGAATTGTATTTGAGATGTAGAGAGTCAATGCAGAAGAAAATGAATGTAGGTTAAAAATGTAAACACAATTTAAATAAAAAGTTTTGGCATTTCATTTGCATATTTTCAGTTATTTCTTTACAATTAGTGCTAGGGGCTTTATGACTCGGTTTTTTCCTTGCCCTCTTCAGAGCGTGGTGTTTAGTGAAGTACATGTCAGAACTGGCCTCCTGACAAGCCGTCTATTCAGTCAGAGGTATGAGGTTGCTGCAGCAAAAACTGGGTTACATTAAAGTACATTACTTTGGGGCTGGAGATGAAAGGCCAATAATCTCAGGAAACAGCTCACAGAGAGTTGGGCCAGTCGAGCACTTTGTGAAGGCTCATTTGGACCCTTCGCCGTAGGGTACTGCGCAGGTGAGTGCCCTGATGCCAGGGGTCGTGGGCTCCGAGACCTGAATGGGCAGCTGGCCTCGGTAGGAAAGACAGAGCCCGGCGAGGCCGCTGGTTGAGGCATTCTCACCTCCCCAGGCAGGTGCGGGCGGCAGGACGCTTCGGCTTAGCCACTGCGCGGGCGGGACTGGGAGCGGCCGCATTCCCCGCGGAGCCCCCTCCCGGGCCGCCTTCTCCGACGGACACTGACCTTGCCGCGGGAGTCCGGGCTGCCGCAGTCCGGGCGCCGCAGAGTCTGGCGCTGGTGGAGGGCGACCACTGGCACCCGGACCCACGGCTCGTCGGGTCGGGCTGCGGAACCCAGGGGGAGCGCGGCCCTCCCGCCATCCCTCGGCGCCTCATTCCCGCGCGCGGTCGCCGGCTGAGGCGCGAGGGCCGCGCGTCTCAGCGCCGGAGGGCGGGGCGGGGCGCGCGCCCCTCAGCCCGCGGAGGTCGTCTCGCGCGGGCGCACGCGCCGCAGCCGCGCGAGGAGGGGAGGGTGGGTGTGCTCGGGGCGCGCGCGCCGCCGCCGCCTCAGCCTGCTGCTCCGCCCGCGCCGCCTGCTCCGGGCGCTCGGTCCTCGCACGCCGGCTTCCGAGCGGCCATGGGCGACGCGGGGCCCGCGGTGTAGAGTCCGCCAGCCCCGGGCCGTGTCCCGCACCCAGAAGGTCTCGGTAAGCGGGGGCGGGGGCGGCGGGGACCCGGCCGGCACCGTGAGGGGCGGGTCTGCGGGCAGCGAACAACCCTCCGCGGACTCAGAGGTGTTGTGTGGGAGCCGTCCCCGAGGGGTCCCTGTGTAAGTGGATGAACCCCGAGTTTTCCTGCCTCTACCTTTGGGCGAGCCCTGGAGGCGGCGTGCGGAACCGCCCCCATGGAAGACCCCTGCGCTAGTGGAGGCTCCCAGGGCTCTCTCTGCGTCTGCTACACGGGGAGGCCCAGTGTGGAGGACACCATCCCCAGAGAGACCGTGCTCTGAGTACCTACGGGAGCGCAGAGGCGGTCTCTAGTATTGTCTCGGTGGAAGACCATTTGGGAACGGAGGGGAGCCGTGGGAGCCTGCACCTGGTACGGACCCCACAGAGGAGCCCAGTATACAAGAGGACCCGAGGCAGTACCCTAGAACTGCCTGGAAAGAGCCGCCGACTGGGAGGAGAGGATCCTGCCGTGGAATCCAGGCCAGGAGTAACTTCCCATATGCTCAGAGGTCTTTGGCCTTGACCTCCGTCAGGGCTCAACACGTCCTAACTTGTGTCGCTCCTTCACGGTCGAGAGTCAGGGCTCCTGGGGGACTGCGTCTTTGCCCATTCGTCCCCCACCCCATTAGAAGTCGTGTTCTCTGTGGTAGTCCAATTGGCTCCAAGTTGGAGGCAAGAACTTCTGTAAGAGCACAGGGTGAAGAGAGGGGAGAGGACCAACGATGCCTCTGAAGCAGAGAAAGATTTGAGGCCCTGGGCTTGCTCCTGAAGATTTAAAAAGCAGTACAATCAGGTAGAACAACTGACTCAGCCATGTCCTGTAAAGACGATCCTTTGACAGAAGAAAAAAGGATATGTAAGATTATTGAGCACCCATTTGCCAAGTACTATACCAGGGAAGCTTAACATCTCATATAATTCTTACAACAGCATTATGAAATTATCCCCTTTTAAACATTTGGCACTTTAGACTCAAGAGAGGTTTAGCGATTTGCCCAAAGTCACAAAACATGGGATCTTGAAATCTGTTTTCTAAGTTTATTTGGGAAAAAGTATCAAGGAGAGGCAGAAGCAAGAATATTTATTTGTTAATAAGTTGCATTAAGATGCCAAGCATAGGGCTTTGCAGTGGTATAAATACTCAGTAAATGTGATGATTAATTAAGTGGATGAAGACAGTTTAATTGGGGATGAGACTACTGCAGGAATTGATTTCCACTGAATCCCCAGATTGCAGGGTGTGGCTCCTTCATTGACAGCCCCACTGTAATGATGCCTCTGGGTGGCTCTGTACTTAATTGGGTTTGGGAGAGGCCTCTGGGTATGGTCTTTGATGGAATTTGCTCAGGGAGACTAGTGGAACATTTCAGAGGATGGAGTATTCTGAGACTACCCTCCCAGCTTGCAAAATCCTTGAGGAAGAGGACAGAGAGCATGATTACTGTTAGAAAGCATGACCCACAGTGTCTTTGTGGCCATCTGACTACATGCACTAGCAGACATTGGTCCACAGATACCACTCAGGACACCTGACCAATAGTGCCTCTGTGTGATGAGGGGGAGGCAGAAAAGGCTTAACGCCAAGGAAGGCATACTGGGAGTCCATTGTCTGAGGAATGCAAAGGGTCTGTGCCGGACATAGTGATTCACCCTCATCTCACCGCCTGGGCTGTGGTAGCTTTCATTCCACCTGAATCCTAAGGGTGTGAATTTGAGACCAAGGATAGACTGTGGTTTCTTGTCCAAAAATGGAGTGGTGAGGGCGCTAAGCGATAGAATTCACCACAGAGCCATTCTGGAAGAGTTTTCCTATCCCTCTTCCTTTCTACTTCCACATAGCCAAACCTAGTGACATTCTCCTTTAATAGAAGAGAGTTCCCTGGGCTCCTGGGGTTACATAGTGAGAAGAGAGATCAGGCTTGTGAGACAACAGAATAACCTGGGTGTGGCATCTCATGCACTGCTCAGTGAAGTAAACTGACAAAGGCTGATATTGGTTAAGCACCTTCCCATTAGAGAGTTGTTTATAATCCCCTTTCAGTTCAAACCCCTCTCATCAGTTTAACACACCAGAAAATCAGAACAAGCCGGCAAGTATGATCTTTGCTCTGATTCAGAGATTTATCACTGGAGTTTTATTCCTAAACTTGTATCACACCTACTCATGACCCTGGAAAAACTGTTAGATGGCTCCAGGTGCTAGATATCACTTCTTTAATGTCCAGCAATGGGTAAACATTAAGATTATAAAATTCTAAGAATATCTCTCCTCTAATTGCAGTATGAGTCTGCAGATCAAATCATTCCACAACGGGTATGAAGGATGTCACCAGGTGGCCTTAATCTTCTTTTAAAAAAAAAAAAAGCTCTCTAAAGAGAAATAAAAGAGAACATGGCTGACACAATTTCACTTAAGTGCACACAAATGAGTCTGGATTTTTCAGTCTTTAATCTTCCTCATCTTCTCTGACCACATTCCTATGGTTTCCTTCCTCTACATTTGCCATCTCTAGACAATGCTTCCTTTTTCTCAAACATATGAATAGTAGGACCTTCCCCAGCCCATTTCTCATACTCCTTGTATTTTTTCCAGTACACCTGTTCTGAAGTGGATCATATTTATGCAAATATTTCTTTTTAGCTACAGAATCTATTATCTTCTAGTTCTACATGCTTTTTTCCAGCAGTGCTCTTGGTTTCTGCTGTCTTCATTTCCCAAATTGCTTTATTCATTTCTAATGGGAATATCATTATCCACTCCAACCCCTCAATCTTAATGACCACATTCTGACAGAAATGCTTACCAGCTTTGGACCAAGAAACCATTATAAAATCTCCTTTCATTCTTCCTCCTCTTCCAGCAATCCCCTCAGAGACCCATATACATTTACTAAGTGCTACCAACTGCCAAGCACTATGCTAGATAAATATGAGAGTTTCTAGCCCTTGAGGAGTTCAAATAGGATCAGTGTGCATTTCTCTAATCATTTAATATAACAAGGAGAGAGAGAGAGAAAGAGAAGTACAGCTTTACAGAGTATCTATAGGAATCATCATATAGTATGTCTTTTCCCAGGCATCACTGAAATGCAACTGCTGTTCTGTGCCTCCTCTGGCAACCACATTCTCAGTCCCCGTGCCATTGCCCTGCCAGAATTTCTTTTTGCCCATATGCTTTGAGTGAACTGGCCACACTCTTGGCTGTCTCTGTGATAATGATTACAGTACCTTAGATAACTTACAAAGCCCTGTTATATACATGATCTTTATTTGGTTTTGAGAAGTATTTCATCTTACTGAGGTCTTCTTACTAAAACAGTGTGCTGGCTGGCTGGCTGGCTTTCTCTCCATTTTTTGTTGTTTTGTTTCATTTCGTTTTGTTTTTTGAGCTCCTGATCAGACTTACAGGTCTCCCAGAAGGAAAGCCCCAGAGATTCACTACAGTCACTATGTATCAGCTCTTAGGCCATGAAGAGGAGTTTCCTGTTGGGCCAAAGTCCAAGCAGTGTACTTACTGGTCAACCCTGGGATTTATCAGGGCTATCCTACTATCTGGCTTCAGAAAACCCAATTCTCTGGTTTGGGTTTCCCTGAGATCCAAATACATATTCCCTTCAAACAGTTTCAGCATACTACCTCAAACCAGTTCTTTTGGCTAATTCTTAATGTGAAGGCAGGTTGCTTTGCCTATTTCCCTCCAGCACCTGGCTGGCTTCATACCATCTAACCCATGATGGAGTCCCCATATAGCTCCATGCCTTGTTTTGTTTTTTGATTTGTCTTTTTGGCATGTGCTTTTATCTCTTCCTGGAATGCCGTTTTTTTCTTTTCCACTGGGGTAACTCCCACTCATATTTCAAAATTTAGCTCAAGCAACACTTTTTTTTTTTTAATCCTAAACTTATGCCCCCTACACGCACACATACTCACACTGCTTTCTCACAGGCTGAGTAAGGTTCCATTTATTCATTTTACCAACAGCTACTAAGCACCTTATTTGTTCCTGACACATAATAGGCTGCACTCAGCAAATATATGTAGAATCAACAAATAAGTAAGTCGTGATAATTAAGGTGTAATGAGTACATTAAATGGGGCTGAATCTGTGCTTCAGGGCCCTAGAGCAGAGAACAGGGAGTGTCTCCATCTTGCTGAAAAGCTCTGCTTGCTAAGTGCAATCACACCAGCTAATCACTGATGGTGTGCTATTCCTTAACTGTAACTCTGCTTCTGTGGGAAGCCAGCACTGTAGTTTTTCATGAAGACTCATCCCAGGCTCCCAGAAGCTAAAGAGCCTCCCATAATCTCGTCTTCATGTGTATTAAAGCTTTTGGACTTTCAGAAAATATTAAACAACAGCACCTCCCTCATGTCTCATTCTCTTGAGCTGAGGCCTAGAAGACATTTTTACTCAGTCTTCAGCCCTTCTGCTCCTTGGAAACCCCAGAAGAGCCCTGTGCAGTTGGGGGTGACTGTATCTTCCTGGGCTGACAGAAGCCAGTGCTGTTGCACTGGATAAATATTTAGAAGAGAATGGAAAAAGACAGGGAGATACTAGTTAGACCCCTTCAGGATCTGTAGACATGAAAACTAAAAGTAGTCTGTAGACTGCTACTGCCCCGCAACAGAATGACCGACTAGAAATAAACTCCATGAGCACTGTGGTGAGGTGCTGGATTCCTAAAGGAGCACCCAGCTACTGGAGATCAGCCAGGCTATTTCAGGCTTGAATTTCCTCAAAGACCAGCAGAGGGTAAGAGGACTCTTTGATTGCTTGTGTTTAAAGTCTCAAGGTTGATGATGTGCACGGTGAGCTTAAAGAGTCTATGCTGTGCATTCTGCATTTTGAAGACCCTGGTTCTACTGGTTTCCATATCCTTATGGCTAGTCACCTTCTGTATTAGGTGTGTGGCTTTCCCTGAGGCTCTCAGACAACTTTTTAGGCACATGCTACCTGGAGCCAGTTGTCAACAACCTTGAAATTTTTCACCCTTATTTTCAGATGCTATTCATGCTAAATTTCTCCATCCCAAGCTGAGGAGGGAGGAGATATGTTTTTAAGTTTACTGCACGTGCCCTCAGAGCAACTGCCACCCTCTAGGCCGGTCACAGTGCCCGGGGATACAGCATAAATGCAGTTGACTTTGGTAATACTAGTCTCTCTCTCTCTCTCTTTTAAATCACTGTAGTTATGGAAACTGGCCAAATTCTAAAATTCTGTAGCTGTCTCCTGTGGTCAGAGATCACCCACAACTACTGTATGATCACTTGTTCTCACCCTGGCTAGCCCTGAGTCAGCAGTCGGGGTCCCCTCTGAGAGAGCAGAGTAGATGTGATGAGATGAGCAGGTAACCTTATAGCTTCTAGAACTGAACTTTGAAGATTTGGCCTGATCAGTCTCTATGGCCAACATTGAGGATGTGAAAGGATAGTGATACCATGATCTCAAACTTTTTCTATTGCCTAGTTAACATGCTCTGTGGAAGGCAGTGAGAGCCACTTAGATTTTTCTCCCTCTCAATCTCAGTGAAAAACTGGGATTCCTTTTAATATCTGCTAAAGCCACTCTCGGAGAAGGCAATGGCACCCCACTCCAGTACTCTTGCCTGGAAAATCCCATGGATGGAGGAGCCTGGTGGGCTGCAGTCTATGGGGTCGCACAGAGTTGGACACGACTGAAGCGACTTAGCAGCAAAGCCACTCTGGTTGTTTTCCCTTGTCCCCCAACTCAAGAGGGGAGTTTACCTTGTTCCTGCCTAGGAAAGTCCTCATAACCTCCAAACAATCACTTTTAGTTACTTTTGAGCCTTTTTCAAATAGCTGCCATTCCCATACAAGAACCATATGAAGACAAGTAAATGTACTTGACATTTAGCATGCCTAGTGAAGAGACTCCTGCCTGTGGAGAGGGCTATTTCCCAGGCTCCTCAGAGCTGCAAATCTTTACAGAGAACTTTGGAAGAGGTTCCCTCACCATCTTCCCTTTTATTTCTCCACCAGCTCCTGCTATGGAGCAACCCCTCCTCCTCTTACTCCTACCACTTTGCCCTTATAAATAATCCCACTGTGTTGTAAGCATGTGCTCTGCAGAGAATGGGTGTGCCTTGCACACACACATTTAAGGCTGCCCATGTATGTATTACTGCCTGACAAATGCATGTAAAGACTTTTCTTCCCTGAAGAAAGGTTCTGGTTGTCATCTATTTTAGTCTTCTCCAGATCATAGACTCACACATCCCTGTTCTACCTTCTTGTCCCTCTTACTCCCACCACCTGCTCCTGCTCCCATGAGGTTTTATCCCAAGCCTTCTCTAAGTACATATCCTCTGACAGTCATATCATTCTTGGGACAATGTCTTTTTATCCCTCCTTCATCCTTGTTAGGAGGCAGAAAACCCCAGTTCAACCATCAGCAAAAGGAGTAATCATTAGATATAATTTATGGCATTTGTGCAACTTGATTTCCTTTTAACTCTTCTTCCTAGGACTCCTTCCAGCACAGGAGAGGCCAGGTTTTTCTCACCAGGCATTTGTTTTTACCCATCACTAATCACCGCCACTTGTTTCTCTAGAAATTAGGACTGATTCTGTTAATTTCTCAAACACCCCAGGTGCACATCATGGATATTTCAGAATACTTGCTTTTAATCAAGGTGTCTTTTGTATATAGTTTCGGTCCTTCTCCATTAAGCATTAAGGGTTTCAGCCTCACTCTTGAAGTCTAATTCTGTTGCATCCTCACAATTGACTCTCAAAATTAAAGCCATGTCAAGGCAAAATGACTTGGGCTCTTGTTTGGATTTTTGATGCTTCTTTTTAATGCCTCTGCCCTACATTTTCTGCCCTTGTGGGCATAAGGTGGCCTAGAAAACTGAAAGGAATAGCAGTCCTTGAAGATCCTGTGGTCAGGACTAGAAAGTGTTTTTTTATTTTTATGTCTGTCTGTCTGTTTTGATGGTGGATGTCATCTTCAGTCTCCATTGAAATTCCTTAAAGGACAGACTTAAAAATCCACTGCAGAGACATCATTAACAGTTGAGTAGCTTAATAGTGATTCTTAACATCCTTACAGAAAATAAAGGTTGTGCAAGACTGCAATGTGTTGGGATATGCTTATTAGTTTGCCAATACACTATTAATGAGTTGGGTCACTTAACAGACTATAACCCTCCTAATTGGCTGGACTTTGTTTTGAGTTCTTATTATCTAAAAAAGCCACTAAGAATCAAATGCACACCATTGATTTTTCCTCCAGTGAATCATTCTTGAAAAAATGAATTTGATATGGCTATTCCAGTTCTCCAAATAAGTTTTTATCAACCTTTTTTTTAACTTGTGCCTTCTTGCTGATAAACACTAATGTCTTATGACTGCTTTCTGAATCTTATACTACAACTTTTGGGAGGGGTTTACCCCCAGCTGTTTAGAGAGATAGCACCTTCTATATCTTCCCAGGAACCAGGAGAATACTGTCAAGCTCTGCTGTTTTGTAGTCTGTGTTACATACCCCCCAAAAAAGGTGATGGCTTTTAATATTTGTTTTCCAAATATAAGTATATTACAATTGATATGCTTTTTCAATCCACTGTTTCTTCCCTTTTCCTAGAGTTCTGATATATATACCTCTATATGCCCAGCCAATGAGAGTCATTGCTCTGAAACTAGTGTTTGTATTGGATTAAACCAGTTTTTTTCCTCTTTATTTTTATATCATGAATATATCACAGGTTATCTAATAATTCTCCCACTAAGGTAATTTTCACCTTTTTATGGCTGTAAAAATAAATGCTCTGATAAATATTCTTTTACATATGCCCACAGGTCAGAGGATCAAACTCTTGTTATACAGTATGGTTTTCTTCAGTCAAAAGTATATTAGTATCTGGAGAAGGAAATGACAACCCACTCCAGTATTGCCTGAAAAGTCCCATGGCAAAGAGACACAACTGAGCACACATGCATGAATCTAGAATTATTTCAAAGGTTTTTGTTTTTTTTTTAAAGTATGTTAGTACCGTCCAGATTTTCTAGATCTTCCAACCACACAGACTCTTAAGACAGTCTTGAGAATTCAATTCTTACATCATTCCAGTCAAGGGAAAAGCATACCTTATACCCCACAATGTTGTCCTTGTCTTGCAGAGGTGAAAAGTGAAAGTCGCTCAGTCATATCAGACTCTTTGCAACTCCATAGACTATACAGTCCATGGAATTCTCCAGGCCAGAATACTGGAGAGAGTAGCCTTTCCTTTCTCCAGGGGATCTTCCCAACCCAGGTAACCATCTTTAAGTCAAAAAACAAGAGCATAGTTCTCTAATTAAAAATGTATAATTATTCTGTGGCTGTTTTCCAAATTGCAGGTCCAGACCTGTTATGAAATTATCAAATCATTTTAAAGAGTCACTATCAAGATTGCCCTTTGAACTAGAATAGAGAGGACAGAAAATACCTGGGCGCATGACATATAGTAAAATTAGGATTCTTTCACAAAACTTTGGGTTCAGTTATAGGTCTATGAACATGTGTTTATAACTTTGTGTGTATAGGGTTACATCATAAACTATATATCTTACTGTGGGCCACAGTCAAAAATGTGAAAAACATACCATTGAAGGTCTCTGAGGAAAACACTGTGGCCTTGGAAATAGTAATTGATCATGAGAAAGGTTCTCAGTGAAGGGCTCAGTGTTAGTTTTGCATTCTTCTTGCCTGTTCCTTTCATTGTAAGTTGGGGACCTGCTTTTCCACCTAACTGTAGAGCACAGTAGTGTGCATAAGGCATGTGAGCAGTGTCTTCAGACTACAGACCAAGCCACTCAGGAGCCCCCTGGGGGCTTCCCTGGTGGTCCACTGGTTAAGACTCCTCACTTCCAATGCAGGGGGCATGGGTTCGATGCCTGGTTGGGGAACTAAGATCCCATATGCCATGCTACACAGCCAAATAAAAAAGATGGATTCCCTGGGCCCACAGCCTCAGCAAAGCTCTAACATACACACTCTCTCCTCCACCCATAGCCGCACCCAAGCTGTGTAGCCTCATATGCTCAAGAGCTCACATGGACTTTTAAAAGAATGTTGAAAAGAACATGAGCATTCTAAATGCTTAAGACTGCATATTCCGAACATATGCATTAACAGATAAAGAGCTGAAGCCCATAGTGGTAGAATAACATGTCCTAGGTCATAGCAGGTTCAGAGCTAAAACAAGGCACCAAGTTGCCTCTGTGACTTTTTTAATTATAAAATGTGCAAAGTAGAAAAATTAGAAAAAACAGATTAACAAAAATGTGAAAAACATGCATCCTTTCTTAACAAAGATTAGATAACATGTGCATTTTTGTAACTCACCTTTTTCATTAATGTTCATATATTTTTAACATCTCTCCACATTAATAAACTTACATTTGCCTCATTGATTTTCATATTGTTCAGTCTTCCATTGTAACATAATTTAACCATTCTGCTGTGGTCTAATATTTGTTTGCAGCTGAGGGAAAAAATGAGTTTTTAATCACTTTAAACAGTTTCCTGAATTTGATCAATAAATCTTGCCTCAATAAATCTCTGTTGCTACCATCCTGTAAATGACAGTTATTCACAACAAATACTCTTTAATCATATTTTAATTTTAAAAACAAATTTTATAAAAGGGGAAATGGAATCTTTCCTTTCTTACCAGTAAATTTATAAATTTTAAAAAATGAGCTGGGTTCCTTTAACAAGTGATAGCAGGGCAAGCAGCTAGGCAGAGTAGGAATTTGCACTATTGTGGCACATAAAATAGTTGTTTCTAGAAAGAAGACATAGCTGTCATCAGATTTTATGTGTATTAAGACGTCTCTGAAAAATAAAAGACTTATCCACAGTTAATTAACTGGAAAATGTTATTAAATGCCTTTTCTCTTTCAGATACTTTGCTAGTCAGTAAAGGTAGATACTACACAGGATAAAAACAAGCTAATAGAGGAAACTGACATTGATTAAATAATCATCCTATTGAATATGTAATGACAAAGATAAGTGTTCTCAAGCAGAAGAGCACAGTGCTGTCAGCACTCCTACGTGGATTGGGAAGTTGACAGTGACTTCCATGAGGAAACAGTAGTTGAACTGAGCTCTGATAGCTCAAGAAGCACTAGCCAGGAGGAAGGAATCGTCAAAGGTCCAAAATGGAGAGAGTATGGCAAAAAAAGACTAAAGGAAAACCAGTGTGGTTAGAACAGAATAAAAAAGGAAGACCAGACTGAGGAGGGCCTTACAGACCATGGTAAAGAAACTGATTTTGGCATCTTTCATGATGGTCCAATGGCTAAGACTCCAGTTCAGTCCCCGATCAAGGAATTAGATCTCACATGCCACAACTAAGAGTTCACATGCCACAGCTAAAGATCCCATGTACTGCAACTAAGGATAGAAGATCCTGAGGGCTACAACTAAGACCTAGTGCTGCCAAATAAATATTTTGGAAAAGAAAGAAACTGATTTGGGGCACTTTATCCTGAAAGCTTTGGAAAGCCATTGAAAAGTTTTAAGCTGCGGATAGCATAACACCTGAATGTCCCAGAGATATCTTTAATTCCACATGTATAAAATCCAACTTCATCATCCCTCTTTGTTATTTCCCAATTTCCATAAATGGCACTACCCTTCTTGTTAGTTTTAAATTTAAAACTTCCATCTCAATAAGTCAGGTGGGAAAATCCTGAATAAAATACTGTATGACTTCACTTGTGTGTGGAATTTAAAAACACTGAACTCGTAGAAACAGAGAAGAATGATGGTTTCCAGAGGCTGAGGGGTGAGGGAAATGGGGGGATATTGGTCAAAGGGTACAACATTCACTTATAAGATGAAAAGATTCTGGGAATCTAAGGTACAGTGTGTGACCATAGTTAACAATTCTAGATTGTGTACTTGAAAGATGCTGAGTGTAGACTTTAACATTCTCATCATAAGAACAACAAAATGGTAATTATGTGAGATAAAGAATGTGCTAACCTTATTGTGGTACACACTTCACAATATGATTATCAAGCCATCACATTGTACAGTTTAAACTTAAGCAGCGTTATATGTCAATAGCATCTCAATAAAGCTGGGAAATAAATATAACTTGCCCTCTGGCCCTTTCCATTGATCCAATCAAGTTATCAATTATTCCTAAATTTCTGTTTCCATAGTATCAAATCAACTCAGTCACTATCATTCCTGCTGCTGCCATTTCAGTTTAAACCCTCTGCCTCTTGCCTAGACTATTATAGTAGCCTTCTAATCGGCCTGAATCTCTCCTCCTTCCCTCTGTCACCTTTTTCCCCACACTGAGGATAACTTCCTACCCATCTTTCAAGGTCCAATGTGACTCCCAGTTGTATGGTCTCACCTTCCTTTAGGCATTTCCAGAACTCTGTCTTATTTTTCTTTGAGTTCTGGTATTAAGTAGCTTGAGTGGTGAGACCCTGTTCCCCCACCTTCTATTTCCAATGATAAGCTGTCAGTGTCTTGCACAAATTACTGTTCAATAGGCCTGATTATGATGGATTGAGAGCAAGTGGACTCTTTGTTCCACTTAGAACAGACGTTCCCCAACTGAATTCCACTAAGACACTTCAGGCTAGGAAATAGCAGACCAGCTTTGCAGTGTGCCATGTTGTGCCCTTACTTTCCAATGCCCTGGTACTACAGAGGAAGAGCAAGAATAATGTACCTTTTAACCTGTAAAGAATATAGACCTTTGTCCAACAGTTCAGAGAATCAAAGCAGAAAAGGTGGGCATGATATTAGTGAAGGCTTACAAGTGTAACAAGCACTGTAAAGCTTGTAATGGGCTGGTTGTCTGTGTTTGACAAACAGACTCATAAACAGGCATAGCTACTAATTAGGGCAAAGGAAGTGTTTGAGACCTTTACCACATGTATGAGGTGGCAGAGTTTCCTGAATGAGGCATTCAGTCCTCCAAAAATAGGAGTTCATGCATTCTGACTCAAAAAGTAGGCATTTGATGTGGACTGTTGTGTATAGCACTTGTCAGAGGAGCATTCCTTCAGTCCCAAGTCTGAAAGGTGTAGCTGCAGTCTTGCTTTATGCCTTAGATCATCTTTGGCAGACTTGGGTTCTTTGGTCTCCAGCTATCTCAAAGTAGCAGAGGCCTGGGTCCCCTAGACCTAATTGGCTTTGGGACAGGAAGGGGAACAGAGATACCATCTCACATTTGTAGAGTGCTTTCTAGTCTACATAAGCCCCTTTTCTAGTGTTAGTCTCATATCTCTGTGAAGTGTGCTGAGTAGATCACCCTCATTTTACCAACAGGAAAACCAAAGTCACAGGGCCAGTCAGAAATAGAACCAAGGTCTTCTGACTCCTTAATAAGTGCTCTGTCCACCCCACCATGCTACTGAGTTCTAGAAAAGGAAAAGCTGTTTAACAGCATTTGCCACTTAGATGAATGGTTGAAATTCATTGGCCTAACATGACAAGCCATCGGCTGAGTCTGGGCCCCTCTGCTTTCTATCCACAGAGCCATGGGGGTATTGATGTCCAAGCGGCAGACGGTAGAACAGGTGCAGAAGGTGAGCCTGGCTGTGTCTGCCTTCAAGGATGGGCTGCGGGACAGGCCTTCCATCCGACGCACAGGTGAGCTTCCAGGGTCTCGCCGTGGCACAGTAGAGGGCTCTGTCCAAGAGGTCCAGGAGGAGAAAGAAGCAGAGGCAAGTGCCCCAGCACTCCAAGAAGAGAGCAGTGCCAACCGTGCCTCCTGGGAGAGGCTCCGGGATGGGCGAGGAGTGGAGCCTGAGGAGTTTGACAGGACCAGTCGTTTTACACCCCCTGCCTTCATCCGCCCCACCCGGAAGCTGGACGACGACAAGCCTCCAGATATCCGCCTGGAGCCCAGAGAGCCTGTGAGTGTCCATAAAGGGCAGAATCTTCCAGTTTTAGAGCTTCTGAGGATCAGAAAGCAGGACAGGGAGGCCTGGGTATGGTTAAAGTAAGGCTCAAAACTAGAAAGATGGAACTGAGTCAGAGCAATCTTTGAATTTCTTCCCCAAGAATAAAAATGTTATATCCTGGATAGACATAGTGATAAAACTTGAGGAAACAGGTGATAAGGAATGATACCATGGAGGGAGGTAGTCTTTTGCCAGCCCTCACACCTAAGAGAGAATATTGCTCTCTGTAGGAGGCATTTGGAAATTTGGGTGGGGTAGGGAGAGGGTCACAAAACTAGAAGTTGCTCTTGTATTTGGTGCCAAGAAACACAAGGATGCTGAGGGTCCTGCAGTGCCTGGGACAGTCTTTCACAAGAGATTATTCTTTCCAAAAATGCTAATAGCATCCCTGCTCAGAAACATAGTCACAGAGGCCTGGGCAGCTGGAAAAACCTGCTGGTTCTTATCTTCCAGGGAGAAAGCTCTATTGCCTTAACAGTGGCTTCAATTGGAGTTGCTCCTCTAGGCTACTCCAGGGACACTCAGCCCCATTCAGGTAGCTCTGTGCTTGGTGGCTTAGGATCTTGCTGCTGTTCACTGCTGCCATCTTTCCCCAGGTTGTTAATGATGAGATGTGTGATGTCTGTGAAGTCTGGACGGCCGAGAGTCTCTTCCCGTGCAGGGTCTGCACCAGGGTTTTCCATGATGGCTGCCTACGCCGCATGGGCTACATCCAGGGAGACAGTGCCGCAGAGGTGACTGAAACGGCCCACACGGAAACAGGCTGGAGCTGCCACTACTGTGTGAGCCTTGGCTGCAGGGATGGTGGGCTCCTGCACTTCTAAGGACTGGGCACTTTCCCTGGAGGCCCAGTCTTACAACTCTGGTTTCTGGGCAGTGACCTGAAGAGTGTTCCAGTAGTACATAGAAGGGCTAGGACAGGCTTTCCCTAGCTCAGTACTGTTGACACTTGGGGCACAATAATTCTTTGTTGTGAGGGCCGTGTGCATTGTAGGATGTTTAGCAGCACCCCTAGCCTCTACACATTAGATACCAGTAACACCCACCCACAGTGGCAACAACCAAAAATGTCTCCAGATATTACCAAATGTGTCCTGGAGGAACAGGACATTCCAGTTGAGAACCACTGAGCTGGAGAACAGAATGCATAGGATGAGACCTAGTTATTCAAAATTGATTCTGCTTGGAGCAGTGGTGGTTTAGTTGCTAAGTCGTGTCCAACTTTTCCAGACACATGGACTGTAGCCTACTAGGCTCCTTTGTCCATGGAATTCTCTAGGCAAGCATACTGGAGTGGATTGCAATTTCCTTCTCCAGGATATCTTCCCGACCCAGGAATCAGACCCAGGAATCAAACCCAGGTCTCCTGCATTGCAGGCAGATTCTTTACTGACTGAGCTATGAGGGAAGTCTT
Organism: Oryx dammah; assembly: GCF_014754425.2. Taxonomy (NCBI): domain Eukaryota; kingdom Metazoa; phylum Chordata; class Mammalia; order Artiodactyla; family Bovidae; genus Oryx; species Oryx dammah. The sequence continues at coordinate 58,288,533 of NW_024070185.1, forward strand.
GCTTGGAACAGTACTTAATCTAATAGTTGATAGTTGTCATTCATTGTATTCATCTGGAAAACCAACCTGAAATCCTAACTGGCTTGCTTTCAGTAAGGATAGATTTTACCTCAGGAAAAGTTCTTAGTCCTGAGATCCTTATTTGGCCTTCTACATAACTCTTTGGAGCCTCTCTATTCATCTCTGAAGTAATCATTTTGTCAATTAAATAACAAAGACCTGTTGAATCAGAACTTTGCAAATTATACATAAATGTCCTCTAACCTTTGAGAAAATAAAAATACAGATTCATGTCTATTTCTCAGTAAATCTGAGTAGAGTTCAAGTCTTGCTTTTTTGATCTGTTGCCCTGCAGATCTTCATTATTCACTGATTTCAGAGTAAGGATTATAAGCTGATCCCCTCTTCTTCCTACCACCGAGGAGAAAGTAAAGATGTTCTACTTCCTAACAAATAACACATTCTCCATGGCTTGTCCATAAAGTGGAGTATAGAACAGTTACTTCTAGTCACATAAATATCTTCTCCCCAGCTGCAATGTGACACAGCAGAGCCTCCTCTACAGGCAGTCTCTCCTAGTCACCACTCCTCCAAATGCTGTTTCACTCAGCAACTCTCTGTGGCAGTGCATCTCCTGTGATTGCCCAGCCACCTGTAATTTGGCTTGTGTATCCATCATTCTGCTGAACTGGCTCTTCTAAGGTCACCAGTGACCTAACTGTCAAGTTCAGTGACCTTTTCTCAGAAATCTTTTACTTGACCTCTCTGATGTATTTAGCACCTCTTATTACTCCATTTTGGGGGGGGGGTGAATATTTTTGTGAGAATCTTTACACAAAATATGGAAATCAGAGAAAATAGAAAATCAGTAAAATGCCATCTGACTTGTATAACCACTGTTAACATTACCTCTACATTGTACAGCTCTCTTTTCTTGGCTTCCAGTACCCTCTACTGATTCTCTTCCCAATTTCCTTCTCTGACCATTCTTCCTAAGTGCCCTTAGTTTCTTGTCCCAGACCTAAATGCTGGTGTCTCTCAGGGTTCTTTTCCCACTATATTCTCTCTCTCTGGATCTTCATCTACTTTGGTGGCTACTCCACCACCTAAATACTAATAATTCCCAAATCTGTGGGTCCAGACCTAAATTTCCTGTCTCTTAGACTTATATCCATCTTAATGTCTCACAGGTACTTCACACTCAACATGCCCCAAAATGATTCATCTTTTTCCCCACACCCATCATTCCCTCCGTTCCTTGCCTCTATAAATAGTAACACCACCACCACCCCCTAGTTACCAACCCCTACTCATTTCTCTCCCTCACCTCTCACATCCAGCGGGTCAGCAAGTCCTATGAACTCTACCTCCCAGTCTCTCTTTACTGGTATTTTAGAGGAGAAATGATCTACTGTAAAGAATCTTTGGTAGTTTAAAGACTGTAAGACTATAAATCAATGCTAACAAAATAACATATCAGTGCTCTTTTGGAATTAAAACTTCCATGGCACCACTAAAAAGAAAAATTCATTTGGTTTTAGGAAATTTTTCATGATGGCATCTCTTTCAAAACCATTCTGGAGTGAAAGTGATACAACTTTAGGATCAAACAGTTTTACCAATTATGGAAACTAGAGTTAGAATTAAACTTTTTAAACTAAAATACTGTTTGAACACAGTCTAACACAGAGGCCAGATACGTAAAATAGATAAAGATGGAGTTACCCTGGTTGATGGAGCTGAGGATTCACAGCCCTACCCGCTTTCCCCCTTTTCGCTTGCAGCAGCTTCCTGAGGCACCACCAAGGAGCCCCTAAGCTATCTCGGAGAATAATCCAAAAGCCACTACTTTAGTAAAAGGGACTTGGGGGTGGAGCCAGGATAACTGGGTTCTGGGGATGATCCCGGTCAGAGCTGGACAGCTCTGAGCAAGTCCTTTCCCCTTTCTGGGGCCTGAGTGTCCTTGATTGTGAATGGGGTGCTGGGGTTAGATGGTCGCATAGTTGCCTTCCATCTGAAATACTGTTTCACCCTTCTTGATCCTTGGCCTTTCTTTCTGGCCTATATGGCCATTGATTTAGCTCTTCTTTTTCAGGACAATCTCAACTTGCTGCTAACTGAGGAGGAAATGTACAGCCTCACAGAGACCTTTCAGCAGTGTAAAGTTATCCCTGGTAAGGCTGGGTGGTACTGCCAGTGGAGAGGGCCAGGCAGGTTTCTCCTTCATACTTTCTAGGATGAACTATGAAAGGAATAATCTGGAATTTGGAGGGCAAGGGTGTAAATGGAGCCCTGTTTGCAAGCTGTTGGCCCACCCCTGGTCACAGCCTGTGTTATCCTGGCTATGGAGACAAAGGCTGGACAAAAGCTGTGGGCGTAGGGGCTCTGGAGGGTGCACTTGAGGTGAGTCGAGGTGCTCCAGATGCCGAGAGAAGGGTGGGTATGGCTAGCATGCAGTGCCTCCCCACAGACTGCTCCCTGACGCTGGAGGACTTCCTGCGCTACCGCCACCAAACAGCAAAGAGAGGGAACAGTGACAGGGCTCTCAGTGAGGAACAAGAGGAGCAGGCAGCCCGCCAGTTTGCAGCCCTGGACCCTGAACACCGAGGACACGTCGAGTGGCCTGATTTTTTGTCCCACGAGTCCCTCCTGCTTCTACGGCAGTTGCGTCCCCAGGTAAGGGCCAGCTGGGGTGAATGTCTGTGGGATATTGGGTGACAGAGCCCTGGGAAGCATGCCAGGCAGGTTGGGGGAACACCGAGTACTCTCTGAGCAGGAACCAATACCAGGAAAGGGCTCAGGTTCCAGCCAGTGACAGGTGATCCCGTGCCTGGGCTGGGGAAACTGCCCAAGGAAGACTGATTTGCGCTGGACCTCACTGCAAATGTTGGTGCTACCAGAAAGGCTCCAGGCAGCTTCAAAGGGAGGTTGCAGAGATGATAATGGAGGTAGGATTCTCTATGGCTTGACAGTTTACAAAATATTTTCATCTCCAAGGTCTTAATTTGTCTCTTCTTTCACAGAATTCTCTGTTAAGGCTTCTAACAGTCAAGGAGCGGGAGCGAGCCCGAGCCACCTTCCTGGCCCGGGGCAGCGGGAGCACTATCAGCGAGGCCGAATGCCACCGTGCTCAGCACTCTTGGTTCTGCAAACACCCCACCGAGGCGCCTTCCTGCAGTGTCAGGTCCACTCCCTACCAATCTCTGCCCCAACTCACCTGCCCTCCTCCTCTGTCTCTTGGTATGAAAGGTACCCGCCTCCCTGTTTCTTCCGCCCTTTCATCCAATAGCCAGGAGAGGATCCTTCTGTGAATTAGATAGTGGCCAGTGACTCCTACTGCCAAGGCATAGATCAGCCTTGACTCCAAACTCTGTCACCCATGTCAGAAAAGCCTGGATGTGCATATCCAGGGGTTCACCAGAGCTTTGGATTCACCAGAATATGGGAGGGGCAGACCTTTCACAGTCCCACTTCTAACCACATGTCTTTGTACCCAACAGTGTCAGCCATGTGGGTCCCATAGCAGACAGCAGCCCAGCCAGCAGCAGCAGCAAGAGTCAGGACAAAGCCCCACTGCCCACAGAGCCTGAGTCCAGGTGAGTGACACCTCCTTACCTGGCTGTCTACACCCTGACCCCCCCACACACAAGTAAGATTGGGCATTAACCACCATCACCCCAAAACAACAAATGCCCACCCCAGAAACCAGACTTCAAGAGTGCACATTTGACCCCAGATCCATAGGGCTAGAGGGCTGTCAGCCTGGAAGCACAGTCTGCCAGCACCACGTCAGGCACAAGCCAGGACTTCCCTGAGTTTTGCCCAGCTCCAGCCTTGCTGCTGGGATCAGGTCTCCTGAGCCTCCAGACTCAGCAGCCAGCCTCACAAATCTGTTCTTTGCTTCTCCAGATTTGTGGATTGGCCTACCTTCCTGCAGGAGAGTGTCATCTACATCTTGGCTGCTCGCCCCAACAGTTCGGCCATTCACCTGAAACCCCCAGGATAGCATGGAGCAGAAAAGCTCAGTTTGGGGACAGTGGCATTCTCTCCCTCCTTTCATTTCTCCCTTTCCCCACTAACCTCTGGTACTGAGACTTCTGGGGGTGGAGCACTGTCCACATCTCAGTTTATCACTAAGCTTTATGGCACTGAAGTCACCATTTCCCTCACAACAGAGGTGGTAAATGCATTGCCACATGGAGAAGCCCTGGGAGCTGTGGCAGCATCTGCTGCAGGACCACCCCCTGCCCTCACACTACAGACTGGACCTGCCACTGCACACGTATATGTGTGCATACATGCACACACAAACACACACACCTAGCTATCCATGCCATCAGAGACTTGAGACTTCTTTTTTTTTGAAGAAAGACCAAAGTTCTTTTGTGAAGCCCCTGTAGATTGAGGTGGGGGGGTGGTCTCTCTTTTGGCCAGTTTTCATTTACAGTAGATCAGTAGATCAGTCTCTGGCCAAGTGATTCTTAATAAGGGGGCATATCAGACTTACATACTCTGCTAGAGATGCTGACAGACTCCCTCTTCCCACACTGAAAATCCCTTCTGTGATGAACCACTGTTCTAGTAGGTGTGCGCTATGTCCCTCAGATTTGTTGGGGTGGGGAAAATGGTTGAAGACCACCACTGCACTTATTATTTATTATTTATTTATTTAAATTCCAATTCCTGGTGACAGAGAAGGCAGCTAGTCTGTGGAGTGCCACTTAGAAAAAGGGGACTCGGCCCCTCCCAGGGACCCAGAAATCTAGGACCCTCTCATCCAGGTCATTTAAGTCCAAAAGTCTTTATTTAGCAGACCAGTCCAAACCCAAGGTGAGCCATCCTGACCCCTGTTTTTTAGGTGGGTGCTCATGGCCCAGAGCCCAAGGGCCAAATGGAACAGGTATGATGGCAGTAGTCACAGCCTTCTGGGTGAGGTGCTTCATCCAAGTCAGCTACCACAGAGACCCAAAGCCTGAGCTCCAGTGAGGGCAGGCTTGGATGAAAGAGGAGAGAAGGCTCATTTTTTCCCATTCTTTAGCTTAACTGCAGACATAGAAAAGTATGCCGTGGTATGGCATACAGAGCCCCAAACAGGGACTCCTTTCAAACCACGTGACAATGAGCATAAGAGGCTGGAGCTAAGACGACGATTTGAAGATCTCAGCTCTCTTGAACAGAGAAAGTCTCAGCAAAGCCTCACAGAAGGAGGAGGTGTTCCCTTCTCCCTCTTAGTAAGATATTGCCTGAATTGCTTCTTTTCCCCATTGCTCACTACATGTTCTTCCCCACAAGCTTAGGGCCTGGACCTGGCAAGGGAGGACTTTGGAGGCAAAAAGATGCTGCCACAAGGCCACCAGCCTGGCCTCTCAGCCCCAGCTGTTCTTCCTAAGTTCTTATCAAGTTCTCCAGTCAGCATATGCTATGCGTAAGCATAGGCCCTGAAGTTCAAGCTTCTGTTTTCAACCTCATGACTTAGGTTTAGCAAAGTCTGACTTGGTACCAGGAGTTATTCTAGAGGGGCTTGGCTCAGTCACAAATAAACTAACACATCCCCATTCCTTTAGGCACTTCTACAGAAGACAGCATACAACTCAGTGTTGCTCAGGGGATGGGGAGAGCTGTAATTGGGGCATGGCAAGAGCACTATATGGTCTTCTTCTGTAGAGACAGCATGACCTGAAAGTCAAGTAAGAAGCTTCTGGGGTTGGATTATATAGGACAGAAAAGAAGCAGACAGAAGATGAACTGGGTTCATCTGTATGGCTTCATTCTTTGTAAATACTCCATAGCGACTCCCAAAACTAATCAGTAAGAGGGGCCGTTATTTAGTCCAGCCAAAAACAGAGAAAGCACATGACTCTTGGGCCCAAGGACTGCATCTTAAGCAGCCCGGCCTGGGGTTCTGCACTAAGATTAAACCACATTAAGCACAAGGGCTCTTGCTTACTCTCCTGGCAAATTACCTTTTATGTCAATGGCCTTGGGCTGCTTGATCTCAGGACAAGGCATTTTGAGTAAAAGCAAACTCTAGGCTTTGAGAGCTGAACAGCTTTTTTCTCCTGCCTCATCATCAGTCACAAGGATTGGAAGTCCATCTTCTTGTTCCCTGATCCTTCACAGACCAGGGTGATGCCTACCTCTCTGGAGCAGCAGCTTCTAGCTTTCTGTGGGTGAGTGGTAAAGACTGGAGGCCACTAGAGCAGGCCAACTGTATCTCAGGACCTGGCAAAACAGGCCCCAGGGTTGTTCTACAGTAGGATCTGACCCATTTGGGACTATCTCTCCCTATTTTGGGACAGCAAGCTTCCTTGGTGGGGACATGCTGCAAAGGGCCCAGGGCAGACACTGCCCTCATGAAAGGATGGAGTGCCAAGTCACAGGAGTCCTAGGAAGCAGAAAAGGACGGAAAAGCAAGCAGTCTCTTCTCCATAGGCATTTAACTTTTTACCAAAGGAAAGAGGAGAGGTTCCATTCCTCCCTCAGTTAAGAGTTATAGAAGCTCTGTCCCAACCCGCCTTTCTGAGGTCTCCCCTTGCAGTGTCCTAATCCACAGGGTCTCTCTCCAGGATGTATGGAGACATTCAAACTTTTGTAAACCTCAGTTCAGTTCAGTCGCTCAGTCATGTCTGACTCTTTGCGACCCCATGAACCGCAGCACGCCAGGCCTCCCTGTCCATCACCAACTCCCGGAGTTCCACCCAAACCCAAACCTAGTGAAGCTCATTTCCTTTCCTTTTCAAGCCCTTTCATCATTGTGACTGCCTGAAATTCTGCCAAGTACAGAAATTAGTGTTTGACTGTAATAGGAGTATGAGAAAATGTTTCCATCTTAGCTACCCAAAATTGCAGAGATCAGTTCTTTTCCCAGTCACCCCCAACTCCACCACCACCCCCAGTCAAGGGAGGCTGAGGTTACACACATGCTCCTCTGAAGACTACTTGCCCTCGGTCTGTTTTTAACCCACAGTCCTCTTCTCCATGCTCAGATATAAAGGCAGGGACGTCTGGATGATGCAGTGCAGCTTTGGGACTGAGTCAGCTGAGGCAATAGCTGTGGCCACATAGCCTCCTCAGATTTGTCCTGTGGCTTCCTCTCATGAGATCAGCCTTTCCCAGTAGATGGAGGCTCTACGCTTTTGAGCAACAGGCCCCTTTGATCCCAGGGATGGAGCAGTTTCCTCACCCATAGATACTGATCCATTTCAAGAGCTCTTAGAGGATAGCCATGGCTGAAGCCATGAGCACGTTGCCTCTTTTTGTCCTCAACCTAAGTAACTGTGACTGCAGGCCAGACACTGGCCTTTCTGGCCCTAGTGCTCCCTGTGGGATGTCACCCTGGCCTTGTTAGAGTGACCAAATATGGGGGGTCCCCCATTCCTATCAACAATATGGGAAGCACAGAATCAAACCACCTGGGAAGAGAGCACCTCCCTGAGTATTGGGTTCAGGATTGTGCCTAGGCTGCTGAGCCTCAACCTCAACCATTGCAGGTCTCAAGGCTTCAGTAAAAGTAGTGCCAAGAAGCCTAAAGGCACGAGAGAAGCTCAAAAGAAGCTGTCTGGTAGGGCCCCAGGCCAGCCATGAATACCACAAAGCCAAGAGGAACCTCAAGGCAGGACTGGTAGCAGGCTCTGGTGATCCTGCAGGTCCCATCAAACCAACAGAGTAAAGACAGATACATACTTGGCATTTTAAAGGCAAAACACTACTGATGCCAGAATTTCAGGACATCCCGGCAGCACCTGTAACCAATCCCCTTTTTACCCCTCTGTTTACAGTGAAATAAAATAGTTGCTTTCTCCACACCACCGGGTTTCAGCTTGCCCAGAATCTCTCTCTGGGCCCTTAGCTTACAGCCCAGACCACAGAGGCCTCCTTGAGTTGGGGGTATTAATGTGTCATGCCTATTCTCAATGGTTCACCCTGGAGTGGGGTAGGACTAGGCATTTTCCCTGCTGTTGCTGTCTTGCTGCCACTGCTTTAGGCAACCTTGAAAGAAAATGAACAGGTTACAGAATCTCCAATAGACCCCACTAGCACTAAGGAAAAACTTTCTTTCCTCTGGGCCACATGCCCCAGTGACTCAGATCAGAGAGGATGTCAGGTCTGCTCAGGTCAGTGACTAAGAAGCCCAATAACATTCCAGTTTGTGTAGCATGGGTTGGGATGACCACAGATAAGAACATCAGGGTATAAGTAGCAAGGCCTTTCCATATCCATGGTGAAACAAAGGCCATCAAGCGTAGCCTCCTGTGAGAGATGGCCTCTGATTTGTCTTCTGGCCAAACACAAACTTGTGAGAATGGCTCTGAGAGTGCTCAAGTAGTAATGGAGGATCCAATGCTGTTCTTCAGAAGGTAACTCGACAGTAGGCTGAGGGGACATCCCCAAGCCCTGTCTTCGCATCACTATAGCTGCATGCTCCTCCGCATGGCTCAGCCTTCACTCCAGAAGGAGCCTAATATTCCCAGAGGCTGGGCACAATGGAAATCATAATAAAAAGATTGTGATGTTATTTTGGCTTCTGTTTTCTGTTGTTCAAGGCACCTGCTGAGTGTCAGTTTGGTTTCCTATCATTGGCCAATTCCTGAATCTAAAATAGGAGCATCTATAGCCTCCAGGAAGCCCACAGCTAGGTTGCCAGGTGGAGGGGTGGGTGGGAGGAGGCAGGGGCTCCACCATGGACACAGAGGAGATGGGGGCACAGAAGAAAAAAAGTCAAAGTTTTTGGAGAAATTGAGGAAGAGGTAAGCACTCTGAGCCTCCTTGCTGTGTGTTGCCCCCAAACACACACCACGGGCCGGTATTAGACCTTCCCTTCCCAGTTTCTGCTGAACTACACAGTGTGGACTACTAGTTGGCTGTTTTCTCCTGGTCTGGGCTCTCCTTGGTCTGAGAGTTGCCTCGCCATCTTTGCCAACTGTTTTAATGTGATATGATAGGTTGGATAAACTAAGATCTGGAAAAGCTTTCAAAGGACTATGGAATCCTCAATTCATCCCTTTTGCCTGGGAAGAACAGAGCCAGTCCCTGTAGATGTGAAAGCATCTCTAGACTTTGGATCAGAGGCAGATATTCTACTCTGAAACCATAGGAGCCCCAAACACAAATACAGCTAGCTCTCGAGGGACCAGAGGCCATTAGGTTGCATGGTCCAACTATATGCAGATTTTTTTTTCAATAAATAGGTAACAACAGTACCACACAATCCTCAGTTGAATCTGCAGATGTGGAACCAGGGATATGGAGGCTCAATTATAAAGTTACAAGAGGATTTTTGTGGCAGGGGCATCAGCTCCCCTAATTCCCACATTGTTCAAGAATCAACTGTAATTGCTAACATTTTAGCACTTACTATGCACTGGGCAGTTCTAAGTGCTTTGCATAAGCTAATCTTCAAAACAATCCTATGTGATTTGTATTACAGATGAGAAAGTGAAAGTGAGGTTCCATAGCACAAAGCTAGGAAGTAGGGGAGTCAGGCAGTCTGATTTCAGTGCCCATGCTCTTGACTGTGCTCCCTGTCAAAGTACACCTCAAAGAAAGTTGCCGTCTGGTCCAGCACCTTCTGTTTCCACCCCCAGGGGAGAGGCATACATAGGTAGCCAGTTACATAGAGATGTAGCCCACATCAGAGGATTTCTTACCACCTGCACAACTCACCCTCTTCACTCACAGACTCCCACACTGCTCCTTCCTGGAATTTTCCCACAGAAGTCCATCAGGCTCAGACACAATAACATCCTACACATCCTTTCTCTTGTTTCCAGGCTCAGTGAAGTCAAGCACTGGGACAGAGAAAAAAGGCATGAAAGCTGGATCTCTGAGCCCTCATGACAAGAAAGGTTTCCCCACTCATTCAGATAATCCTGAAGAACTTCAGACCCTCCCAGCTCTGTTCCTCATACCAACTGCCACTTGTTCCCAAGGTTGGCTGGAGCTTCGGTTCCACAAAAACTTCCACCCACTCTGACTTTCCCTAGAGATAAATAGAAGTGCACTTGAGCCAGAGTAGAGCAGTGATTGCTAAATTTGCTAAATATGAAGTAATTAGTGTTCTCTCTCCCACCCCACTCATAGGGTTGTTTAGTCTGGCCTTGCTAAACTTCAGTTTCCTCATCTGGAAAACACTTCATTTTGTCTGCCTCCTAGGCTGATAGTTGAGTGAAAACAGGATAAAATTGGTAATTGAAAAGAGCTTGGTACACTGTAAGACACTGAGTGAACAGCAAGAACTTCTGGCCCCTGAAGGCTGTGTGTGTATCATTCCATGCACCAACCCCCTCCCACGCATAGCTGGGGATACTTCCATTGGCCTCTGTCCACAGTGCTGAAGTCACAGCCAAGACTGTTAGGGATTTTCAGTCCCTCTTTTTTTTTAAAAAAAAATATATACTCATTTATTCATATACACAGTCACTTTACTTCATTACATTTTAATACTCATCAAAGACAAAAATATAGAATGCTCCATGAATTTGCATGTCATCCTTGTGCAGAAGCCATGCTAATCATCTCTGTAATATTCCAATTTTAGCATATGTGCTGCTAAAGTGAGCACTTAACTCCCTCCTTGTCCCATCTAAGGAAGCATCATATACAGAGACTACCAAACCCAAAGATTGCCCTAAAACTCAGAAGGTATTGCCAAAATGTTTTTTTTATCTCATTACTTTCAAGTATCTTTGTTTTTTAATAAACAATAACATTCCTTTAAAATTATAATAGGTACAAAACAGGCAGGATGTGATTTAGCAGGTCAGGGAGAGCAGAGGATGCAGCCTTCACTTGATGAAGATGTAACCTGAGGCTACATGGAATGAAAGGGTCAGAGGAGGGACGTGGGCTGGCTAGTATGCTGACTGGCACCCCTGGAAAAAGCTAATCAGAGCCAGGCATCATGAACTGAACCACAGCCAGGGGAACATGGTCTTAGTAGCTGGAACTGAACAAGGCAGAGGAGGAACCCATGAAGGCCTGAGAGGTGTTCACCCTATTGAGAAGCAGATTTGAGGGATGCAGATGGCTGATGTCTGGTTGATGAACAGAGCTAAGATCAAAAGTGGAGGAGGGGCAGATTTCTGCTCAATAGGACCAAAAGACAACTGAATACCAGGGAAGGTAGTGAAGCTGTACATGCATATGACAGAAATATGACGTTGAGGGTGAAATGCCTTCCCAGGTCTCCAGTTCTCTTGAGGCCTGCGATGCCAGTAAGTGGTTAGGCACCTTCTACTGTTCATTGGAAGGACTGATACTAAAGCTGAAACTCCAATACTTTGGCCCCCTCATGTGAAGAGTTGACTCATTGGAAAAGACTCTGATGCTGGGAGGGATCGGGGGCAGGAGGAAAAGGAGACGACAGAGGATGAGATGGCTGGATGGCATCACCGACTCGATGGACGTGAGTCTGAGTGAGTTGGTGATGGACAGGGAGGCCTGGCGTGCTGCGATTCATGGGGTCACAAAGAGTCGGACACGACTGAGCGACTGAATTGAACTGTACTGTAACCCCAGCCTTGAGGCCTGCTGAACTATAGGGAGATCCATGCTTGTACAGACCCACATGACCCCAAAACATCAGCACTGCTGAGCTGGAAGCCTTAATTTCTTTAGTTCAACCTCTTAGACCAACTGCTGTGCCTCCAGCTCTGAGCCCTGACCTGAGAGAAGAGATCCAATATCACAATTCGCCTATTATCCCCTTTCCAGGTGGGCTCTGAGAAGCATGTGTTCAGAACCTGATGTTGCATGCCCTCTGATGGTCATTCCCAGTACTGTTCTCTCACCCCAAAGCAAAAAAAAAAACCCTTTGAACTTTTATGGTACTAGTCATTGGAGGGTTTTCCGGTGGCTCAGTGGTCAAGAATTCACCTGCTAAGCAGGAGAGATGGGTTCAATCCGGGTCAGGAAGATCCCCTTGAGAAGGAAATAGCAACCCACTCCTGTATTCTTGCTGGAGAATCCCAGGGACAGCAGAGCCTGGCAGGCTACACTCCTTGGGGGTCACAAAGAGCCTGACACAACTTAGCGACTGAAAAAAGATGGCAACAACTAGTCAGTGCAGGTTCAGAACAGGCAGGGAGACACTAGACAAGTACCTGGGAGTTAGATGACTGGTCAGTGTTCAAGTATCAGTGTCAAGATTAGGGCTCATCTGAAAAGATCTAGGAGGAGGCTTAGACTGAGGCTGGATGGGGGAACTACCTGATCCAATGTCAGTGTCTCAGGCTGAGGCCAAAGTTGGGGCTCATTGCGGGACTGAATTCTGGGCTAAAGTGTCAGCATGAAGTGTGTATCCAGGTGATATGAAAAGAGTCTGACTACAGGAAGGAGTCAGTGGATAATGGGGTCAACATGGTATTCCTATACGAGGTGAAACATCAGATAATATCAGCCATTGGAGAACTTAAGAAGAGATATTGCCAGGGGAGAAGTACAAGTGATGGTGCACAGAATAAGGAAGTTAATTTCTAAGAGCCTCCCAACCTTAAAGATAGGAATAGTCAGGCTAGAGCCCCTTTTCTCCTCAGAAGGTGAATTTCTGTATTCTAGTTCCAGCTTCCTGTTAAAACCCCCCACCAACCCTAGTACTGCCACATACAAATTATAGGAACAATTTTGGGACACAGGAGAGGTCCAAGAAACAGTCCTGTCGCTGCATAAAGCCGGCAGCGTGGGGGTAGTCTTCCTTTCCCCCAGGATTCTCTGTTTCTACTGGCAACAGGGCTGGCAGCCTCCCACACCCAGATCTTAGCAACCCTGGGAGCCCCTGGCAACTGCTGCCATGGTGACAAGACAGGGAACTGAGAACAGGCTGGGGGGAGCACTTCCTCTGGAGCCTTCAGGATATACGTGAGAGAGGTCTCCCCCTCCCATACACAGTCTGGGGGGGAACATGTGCTCCTGTCTAAACACCTCCTCACTGGCACCCACCCCCGCCCCTGCCCCCGGTTCCGGTTCTCTCAGGGTGAGGAAATGAGGGGCATCTACGGTTGTGACGTCTCCAGAGGGAGAGAGGGTGAGTGGGGGTGTTTGGAACTGACAAGATCGCAGATGCATGCATACAAAGGCAGACAGTGTCAGCGTACCAACAGCCATGAAGCCTTATTTCATCCACTTTTTGTCATGTAGACAGGCACAGGCCTACACTTAATCATATCTGTACAGTAACACAAAATCACATACCTACAATAAATAACATAGAATCAAGCACACTACCACACAAAAATAATTAAACAGATACACTTTCACTCATAAATCGCATGATAAACACAACACTACAAATAATTTCCAGATTCCAACATTTATAGATGCACTCATATATCCAGATATCTGTGAACATACAGAATAAGTTAACTTTCTTGAGCATTAACTTCAGGCCAAGCTGTCAGCACTACATGTGTCACCTCAGTTAACCCTCACAATAATCCTATGAGGTACGGCTGTTTTCTATCGCCATTTTACAAAAGAGGAAATTAGGCACTGATACGGTAAGCAACCTCACAAGGTCAACAGTCTACCTTCAGAGCCTACTTCCTCACACCCTTTGCCACACCCTGAGGCACCCCTGGTTCCTCTCACACGCACCTGATACCCAGGATAATGGGACACAGGACAGCAACTGCAAACTTGGCAAACAACAGAATCTGTGCCACCCATAACTGAAGGCACCGCTCTGCCCCCTTGAAGGTCTAGGCCTACACTTTAGCATTAGCTGGGACCAGGTAAAGGCCGGTGACTAAACTCTGCCTCCGTGTTGGCACAGGCAAGGCTGGAGGAGGCAAATAGACAGAACTGGAATAGGAAGAAGCAGAGCCTCCCACAGTCCAGGCCCCCATGAATCTGGAGGTGGAAGATTGAGAGCCCTTGGATACAAGGAGCCCCCTCACCCTCCCTTTCCCACCTCCATGTCACACTATTTCATTTACTCACCACCCAACCTCCCCTCCCTTTTTCATGCCTTCTCACCTCATCTCTCTATCCCATGCTACTCAACCCATCTCCCCCACGTCCTATCCCCTTTCCCTCATCCATCTCCCTTCCCTCCACTCCCTCACCCATCTTCCCCCCTCCTCTCCCCACCCCCCACACCTGTTCTCCCCTACCTCTACTCCTCTACTCCCTTACCCCATCTTCCCTCCCTCTTCTCCTTAACCCCCTCTCACCCTGCCTCCTCTTACCACACTTCCTTTCCTTCCTCGCACCCCTTTTTTCCTGGAATACCCATCATGATAACCAGAAAGCCAGATAGTAGAGAATAGGCAGACCTGATCTTAGGACCCCTAGACTCCCCTCCTGTTCTGTTCTGTGTCCTAGATATTGATGCTCTCCAAGCTTCAGTTTCAAGCTCCATCTAGTTTGCATGACTTCATGGGTGTCCATACTCTGCCTCTGGGAAACCACAAGGAAAGAGAAGTGACAGCTTCTGCTCTGGCCCTTTCTTTGTCCTCAAGGCCCCTAAGAACTCCTTCCCTCTCTTCACCCCTGGATTACCCCCTCTCCACCCCCGCTCCCTCTAGCACAGATGGGCCTGGGAGACAGTGACGTGGGCGCCAGGCACCGTGTCTGCTCAAGCGCCGGCTTCCGCTGGCAACCGCCTCCGCAGCCCTGCCTGCTCTGAACATCGGGGACACTGGGGCTGAGAATTAATGGGGGTGGGGGTACTGAAATGGGAGATTATGAGGGTGTTAAGAAAGAAGATCATGTGGAACTGAGATGAAGGATTAAAAGGGGGACTAGGATAGGGGAGCTCATGGGAATAGATAAGGATTAAGAATAGAGTAAGGCAAAAGATCATGGGCGAAAGACAGGAGATCCTATAGGGCCAAGAAGGGAGGAAAGTCAAACGGGTCTTAGGGGAAGTAAGATGGGAACTCAAAGGGGAAGTAAGATGAAAGATTACAGGAAGAACTTTAATGGGTATCATGGGGGTTGCTGAGAAGGGGCTGCTCATAAGGGAACACGAATGAGGGAAACATACAGAGTAAAAAGGGGACTCAGAAAGGGAATTATGGAGGTGCTAAAATTGTGGAGAACTACCAGGTTACAAAGGAAAGAGCAGAAGAGTACTATGCACATCTACCGTGTTCTATTTTGAGATTCAGTTGGGTCACATCAGGTCAACTCCGGGTCACGGTAAGGTAAAGCTAAATCAGGTCAGGGCTAGGTAAGTTCACGGTTCAATGGAAGACAGGTAAGCAAGAATGACCTTTTGGCCCTGGTCCAGGGACTACACCTCCCAGGGTGCACTATTCTCTCCCCTACTCTCTTAAATGAAGAAAGGAAAGAATGCCCAGAGTCACCGCCAACTGGTAGGTGCAGTTTTCCTTTAAGGCTGCCTTTGACGTTGCAGGGGTTCCAGAAGGTTCTCCCGAGATTCGAGCAGCGGCCAGTACGTCCCACCTTCTCAAACCGGAGATTGGACTAAAATAGTTGTCCCCCAACTCGGGTCTAAGCCCCACTGACCAACCAATAAAATCAAAGGGCGCGAAGAGTTGCCGCCCTCTGTCCCTTTCACCAATGACATGACCAGATAGCGAAGAGGTGTGGTTGATTGATTCCAGAGTGCACCAATCAGACTCATACCAATCACTGCCCGGAATGTGTGCGCGTGTGGCCGGGTGACAGGGGCGGAGGAAGGGACGGCTACCACAGAGCCACTCGTTGAAAGCTGTCCAATTACAACAGAAGCTGAGCTGAGTGACGGGCAGACGGCGCAATGGGCAGTACGGAGGCGGAGCTGTGGGGGCGGGTTCCCGGGCCGGCCGTCTGCCGCCGGCGGGCGGGCGACTCCTGTCCCTAGTGGAGGCGGCGGAGCCAGAGCCGGGGGAGGGGGCAGCGGCTGTCTGACGGACCGCAGCGGCGCCCGCAGCTCCTCACCGGTGAGGGCGCCGAGCCAGGACTCGAGGGGCCCGGGGGTGGGGATGCGGGCGTCGCGAAGCCAGGGGTCCCTAATGTCGGGGGGAGGTGGGATCGGGACACTGAGGGCCCATCGACTCTTCCGCCGCGGGGGTGTGGGGACGCGGAGTCTGCAAGGTGCTTGATGTCCGCGACCCTCTTACAGGGGGCAGCCAGCGTCTGAGCCGGGGGAGGGTCGGGCCGGGTCGCATTGGGTTCTGCGGAGGCGTTTCTGAGCCAGCCCAGTCAGCCAGCGCCGGTGACATCACCGACCACCCTCCTCCGCCGAAGCCCCCTCCCCTCTCCTCCCCTCCTCTCCTCCCCTCCTCTCCTCGCCGCGCCTTTTGTCCCAGCCGAGCTCTGTCCCGCCCCACCCCGCCCATCTGCGAGGGAGGAGACTCCCCGTCAGTGACTTCATTGAGGAGATTCTTGGGGATTGGGGTCTGCTCCTCCCCAGGAGAGGCGAGAACACACTGCCTGTAAGGCCCTCACAGACAATCACACCTGTCACAGGTACACACGCTGCCACTCACAAGCACTCGCTCTTCGCACTGCCAGCCTTACTGTCACACTGCCATACAGCCATTCACAATCAGCCAGACCTCGCTGCACCTGAGAGCAGGTGCTCGCTGGACCCTACCCCTTCACTCTCCACACCTGGGGATCAGGTCCAGCTCCTGCTGCACCGGACAAGGCTTGCTGGGCAAGTGCCCGAGACCCTGAGGAGGTGGCTTCCAGAGCTTCAGCTTTCCAAGCGGGCTCCGGTGGAGCGATCCGAGGTGAGGGGCTGGGCTGGGCATGTTTAAGCGCACAGTGCTCTCCTGCCCATCCCCAGCAGCACCCCCACTACAGGCCCGAGGAGCTTTCCGGAGCTTCCCACACTTCTGGGGAGAAGACTTCTTAGCCAGCTTGATGTTTAAAATTCAGCTGGAGCCCTTAAAACTTCGAGCGTGGACGCTGAATGGGTTTGTAAAGTTTCGGTAAGTCCCTCTGGAGAAGGGCACTCATACCCATACCAAGTGAAATTCTTCATGTCATATCCCCCTCCATTGCCTATCTGCTTCCTCCATCTCATCTCATCCCCAGCTACATATAAGAATCCCCCTCCGTCCCACTCTTACATTTGAATGAACTGCACCCCTTGTCATTCATCTCCTATACCAAACCATTCGGGCATCCATCTTCCACAAATACCTCCTCTAGTATTTCAACTCTTTACATCCCATTGGTAACCCATTTGCCACCTCAGACATTTCCATTTGTCATCCTTCATCCCCCTCCCTCAGTACTTCGTTTTCTGTATCAATCGTTCCCCTTTCCTGGATGAGTCCCCCTTGCTATTTCTCATTTTTCATTCCGGCCTCTACATTAACATTCTCTCCATCCAAGGCAGTGCCACGCCATGGGATTCCTTTGTCATTCCAACATGTGGCTCATGGGTATTGGCGGGAGGGAAGGAGGGAGGAAAGAAAAAAGGCAATTCCTGAAAGAGCTTGCCCTATGTCTGTGGAGGCAAGAGAATTATAGGTCTAGAACAGCAAGCAGGTGGTTGCCAGGGAGGAAACTGGCCATACGAAGAGGTAATGCAGGGTCAGCGAGGGGAGGGTGAGAGCAGTACCAAGCTGTTCCCCTCACTCTCAGCCTAAAAGGTGCTATAGTTCTCTGGGGCACCCTCTTGGTGTGATAAGGTCCCTTCCCAGTTTCAGGGGAAAGAAAGTGTGGGCTGAGGCAGAGATGGTGGCAGACCACCCCCAGCTCCCTCTCAGACAGCTTTTACTGCTGCTTCCGAAAATGGCTGCCCTCCCCCAGATGCTCTTTCTTTTCTGCCTCCCCCAACTGCAGCCTCCCCCCACCAGGCATGACATGCTGGTAGGGAGAAGGGGGAGTACCCGCCTTACTGGAGCCTTCTCTTCATCAGAGTGAGATGACTCTCAGAACCATGAGTCAACCCAGCCACCTGTAACAGGCCCTGTGGAAGCAGGAGTTAGGGCTCTTGTCCTTGTCTACCTGAGGCCTTGAGGCCTTGAGGCCTTGAGGCCTCCCCTTACCCATTATAACCCTTACTCCTGCCAGGAAACTCTGTATACCTCTCTGAAGCAATCAGAGGCAGAAAAGCAGGCCTCAGCTGTGGCTGCCAGCCCAGGACATTGCTAGAAAGACTCTGGGCTTTGGCAGGGGTTGGCCAAGTCTTGGGTCAGAGAATGGCTTCTGGCCATTCCCCCAAATAGCTCTAGCTCCAGGAAAATGCCCTTCCTTCATATCCACCACAGAGACATTGATGGAGGGAGATTAGAGTGAAAGAGTTAGAGTCCTGTGTTTCTCCCTCATATAAATAACAAATGCCCTTGCACCCAGCATGCAAGGGACTATCAAAGGAGTGTGGGCCTGGCACTGGGCCAGATCCTAAACCATGGGGGAGGTGAGAGAGAAGAACAGGTAGAAAAGGTATTGAGGAAATGTTGGTTAGTGCCCAACTGTCTCCTAAAAACTAAGGTTAAAAAGCTACCCTAGGATGCTTTTGTTCACTAACACTGATGCTTAGGCAGCACAGATATGTCTTCAAACACAGTTTTGTGTGTAGACACTGGGAGATGAGTAAAGCAAACTGTTGCCCTGGTTAGGAAAAGGGCAGTGTCACCCCCCTGCTAATGAGGGAGTTAGAAACAGCAGTTTCCAAGGCTGTTAGTCATCCTCTGATCTGAGTCACACGTGAGGCTTAGCATAGTTTGGGGAGTGGGGGTAGGAAGACCTGGGGTCTCCAATGGCAGAGAGGAATTCAGGCACCCACACCTGACTCAGCCTGGCTGGCCAAGGCATCTGGCTGAAGACCCAGGCCCGTCCCAAGTCCTGGGCCACTGCCCCAGCTGCCCTTAGCCTGGGCACCATGCCTGAGGCATGGCATAGGAGACCACGATGCTCAGGTGACCTCACCCAGTATGCTGATTTTGGCCACCTCCTGTGTGTGGATCTGTCAGTCCATGGTACCGCCGCACTCAGCTGGGCTCATGGGGGTCCTCAGTTTGGCCCAAGGACCTAGGCCTTAGAATAGCCCCAAGACTTGGGCCACAGCCCCCAGCTTCCTGTTGGGAAAACCCAGGAACTAAAGAAAGAATCACAGAATCCTAGAATGTCAGAGCTGGAAGAGATCTTCTAGTCCAAACCTTTCGTCATACTGATGGAGAGACAGAGGCCCACAGAACAGGCATGACCTGCTGAAAGTTACACAGTGAGTCATTTAGGAACTTCAGGATCATCAAGAATAGGACTGGGGTAGAAGGGAACAGTGGCATCAAGGATCAGCCCTGGTTTCTTTCAGAAACAAGGAGACCAGTGCCGGTCCAGTGGCTGTAATGGGAAAGGATTACTACAAGATTCTTGGGATCCCATCTGGAGCCAATGAGGATGAGATCAAGAAAGCCTATCGGAAGATGGCCTTGAAGTACCATCCAGATAAGAACAAAGAACCCAATGCTGAGGAGAAGTTTAAGGAGATTGCAGAGGCTTATGATGTGCTGAGTGACCCTAAGAAACGGGGCCTGTATGACCAGTATGGGGAGGAAGGTAAGAGGGCAGTGCCCCAGCCTGATCCTGGATATCTGTCCTTGTTGGGGGTCCTGGGTGACCTAGTTCTCAAAGCAGGGAACTGGAGACTGAGAAAAGGGTGAGAGGCACAAGTGTTCCCCTCACTGACATCCAGAGGAAAAAAGAGACCACCCACTCCCCAGTCTCAGCTCTCCATCCCTCTCCCTGCCTTTCTCTGCCCCTCTCCCTCCTCAGGTTCAGGCCTTAGAGAAGCTAGAGCCAGAGGCCTTCCCCTCCCTTCTTTCCCTCCCAGCCTTATTAGTCCTGCCTGAAGTCCCTGCTGCTTCATTGGCTGATGGGGAAGGTTAGGAAAGGGAGTGTGTGGCTCTCTGAGGACAGAGCATTTACAATCATCAGCATAAAAGTTTGGCCGTTAAGCAGCCAGGGAATTAACCACTGGAGCTCTGAGCTAGAGATGGTTGTCCCCTTCCCTGCCCCATTCCTGCCCACTTCAGGCCAGCAGAACAGAGTTAGAGTTTCGACTCCCTGAGGAAGTGGCAGGGATCCAAGAGTGGAATGGGAACTGCTGCTGGCAACTTGCCCCCTCCCTGAGGTAGCTGGTGGCCACGCACAGGGTGGCAGGAAAGGTCCAAATAAAGCCTCTGAGAGGGCGGCTCCTCCCAGTACATCCCACGGGCATGATGTAGCTGCTAATTCTGGGCCTGCCCCTCAGGGCCGCCTGCCACCCGCCAGCCACAAGCACCTGTCAGGCTATATTAAGAGACATTGTCACAGCTGAGGACTCTCCTTTCCGGGAGGAACTGCCCCTCCTCCCCAATGGCACCTTTCTTCCACTTTCTCCTCCTCAGTCTCCCCATTCTAGTCTCAAAATTAGATGGGCTAATGATAAGTACTGTACCTGACACAGAGTAGGTACTCAAAAGAATGTTCTTTTCCTCTCCCCAGCCCTTGCTTTGTGTTGCATGACCCAATCCTCTGTACACCCTAGTCCTCCCAACCCTCTCCTTATTCTCCATGCCAAAGTTCCTTCCATTATTCCCTCCTCACCTATTAGACTTGCCAATTCCCAGATTCACCAGGCAGTTGCTGGAATCCTCAGTATTCTTTCAGCTAAGAAATATTTCTCTCTGGGGTAGAGAGATGGGAGGGGTAGTGGTGGGGAAGAGGAAAGCAGTGCAGACACCATGCCACCATGTGACCTGTCTAGGAATTGCATTCATTCCTCTGCTTGGCCTCATCTTGATTAGGAAAAAGGTGGAGATCAGCCCTGGGATTTCTTTGGAAGGAATGATGCTAAGGCTGAAACTCCAGTACTTTGGCCACCTCATGCGAAGAGTTGACTCATTGGAAAAGACTGATGCTGGGAGGGATTGAGGGCAGGAGGAGAAAGGGACGACAGAGGATGAGATGGCTGGATGGCATCACTGACTCGATGGACGTGAATCTGAGTGAACTCCAGGAGTTGGTGATGGACAGGGAGGCCTGGCATGCTGCAATTCATTGGGTCGCAAAGAGTCAGACACAACTGAGCAACTGAACTGAACTGAACTGAACTGAGGAGCTGGATTATTTAGTCGCCAAATCATGTCCAAGTTTTTTGTGACCCCATGGATTATAGCCAGCCAGGCTCCTCTGTCCATGGGACTCGGCAGGCAAGAATACTGGAGTGGGTTGCCATTTCCTTCTCCAGGGCATCTTCCCAACCCAGGGATTGAACTCCTGCATTGCAGGCAGATTCTTTACCATTGAATCATCAGATAAGCTGGTAGACTTCTTTCTGCAAGGCCAAACCTAAGTGAAGGGTAAAGCTTGGGCCCTAGGTCCAGACACTGGTTCTAACACAGATCTACACCCCAGGAGGGCTCCTGGGGATACAGAACAACCTTAAGGAGACATCCAGGGCCTGGGAAGGAAGAAGCAGCCTTGGAAATGCGGGTTGTATTTCTGTCTGCCCTGCCCCCTCCCCAGGAGCCAGCCAGAACAGTTGTGAATATAGACTCTGTGCACCTTGGCTGGGGACAAGTTGTTCCCAGCTTGAAAAGGGGGTAGTAGTGGTACAGCAGGAATCCTTGCAGAGAAATTACCCTCTCCTGTCATCATCAGACCAATTTCTCTCACTGAGCTCTGCCAAGCTTCTTGAGTTCACCTGACAATCAGACCCCCAATAGAAGGAAAGAACAGACTTTGAGTCTTAGGAAGGATGAGAGGCAGCTATTACAAGTCACTGAATTGCTTGCCTCTTGGCCTCTTCAATGAAACCCAAATCTCCTCTTGTGGGCCCAGGAAATAAAAGGCTAATTCAGGCTCAGGATTCCAAGGTGCACTGAGAGGGGACTTCCTCCTTGATGATACCCCTACCTTATTTGGGACAAGTCACTTACTAGCTCCCTGGATGGTCAAATTCTTTGTGACTGCCTCTTGCCCTGTCATTGGAGATAAGTAAATCTGGGAGCCAGGTATGACTTGTAATATGACCCCAGCCAATAAACATCTAGATAAAGGCCCCAAAGAGAAGAGTTCCTTCCCCTAGCCTGGGCCCCAGCCCTGAGTCTGTATACCCTAGATCATTTCTCAGTGTTAACCTCCTTCTCCCCACACATGCCCCACCCCTCACTACTCCCATCACCATCACCACCATGCCCCATGAAGACTGCCTCCAGGAATCTGAGCCCCTGAGATAGAACCTGACTCCAGAGAGAGTCACTGGGGTCGCCACTGCAATGTTCCAGTTCATTCATGCATTTTGGTTGCTCTGACATAAGGTTTCTCCCCATAAGGTATGGGGAGAAAGCTTGGTGTTGTGCACTCCAGGGTGTTGCACAGTCTATACTTGTCCCTTTTGTGAATGGTACTCCTTGGAGCTATGCAACACTGTGAGCCCTGAATGTGGGAATGAAGCGTTTTAAAACTTTTTGTAGAAAAATAACTCTTCTCCAGGCTAATGATCTTTCCTACTTTTGAGGGCCCTCCTGATTTCCCATTTGGGTGGGAGTCAGAGAAAGAGGAAACTGCTTGAAGTAGACTGAGAGGGGACTTCCTCCTTGATGATACCCCTACCTTATTTGGGACAAGTCATTTACTAGCACCCTGGATGGTCAAATTCTTTGTGACTGCCTCTTGCCCTGTCTTTGGAGATAAGTAAATCTGGGAGCCAGGTATGACTTGTAATATGACCCCGGGCCAGCCATTCAAGGCTTAGTGAGACATCTTTGGGTCACAGGAGAGATTATAGAAATAGAGGCTGCATCCTACAAGTCTTCTGGTCTTAGCTTTTCAGCCTCTTTGACCCTCAAGATGTGCCTTATTATTACTAAGCATATAAAAAAGTAGAAATTAATCTTGCCAGAGATTTTTCTTACTCTATTAGGCCAGCCCTGTCTGTGGGAGTTAAAGGTTGCTTCTTTCTCTAGGCTGATGAACTGGAAGCTAGAGAGCAAGGAGAGGTGACTAGGGTGGGGTGGAGACCAGCCGCACTGCCCCTAACTTCTTCTCCCTCCAGGCCTGAAGACTGGCGGCGGTTCCTCAGGTGGCTCCAGCGGCTCCTTTCACTACACCTTCCATGGAGACCCCCATGCCACCTTTGCCTCCTTCTTTGGAGGCTCCAACCCCTTCGATATCTTCTTTGCCAGCAGTCGCTCGGCTCGTCCCTTCAGTGGCTTTGACCCAGATGACATGGATGTGGATGAAGATGATGACCCATTTGGCGCCTTTGGCCGTTTTGGCTTCAATGGGCTGAGTAGGGGTCCAAGGCGAGCCCCAGAACCATTATACCCTCGGCGCAAGGTTCAGGACCCACCTGTGGTGCATGAGTTGAGGGTGTCCCTGGAGGAAATCTACCACGGCTCCACCAAACGCATGAAGATCACAAGGCGGCGCCTCAACCCTGATGGGCGAACTGTGCGCACCGAGGACAAGATCCTGCATATTGTCATCAAGCGTGGCTGGAAGGAAGGCACCAAGATCACCTTCCCCAAAGAGGGCGATGCCACACCTGACAACATCCCTGCCGACATCGTCTTTGTGCTCAAAGACAAGCCCCACGCACACTTCCGCCGAGACGGTACCAACGTGCTCTACAGTGCCCTGATCAGCCTCAAGGAGGTGGGGCCTGGATCAGATCATGTTTTTACTGGGAAGGGGGTGGGAGTGATGTAAATTTTTTTCTTCCCCACTTTTACTTTTCTTCCCTTCCAATCACTTTACCCTACATTTTCCTCATTCTCTGTCTAATTTTCCCTAGGCACTGTGCGGCTGCACCGTGAACATTCCCACCATTGATGGCCGAGTGATCCCTTTGCCCTGCAATGATGTCATCAAGCCAGGCACCGTGAAGAGACTCCGTGGGGAGGGCCTTCCCTTCCCCAAGGTGCCCACCCAGCGGGGAGATCTCATTGTTGAGTTCAAAGTTCGGTTCCCAGATAGATTAACACCACAGACACGGCAGATCCTTAAGCAGCACCTACCTTGTTCCTAGGCTCTGCCCTAGCCAACCCAGAGTCTACCACAGCAATACCCCCCACACTCACCCCATCCATTGTGCACCCAACTTGATGTCCACTGGACACTGGCAACGTTTTCTAAAGTGCAAAAAAAAAAAAAAAAAAAAAAAGCCACTGGTTTTCAGGGGAAATGTTCCTATCCCTGACCCCTTTCGAAGCTGGGCTGCCCTGGGGGAGTGGGAGGGAGGTGGGGATAGCTAGCCCAGGCCAGGGGTCAATTTTCATGTCACAACCTTTGAATCCAGTTCCCACTCCAGTGGCTGGAGAATGACCTGAGTGCTACTTGAAGATATAGAGATTCCTTGTCCACACCTGTAAATAGCATGTCCTCCTTCCCCTCTCAGCTTTGCTAATACCTCTCCTTTCCCTTCCCTTCAGCTTCCTCCTATTAAGGGAGGAAGAGGATAAAATGGACACTGCTTTCCCACCCCAGCCCCACCCTCAAGTCCACAGTGTCCAAGGTTATCACACACCTATTCATGCACACAAAACATACACCTAGAGCTGTGTGTGCCTCTCCAGGGTTGAGATGGGAAGGGAAGGTCTGTAGCCCATGAACCGGGCCATTGAGCACGAGACACTTTTCATTTGGGGCAGGGAAGTGAATGGGACCCTCAGCCTTCTTGACAGCTACCCTGCCCAGACCCTGCATAGCTGGAAGGTCTGTCCTCCCTGCGGCTCCCAGGAATGTGCAAGGGTAGAGGAAGGGGAGGGGGCCTGCTGTATTAAGGCTAAGAGGTGGAGGGCACGGTCTGTCTTCCAACCTTCATCAGGAAGGGAAAGGGCTTTGGGGTCAGGTGGCAGCTATTCCCCACCAAGAGATTCAGGGTCACAGGTTTCTCCCCACACCTCTGAACTCAGGGCCTAGCCACCCCTAAACTTCCAAATCCCATTTTTGTGATATATGAAGCTACTTATTTCTTACCCTTCATGGAGGCTGCGTGGGGAATTTCTAGCCCTTTGATGCCTGTGTGACCCCATCCCACTCCCACAACTGTATAAAGGTCAAATAGTAAAGGAGCTAGGGTAAGACTGCTTCAGCCAGGTTCTGGGATGGGGTTTTTAGGTTTTCTCACTTTGACAAGCCCTTGAATGTTTTTATAGTAGTTTTTTTGTATTTTTTTGTAATGACAGTATTATGAAAAAAAATAAAGTATTTTAAAAATATGGCATCTGAGCAAGAACAGTAAAGCTGTGATGGGGTTGGATGTTCACTGTCAGCCTCCCTCCTGAGCCTTGCTCACCTCTGTGAAGCCCAAGTAGGCCCTCAATATAAGGTAAAGCTGACTCCTTCCTTCCTTCCTCTAAGCCCAGATTTCCAGAATTTACAAAATGTAGACCCAAAACTCAGCAAAGACAAAAGATAGCACTCAGCTATCAGAAGAAACAAAGATTTGAAAAGAATAAATATCCTGCATTATAAGAAATAAAAACTATCCTCCACAAAGGATGTGCTAGCCAGGGAACAAGGATCAGGCCCACCATGACCATGCCCTCCTGAACTTCAGTATCCCAATGCCATGAAGACAACTCTGTCTTCACCTGAGCCTGGGCTCCACACAGAGGCTGACAAAGTGTAGGCTTTTAATAGGGATCTTCCTGCCCTTGCTTTTTATCCTGGGACAACACCTATGAGAAAAGCTCATTCTTTTATTCAAGGTATTTTTGGTGAAGACTATTCCTTCCAGTGCAGAAACTGAGGGGCTTCTGTTTACAAAACATCTGCTAATATCCCATCCTGGGCAGGCTGATCCTTAATCCCACATCCCCTACTTAATGCTTTCCTATTCAGGTCTCCTAGTGTTGTCCGTCTCTTCACCCAGGGCTAAATTCTTATTCTAGCTCTTTCCTGAGGCCTGAAGCATTGGGATCCAGGTCTCCTGAGACAGACTGCTCTCTCCCACCTCCCTGTGGACATGGAGGAGCTGGGATCTCAGAAACTGTCATGTCCCCACTGAGTACTCTCTGGGGATAAACTATGACACCTTAAGGGCCGGGCTATCTGAGGTCAGGGGCACTTAAATGAGAAAGCCCTGAAGCTGGCCTTGCAGCTCTGCCTACAACCTGAGCTTTGCCATTCTTGGAAGTTACATGAGGGATTTGTGGTCATTCTTAGATCATCACTATTTTGGCCTATCAACACTGAGGACTGTGAAAGCCTATGATCATTCCTTCTGAGATTTGTCTGTTAGTTGCCTTGAGGCCACATCAGTGCCAGAGACTCAGATCCTACAGGCCCAGACCCACTAGTGTTAAACATGGAATTATTTCAAAGGTGGTATTTTAGTTAGTTCCAAATATTATTTATAGGAAATTCTCTAGGAAAAATGGAAACTGAAATATAAGGCTGGGTACCCAGGCCATACTGAAAAAAGTTAAATCCGACAAATTTTCAATCTGCTTCTGTAGCAGGTATTATTTCAGTTAGAGTGAGAGACTGTGCCTTATATTGGGTCAGAAAGGTTACTCCAAAGGCCTTAGTCTGGGGTGGAGAAGAAGGTTGTAAGAGTGGGAGCAAGGACTGAAGGTAGGCATTATGTAGGGGGCTGGAAATAAAACAGGGTTCAGGACTGGGGAACCAGTGGGGAATATTTAGCCTGCATTTAAACTAGAAGGGGATAGAGGAGCAGGCATTAGAAATTCCACTGAATAAAACAAAAGGGGACCCCCGTGGGGAGCAACCACCAGAAACCAGGACAGCAGCTACAAGGGATTCACTGTGTAGAGAGGAGAAACCCTAGAAAAGCTGGCTCCATTTATGCTGCAAAAGGTCCTCCCAGGTTTGAGGATGTAAAGGAGCTGCTGAAGACTGCACAGTTGATTAGGTTTGTCATCAGTGTTCCATAGTGGTTGGGAGTGGATGTCCTGTGTGTCAGCAAGTGACTCTAAAATAGTCCCAGAAGGGGACTTCTCTGGTGGTACAGTGGATAGGAACCTGTCTGCCAATGCCAGGAACATGGGTTTGATCCATGGTCCAGGAAGATTCCACATGCCACCAAACCCTGTGTGCCGCAATTATTGTGCCTGTGCTCTAGAGCCCAGGAGTGGCAAATACCGAGACCATGTGCCACAACTACTGAAGACCCCATTCTGTAATTACTGAAGCTGACACACCCTAGAGCCCTCATTCCACAACTACTGAGCCAGCATGCTGCAGTCACTGAAGCCCATGTGCCTAGAACCTGTGTCCCACAACAAGAGATACCACTGCAATGAGAAGCCCATGCACTGCAACAAAGAGTAGCCCCAGCTCGCTGCAAATAGAGAAAACCCATAAGCAGCAACATAGATCCAATACAACAAAAATAAATAAATAAAAATAGTCCCAGAAAGATAAGCAAAGACTGGGAGATCTGAATTGGTGAAAGAAAAATCAGCAATTCTGAAGATAAGTCAATTGAGATTATCCAATGCGAGGAACAGAAAGAAAAAGAAATGAAGAAAAATCAATGGAGCCTAGAAGACCTGTGGGACAACATCAACTATACAACATACAAAGAGTGGAAGTCCCAGAAAGAGGAGAGAGAGAAAGGGGGAGAAATGATATCCAAAAAAATAATGGCCTAAACTTTCCAAATTAAATGAAATACTAGTCTACACATTCAAGAAGCTTAACAAGTTCTAGGAATGATAAACACAAAGAGGTCCACATTTAGACACATTAAACTGTCAGAATATATGACAGACAATCTTGAAAAAGGCAAGAAAAAAGTGACTCATCATGTATAAGGGATAAGATTAACAGCTGATTTCTCATCAGAGCTATGAAGGCCCGAAGGCATTGGATGACATACTCATAGTTCTGAAAGAAAAATTCTATAATCAAATCACCAAAAATATCCACAAAAATGGGAGAAAATTTAAGACCAGATAAGCAAAACCCAAAAATCCATTGCTAGCAAATCTTCTCTACAACAAATACTAGTGGAGTCTTTTAGGGTATGTGTATGTATGTATGTATATATATATATGTATATATGTGTGTGTGTGTGTGTGTGTGTATCCTATTATTAGGAGATCCTCAATTCAGTTCAGTCGCTCAGTTGTGTCCAACTCCTTGCAACCCCATGAATCGCAGCACGCCAGGCCTCCCTGTCCATCATCAACTCCCGGAGTTTACCCAAACTCATGTCCATCGAGTTGGTGATGCCATCCAGCCATCTCAACCTCTGTTGTCCCCTTCTCCTCCTGTCCCCAATCCCTCCCAGCATCAGGGTCTTTTCCAATGAGTCAGCTCTTCGCATGAGGTGGCCAAAGTATTGGAGTTTCAGCTTCAGCATTGGAAGGACTGCCTTCCAATGAACACCCAGGACAGATCCTTTAGGATGGACGGTAGGAGATCCTAGACTCCTACTAATATGATCCTGATCCTAGATTTTAAATATATATAAATATGATGCATATATATATATATATATATGATGCATGCAAGCAAGCTAAGTCACTTCAGTCATGTCCAACTCTTTGTGATCCTATGGACTGGAGCCTACCATGCTCCTCCATCCATGGGATTCTCCAGGCAAGAGTACTGGAGTGGGTTGCCATGCCTTCCTCTAGGGTATCTTCCCAACCCAAAGATTGAACACACGTCCCTTATGTCTCCCAAATTGGCAGGCAGGTTCTTTACCACTAGTACCATCTGGGAAGCACAAAGGAAGATCCCCTAGAGGAGGGGATGGCAACCTATTCCATTTATTCAACAACTCATTCTTGCCTAGAAAATCCCATGGCCAGAAGAGCTTGGCAGGCTCCTATCCATGGGGTCACAAAAAGCTGGACATGACTGAAGCGACTTAGCACACACACATATGCAATATATATATATACATATATATAGAGAGAGAGAGAAAGAGAGAGAGAGACAGAGATAGAGAGACAGATACAGAGAGTCAACATGAGAAAATCAATCAATGTAAAACATCATATTGATAAAACACACAGGGGAAAAAAAAAAAAACACATGATCATCTCAGATGAATTTTTATGCCAGAAACTCAGAAATAAGGAATAGCAGGAAAATTCCCCAACATGACAATGAATATTTAAAAAAAAAAAAAAAGCTCAGTCGTGTCCAAGCGCAATGGGTTATTTTAAAAAACCCATAGCTAGGGACTTCCCTGATGGTCCAGTGGTGAGAACTTCACATTTCCAGTGCAGGGGGTGCAAATTTGATCCTTGGTAAGGGAAGTAAGATCCCACATGCTGCACAGTACTGCCAAAATAATAAATAAATATAAAATAATATTTTAAAATTCACAGCTAGCATCATACTCCATAGTGAAAGACTGAAAGCATTTCCCCTATGATCAGGAACAAAACAAAGATGTTCAATTTCACAACTGTCATTCAACATTATACTGGAAGTTCGCCCTGATAAGAAAAAGAAATAGAAGTCATTCAAATTGAAAAGGAAAGATGAAACTATTTTCCCTTCACAGATGACATGATCTTATGTATAGAAGATCTCAAAGAATCCACAAGAAAGCTAGTAGAGCTGTAAATGAATTCAGCAAAGTTGTAGGGTACAAGATTAACACCAAAAAATCAATTGTGTTTCTCTATACACTGCAAATAAATATTTTTTCCAAAAAGGAAATTAGCAAGCAATTCCATTTTTAATAGCATATACAGTATCAAATACTTAGGAATAAATCTAACCAAGGAGGTTAATAAAGTATATGTTGAAAACTACAAAACAATGGCTGAAAGAAATTAAAGAACTATATAAACAATCCTGTGTCCATGGATCGGAAGACTTAATATTGTTAAGATGTCAGTATTGCCCAAAGTGATCTACAGATTCAGCATAATCTCTATTAAAATTCCAACTACCTTTCTCATAGAAATGGAAAGACCATTCTTAAAATCATATGGATTTTTGAAGAGTCTCAAATAGCCAAAACAGTCTTGAAAAAGAAGAACGAAGTTGGAGAACTCACACTTCTTGATTTCAAAACTTATCACAAAACTATTGTAATTAAAAGAGTATAGGGCTTCTCTGGTGAAAAAGAGAAAGTGTTAGTTGCTCAGTCATGACCAACTCTTTGCATTCCCATTGACTATAGCCTGCCAGGCTCCTCTGTTCATGGAATTATCCAGACAAGAATACTGGGATGGGTAGCCATTCCCTTCTCCAGGGGATCTTCTCAACCCAGGGCTCAAACCCAGGTCTCCTGCATTGCAGGCAGATTCTTCACCATCTGATCCTCAAATAACCAAAACAATCTTGAAAAAGAAGAATAAAGTTGGAGGACTCACAATTTCTGACTTCAAGACTTACCACAAAACTACATTAATTAAAATAGTATAGGGGTTCCCAGGTGGCTCAGTGGTAAAGAATTTCCCTGCAGGAGACACAGGTTTGATACCTGATCTGGGAATATCCCACATGTTGCAACTAAGCCCAAGTGTCATGACTATCAAGTCTGCGCTCTAGAGCTCAGGACCTGCAACTACTGGCCCACAAGATGCAACAACAGAAGTCACCGTGCTGCAATTAGAGAGTAGCCCTTGCTCTCTGCAGCTAGAGAAAGCCTAAGCAGCCAAAAATAAACAGTAAAATAAATTTTTAAATAAATAAAATTTTAAAACCACAATGAGATACCACTTCTACCAAATAATAGGATGACTATAATAAAACTTAAAAAAAAAGAAGAAAATAAGAAATGTTTACAAGGATATGGAAAAATTGGAACCCTTGTGCATTACTGATGGGAATGTAATAGTGCAGCCACTGAGGAAAACAGTTTGGTAGTTTCTTAAAAAGTTAAAGGTGGGGACTTCCCTGGTGGTTCAGTGACTAAGACTCCATTCTCCCAATGCAGGGGGTCTCGGTTCTATCCCTGGTCAGGGAACTAGATCCCACATGCTGCAACTAAGACTCAATGCAGTCAAATAAATAAATAAAAATAAATATTTTTTAAAAAGTTAAAGTTGGAACTGCCATATGACACAGCAATTTTATTCCTAGGTATATATCCAAAAGAATTAAAAGCAGGAACTTGAACATATATTTGTACACCAAAGTTCATAGCAGCATTATTCACAATAGCCAAAAGTTGCAAACAACCCAAGTGTTCATCAACAGATGAATGAATAAACAAAATATAGTATATATACACACAATGGAATATAAGTCAACCAAAAGAAAAATGAAAATTTTCATATATGCTATAACATGGGTGAATCCTTAAAACATGAAATTAACTAGACACAGAAGGGCAAATATTATATGAATCTACTTATAAGAGGTACCTAGAGTAGGCAAATTCACAGGGATAGAAAGTAAAATAAAGGCTACGAGAAGCTAGGGTTCTGAGAGGGCTAAGAGAGTTATTATTTAATGGGTACATAGTTTATATTGAGGAAGATGAAAAAGTTTTAGGAGTAGATGGTAGTGATCATTATACAGCACTGTGAGTGTATCTAATTCCTAAATCTGAATTGTACACTTACAAATGGTTAAAATGAGAAATACCCCGTGGTGGATTCATGTCAATGTATGGCAAAACCAATACAGAATTGTAAAGTAAAATAAAATAAATAAATAAATAAATAAAATAAAACTACCACGGAATAAAAACAAAAAAAAATGAGAAATACCATGTTACATGTATTTTATTATAATAAAAACAATGAAGTCTACCTCTAAAACTAATACAATGTTGGACTTCCCTGGTGGTCCAGTGGTTAAGACTCTGCACTCCCAATGTAGCAAGCACAGGTTTGATCCCTGGTTGGTGAAACTACACAGAACAGCAAAATAAATAAACTAGTACAATATTATGTGTCAATTGTATCTCAATAAAAATTAACTAATTGACTTAAAAGAAACAACAACATTAAACATCAAACAACAATGGATCAAAGACCTAAATGTAAGAATTAAAACCATAAAACTCTTAGAAAAACTCACAGGAGTAAATCTTCATAATTTTGGATTTGGCAATGGATTCTTAGATATGACACCAAATTTTTGAGCAACCAAAGGAAAAATAGAAAAATCAGACTTCAACAAAATTAAAAACTTTTGTGCTTCCAAGGACACTATCAAGAGAGGGAACAGATAACTCATAGAATGGGATAAAGTATTTGCAAATCATATATTTATAAGGGTTTAGTATTCAGAATACATAACATGCTCTTAAATTAACAACAAAAAGACAATCTACCCAATTTTAAAATAGGCAAAAGACTTGAATAGAAGTTTTGCCAAACTATAACATATTTATGTAGCCAACAAACACATGAGAAGTGTCAACATCATTGGTCAAGAGGAAACTCTTGTACGTTGCTGGGAAATGCAAATGTTTTTGTGGAATATTATTCAGCCATAAAAAAGAAATGAAGTAGTAGTACATGCTACAACAAGGATTAATTTTCAAAATCTTATGTTATGTGAAAGAAGCTAGACACAAAATTTCAGTTATATATTCCACTTATATGAAATATGTAGAACAGGCACATCCAGAGAGATTGAAAGTATATTAGTGATTGCCAGGGGCTGGGAGAAGGGAGGAATGAGCAGTATGTCAATGGTATAACTCTTGTTGAGATGAAGAATTTGTTTTGGAATTAGTGGTGGTGATTGCACAACCTCAAGAATATAAAAAATAAAACTATGAATTGTACACTTCTTAGGGTGAATTCTATGCTATGGGAACTATATCTCGATTTTTAGAAATAATATTTTAAAAAATAAATAAGAGAGATTCATGTGTAAGAGGTTGATATCCTGAGTCAGGAGTCAGGTGAGGTAAAATAGTCCAGACACAAAGTCTAGCTAGAGAATAGGACCTGAGTGTGCTCTGAAGGAAGAGGGAAAAAGGTAAATGTTAGAGGTGGAAGATAATCCAGTAAGAAAGTAGGAATGAGTGGCAAAAAGGTCTGGTGGCCAGAAGGTGGTGAGAGTAATGAAAAGAGCCAAAAGGTGGTGAGAGTAATGAAAAGAGAGTCTCAATCTTGAGAGTTTGAGGGGAAATAGGGTCTAGTAGCAGAGATCCTGGAACAAAGATAAAAGTTAGGGGTGGAGTGAAAGAACATTAAGTGAATAAAAAGGCAAGGAGGGTACCCAGTGGCCTGGAAAACTCCACAGGAGGAAGAAATAAAGTTTCAGAGGATGAGAAA
Source organism: Oryx dammah (assembly GCF_014754425.2). NCBI lineage: Eukaryota > Metazoa > Chordata > Mammalia > Artiodactyla > Bovidae > Oryx > Oryx dammah. The sequence continues at coordinate 58,321,601 of NW_024070185.1, forward strand.
AATAGATCGGCAAAAATATGGGGCAAATGTCAGAGTGACTTCTAATGACGGAAAGAAGGCCACTGATGTGAATTATAAGGGTGATGTAGGCCTGAGGTGATGTAGCCCAACATCGCAGTTGTAGCCCTTCCTTAAAGGAAGGGAGACAATGAACTAAGATGGGTACAGTGTGGGAAGATGGGTTTCTGTAGGTCCTCAGGCTGACGGAGGGAAAGGGGCTCTTAACTGGTTTTCAAAAGGGTCTGGTGAGAGTGGGGATGCCGGAGAAGGGGAGAGAAGTTGGCTCAGGCAGAGAACCAGGGGACATAGCCAAAGGGACACAGAAGACACAGCAGCTTCCCAACCTACTTAAGCATCAGAAGATCAGCTTCCACGGTCACCCTATCATGATCCTCTCAGCAGGGATTTTGCTATAAACTGCTCTCATCAAGTTTTCCCAGATGGCTGCAGAAGACAGGATGCACAAACTGAATGGGGATTTATTCCTCAAGGAGGGTTTTCTCTCGCATTCCCTTCCCTATAGGATTACCTTCTCATGTCAACCTCGGCTGCATGGGGGCCCTGCAACCACAAAAGACCATGCTAGGAAGAAGGGAACAGAAGAGATTCATCAATACCTGCTTTCCCAAAGAGCAAGCAGGTCTCATGTCACATGCACACTTTCTGGCAAATTCTCCTAGGTAACCGGGAGACTTGGTCAAATGTAGTGAAGGTAGAAGCAAAGGATCTTATAGGAGGCTCAGCAAAACTGTTCTCTGGGGGAGGCTCTTGGGAGACTAGACTCCAAGGGCCCCAAGCATTAGTACACAAGGTCAAAGAGTGACAACAGTAGACAGGGTCAAGTATGGAATAGTGTTTTGTACTTTATCCCATCCTCATAACCACACTGTGAGGGATGAAGATCAAGTGTAACTCAAGGAGGAATCTGAGCCTTCAGTTCAGTTCAGTCGCTCAGTCGTGTCTGACTCTTTGCGACCCCATGAGTTGCAGCATGCCAGGCCTCCCTATCCATCACCAACTCCCAGAGTTCACTCAAATTCATGTCCATCGAGTCCGTGATGCCATCCAGCCATCTCATCCTCGGTCGTCCCCTTCTCCTCCTGCCCCCAATCCCTCCCAGCATCAGAGTCTTTTCCAGTGAGTCAGCTCTTCGCATGAGGTGGCTAAAGTACTGGAGTTTCAGCTTCAGCATCAGTCCTTTCAATGAACACCCAGGACTGATCTCCTTCAGAATGGACTGGTTGGATCTCCTTGCAGTCCAAGTGATTCTCAAGAGTCTTCTCCAACACCACAGTTCAAAAGCATCAATTCTTCAGCGCTCAGCCTTCTTCACAGTCCAACTCTCACATCCATACATGACCACAGGAAAAACCACAGCCTTGACTAGATGGACCTTTGTTGGCAAAGTAGTATCTCTGCTTTTCAATATACTATCTAGGTTGGTCATAACTTTCCTTCCAAAGAGTAAGCGTCTTTTAATTTCATGGCTGCAGTCACCATCTGCAGTGATTTTGGAGCCCAAAAAATTAAAGTCTGACTCTCAGCCTTAGGAAAGTTAAAACAGTTTGTCCCAAATCAGGACCCAAAAGGCCTGCCTATAGATATCCATTCCACTGTGTCTCACACTGCCACCTGGTGGACAAGACCCACTGGCCAGCTCCACCATTGTTCCACTTCCAGGACGGACCTAGCAGGGAACCAACCAAGTGTGCTTGGTTCTAGCTCCTTCCTATGACTCTCTCTGAGGAGAGCTTGTTTTCTAAAAGGGTTGAGCTCTAGCAGCTGACATCCTTAGAGACTGTGGATGTGGATCTGAGTCATGAAAAGGAGAGATTAAGGTTAACCCTTGAGTGCTATGGACTGAACAGTCAGAACCTTACCTACCAAATGTTCCCTCTTTGCTCCTCTTCCTTTTGCACTGATGCTGAAAAGCAAAAAGGAATGAGGGTCTTGGACTCAATTCTTATTCTCCTCTCTCTAGGCAAGTGGCAGATATTTATTATATATGAACAATATGATTTCTACATTGAATTAGTGAAACTCTGAGTTCTTATCCAGAAATCATTTTTTAAATGATTAAAGTATTTTCTTTTTTTTTTTCTTTGAAAAATCTCAAACAAATGTTTTTTGTATGTGATCCTCAGTTGATTTTTTAGTTAGTAGTCCTTAATGATGGAGAAGGAAATGACAACTCACTCCAGTATTCTTGCCTGGAAAATTCCATGGACAGAGCAGCCTGGTGAGCTACAGTCCATGGGGTCACAAAGATTTTGCCATGACTGAACACATCACTACAATCCTTAATGAAAAGGGTAAATAATCTCAGATCAACAAGGGCATGAATGTTTCCATTCGATAGGATTTTATCGCCTGATAGAGCTTAGACTCTAGCATCTCAGCACTGCTCTCCAGATCAGCTCAATCACAAAGGAAACATGTGAACCAGAGATATCTGAGAAGGTGTGTGATGAATGTGTGTTGAAAGACTATTCTCCTATAAGTATCCTGAACTATCTTCATGATTTAATCCTGTGTTATCACATACAGTAGCTGCTAGCCACAATGGCCGAAGCACTTTGAAATGTGGCTAGTCTGAACTAAAATGTGCTGTAAGTGTAAAATATACACTGGATTTTAAATACAGTACCAAATAAGGATGAAAGATGTCTCAGTAATAATTTTTTCATATTGCTTACATGTTGAAATAACTGTTGAAAGGAAATTTCTGATCAAATTTGCTCTTTTTTTTTTTTAAGATTTTTTGATGTGGACCATTTTTTAAAGTCTATTGAATTTGTTACAATATTGCTTCTGTTTTATGTTTTGTTTTTTTGGCCCTGAGACCCGACATGGGAAATTAGATCTCCTACCAGGGATTGAACTTGCACCCCTTGCACTGGAAGGTAAAGTCTTAACCACTGGAACACCTGGGAAGTCCCTCAGATTTGCTCTTAATGCCTCTTAATATTTGCTCAAATGTCTCTTAATATTGTCAATTGAAAATTTTGTATGTGACCACCAGCTTTTTCATTTTTCTCTGCTGTACAGCATTTTTTAATGCTTATTACTCAGAAACACTCTTTCACAACAGACCTTTGCAGCACTGGTGATGACCCTCATTGAACCTTGGGTCGCACTGTGTAGTCAACTGTTAGGATTCATTTAAAAGTGAATTTCCTCTACACAATATAAAGGAAATTATTTATCAAAGGCAATTTCAGTGCACATTATTACACACAATATTATGGGGACAATAATGGCATAATAACTATTAACATGCCAAAGAATGCACAAATAATTGTGTTTGTTGTTAAAAACTTGAGATTTCTATATAAATACTTTAAAATATTTATGAGAAAATGGATCATGTCCTGTAAAAAAGAAAAAAAAAGATGTGAACAATGGAAAAAATAGCCAAAAGAACATATAGTTGTTACCTCTGATAAGCAAAGCTTGAGGTAGAAGAAGGTGGGGGAAAAAAAAGAATCTTCCCCCCACCCCGAACTTGGCCACTCTGCTTGGCTTGTGGGATTTTAGATACCCAACCAGGGACTGAACCAGAGCCCAGCAATAAAAGCATCAAGTCATAACCACTGGACCACCAGGGAATTCCCAAGCCTGCTTTTTGTTAAAAGAAATTACTATCTGACTTTTAAAACAATATGCATTCATTACTTTGATTTTAAAAAAACAACTAATTTTAAATCCAGGAATCAAACCCAGGTCTCCTGCATTGCAGGCAGATTCTTCACCATCTAAGCCACCAGAACACTGATACTAGTCCAGTTCAGAAGCTCAGTCATGTCTGACTCTTTGCGACCCCATGAATTGCAGCACGCCAGGCCTCCCTATCCATCACCAACTCCCAGAGTTCACTCAAACTCACGTCCATCGAGTCGGTGATGCCATCCAGCCATCTCATCCTCTGTCGTCCCCTTCTCCTCCTTCCCCCAATCCCCCCCAGCATCAGAGTCTTTCCCAATGAGTCAACTCTTCGCATGAGGTAGCCAAGGTAATGGAGTTTCAGCTTTAGCATCATTCTTTCCAAAGAACACCCAGGACTGATCTCCTTTAGAATGGACTGGTTGGATCTCCTTGCAGTCCAAGGGACTCTCAAGAGTCTTCTCCAACATCACAGTTCAAAATCATCAATTCTTCAGCACTCAGCTTTCTTCACAGTCCAACTCTCACATCCATACACGACCACATGGAGAAACCATAGCCTTGACTAGATGGACCTTTGTTGGCAAAGTAATGTCTCTGCTTTTGAATATGCTATCTAGGTTGGTCATGACTTTTCTTCCAAGGAATAAGCATCTTTTAATTTCATGGCTGCAGTCACCATCTGCAGTGATTTTGGAGCCCCCCAAAATAAAGTCTGACACTGTTTCTACTGTTTCCCCATCTATTTCCCATGAAGTGATGGGACCGGATGCCATGATCTTCGTTTTCTGAATGTTGAGCTTTAAGCCAACTTTTTCAGTCTCCTCTTTCACTTTCATCAAGAGACTTTTTAGTTCCTTCTTCACTTTGTGCCATAAGGGCAATGTCATCTGCATATCTGAGGTTATTGATATTTCTCCCAGCAATCTGAATTCCAGCTTGTGTTTCTTCCAGCCCAGCGTTTCTCATGATGTACTCTGCATATAAGTTAAATAAGCAGGGTGACAATATACAGCCTTGACGTACTCTTTTTCCTATTTGGAACCAGTCTGTTGTTCCATGTCCAGTTCTAACTGTTGCTTCCTGACCTGCATATAGGTTTCTCAAGAGGCAGGTCAGGTGGTTTGGTATTCCCATCTCTTGAATAATTTTCCACAGTTTATTATGATCCACACAGTCAAAGGCTTTGGCATAGTCAATAAAGCAGAAACAGATGTTTTTCTGGAACTCTCTTACTTTTTTCATGATCCAGCGGATGTTGGCAATTTGATCTCTGGTTCCTCTGCCTTTTCTAAAACCAGCTTGAACATCTGGAAGTTCATGGTTCACGTATTGCTGAAGCCTGGCTTGGAAGGTTGCCCTAAAAATATGCCCAACCCAGAAATCTAAAGCTTTGTTGATTATCAGCCCAAAAGAAGAATAGTGTTCAGAACTGACAAAGTATGGGGAGCTGAATCTGAGAACTGCACATAAAACCAGGCAATCAAAAGGGCTATATATTGAACATGTGAACAAATCTGCCTGTTGGAAACCAGAGCCAATTAAAAAAAACCAATCCCTCTGGTGACACTAAGAATGTGAAACCAAGCAGGACCCTATGTGGCTCCTGGGCAAGGAAGTTTTTCTGTTTCCCATTTCCTGTTTGTAGGAAATAGGCTTCAGCCTCCTTGACCTCTCCTCAGTTCCAAAGGGCAGGTTCAAACAGTTGCTAATCAGGGAAGGGAAGGGATGCAGAAAACAGGGAGGAGCAGTGAAGAAACAATAGTGCAGCCTCCGGCAGGATCCAGGTTTTGCCTCAAGGAATACACATATAACTGTTTTTGAGCTCTTCTGCAAAACTAATGACGTGTGTGTGCTCAGTCGTGTCCAACTCTTTTCGACCCCATGACTGTAGCCTGCAAGGCTCTTCTGTCCATGGGATGTTCCAGGCAAGAATACTGGAGTGGGTTGCCATTTCCTATTCCAGGGGATCTTCCTGATCCAGGGATTGAACCTGCATTTCCTGTGTCTCTTGCATTGGCAGGCAGATTCTTCACCACTGCTCCACCTGTGGAAGATGATAACTACCAGATGAAGCATTTTCATTCCAGAGAAGTCAGTTTGATAACCTCCAGAATCACAGAAGCTCATCAGAACACCAAAAGCCAGATTAGAGGAATGCAGGTCCTGCACACACCCTGATCCTTTTCAACAATCCACCCTTGAACCATTGCATAAAGTTCAGTTCAGTTCAGTCCCTCAGTCCTGTCTGACTCTTTGTGACCCTGTGGACTGCAGCATGACAGGCTTTCCTGCCGGGGTCCAGCCCCAGTGGATCCAGGGAACTCAAAGCAGGGATGGAGCTGGCGAGGAAAAACTTATGTATTTAGAAATATCACTTCCCTGATCGTGCAGAGGTTAAAGCATCTGCCTGTAATGTGGGAGACCTGGGTATTTAGAAATATAAAGAGAGATTAGGAAAGAATATTATAGTAGGAAAATTAGTGGAGAAAAGAGGCTGAATAACTTGGTTTACGTGGAAAACCAATGAAGTTCCAAGACAAGGAACTTGCACTGTCTATGTAGGCCACTGGCACCCGCTTGAATAGTGGAGGGTGCCCCGCCTTGGGCTCCCTCTCGCGTGGGTCTTAGAAGCCAGGGCAAATAAGTAGACTTGGTGAGCCTCCACGTTCCAAGGGATCAGCCTGAAAAGGAGAGGGAGGGAGAGGGAGAAAAAGAGAGAGAGAGTCGACACAGGGGAGGCCAAGCTTGTGCAAAAACCCATAACTTTATTTTTAAAAGGTGTTTATATACCCTAACTTTTACATAATGGAAGATACAGAGTCATGCAGGGGCAGCAGTCCTGACCTTTTCTGTATATCTTTTTGTATACAAAAGGTCTCAGGTGATTTACATTATCTTCTGGCCAAGAGGCCTGTTAACACTTTATGGCTCTCTTCCTTAATGAATGTTAATCTCATTTCCCCTGAAGTGTTTTTCTTTAATCTGCATCACCCTTAAAGCACTAAAGTTACATCCCTATACAACAATGGTGCACTGGGTTATAACAAAGAAGGTACTTAACTCAAAGATCTATGTTGCTACTTGTTTTTTTTTTATATATACCAACTATATCAACAAATAAAAGATAGGCAAAATTATAGGATACTGAAAGAGGAACTCCCCAGGTCATTAGGTGCCTAATATGCTACTGGTGATCAGTGGAGAAATAACTCCAGAAAGAATGAAGGGATAGAGCGAAAGCAAAAACAATACCAAGTTGTGGATGTGACTGGTGATAGAAGCAAGATCCAATGCTGTAAAGAGCAATATTGCATATGAACCTGGAACGTCAGGTCCATGAATCAAGGCAAATTGGAAGTGGTCAAACAAGAGATGGCAAGGGTGAACGTCGACATTCTAGGAATCAGCGAACTAAAATGGACTGGAATGGGTGAATTTAACTCAGATGATCATTATATCTACTACTGCGGGCAGGAATCCCTCAGAAGAAATGGAGTAGCCATCCTGGTCAACAAAAGAGTCCAAAATGCAGTACTTGGATGCAATCTCAAAAACAACAGAATGATCTCTGTTTGTCTCCAAGGCAAACCATTCAATATCGCAGTTATCCAAGTCTATGCCCCAACTAGTAATGCTGAAGAAGCTGAAGTTGAACGGTTTTATGAAGGCCTACAAGACCTATTAGAACTAACACCCAAAAAAGATGTCCTTTTCATTATAGGGGACTGGAATGCAAAAGTAGGAAGTCAAGAAACACCTGGAGTAACAGGCAAATTTGGCCTTGGAATGCGGAATGAAGCAGGGCAAAGACTAATAGAGTTTTGCAAAGAAAATGCACTGGTCATAGCAAACACCCTCTTCCAACAACACAAGAGAAGACTCTACACATGGACATTACCAGATGGTCAACACCGAAATCAGACTGATTATATTCTCTGCAGCCAAAGATGGAGATGCTTGATACAGTCAGCAAAAACAAGACCAGGAGCTGACTATGGCTCTGATCATGAACTCCTTATTACCAAATTCAGATTTAAATTGAAGAAAGTAGGGAAAACTGCTGGACCATTCAGGTATGACCTAAATCAAATCCCTTATGATTATACAGTGGAAGTGAGAAATAGATTTAAGGGCCTAGATCTGATAGATAGAGTGTCTGATGAACTATGGAATGAGGTTCGTGACATTGTAAAGGAGACAGGGATCAAGACCATCCCCATGGAAAAGAAATGCAAAAAAGCAAAATGGCTGTCTGGGGAGGCCTTACAAATAGCTGTGAAAAGAAGATAGGCTAAAAGCAAAGGAGAAAAGGAAAGATATAAGCATCTGAATGCAGAGTTCCAAAGAATAGCAAGAGGATAAGAAAGCCTTCTTCAGCAATCAATGCAAAGAAATAGAGGAAAAGAACAGAATGGGAAAGACTAGAGATCTCTTCAAGAAAATTAGAGATACCAAGGGAACATTTCATGCAAAGATGGGCTCAATAAAGGACAGATGGTATGGACCTAACAGAAGCAGAAGATATTAAGAAGAGGTGGCAAGAATACACGGAAGAACTGTACAAAAAAGATCTTCACGACCCAGATAATCATGATGATGTGATCACTAATCTAGAGCCAGACATCTTGGAATGTGAAGTCAAGTGGGCCTTAGAAATCATCACTACGAGCAAAGCTAGTGGAGGTGATGGGATTCCAGTTGAGCTGTTTCAAATCCTGAAAGATGATGCTGTGAAAGTGCTGCATTCAATATGTCAGCAAATTTGGAAAACTTAGCAGTGGCCACAGGACTGGAAAAGGTCAGTTTTCATTCCAATTCCAAAGAAAGGCAATGCCAAAGAAGGCTCAAACTACCGCACAATTGCACTAATCTCACATGCTAGTAAAGTAATGCTCAAAATTCTCCAAGCCAGGCTTCAGCAATATGTGAACCGTGAACTCCCTGATGTTCAAGCTGGTTTTAGAAAAGGCAGAGGAACCAGAGATCAAATTGCTAACATCCGCTGGATCATGGAAAAAGCAAGAGAGTTCCAGAAAAACATCTATTTCTGCTTTATTGACTATGCCAAAGACTTTGACTGTGTGGATCACAATAAACTGTGGAAAATTCTGAGAGAGATGGGAATACCAGACCACCTGACCTGCCTCTTGAGAAATCTGTATGCAGGTCAGGAAGCAACAGTTAGAACTGGACATGGAACAAGAGACAGGTTCCAAATAGGAAAAGGAATACGTCAAGGCTGTATATTGTCACCCTACTTATTTAACTTATATGCAGAGTACATCATGAGAAACGCTGGGCTGGAAGAAGCACAAGTTGGAATCCAGATTGCCAGGAGAAATATCAATAACCTCAGATATGCAGATGACACCACCTTATGGCAGAAAGTGAAGAGGAGCTAAAAAGCCTCTTGATGAAAGTGAAAGAGGAGAGCGAAAAAGTTGGCTTAAAGCTCAACATTCAGAAAACGAAGATCATGGCATCCAGTCCCATCACTTCATGGGAAATAGATGGGAAACAGTGGAAACAGTGTCAGACTTTATTTTGGGGGGTCCAAAATCACTGCAGATGGTGACTGCAGCCATGAAATTAAAAGATGCTTACTCCTTGGAAGAAAAGTTATGACCAACCTAGATAGCATATTCAAACACAGAGACATTACTTTGCCAACAAAGGTCCATCTAGTCAAGGCTATGGTTTTTCCTGTGGTCATGTATGGATGTGAGAGTTGGACTGTGAAGAAGGCTGAGCGCTGAAGAATTGATGCTTTTGAACTGTGGTGTTGGAGAAGACTCTTGAGAGTCCCTTGGACGGCAAGGAAATCCAACCAGTCCATTCTGAAGGAGTCAACCCTGGGATTTCTTTGGAAGGAATGACGCTAAAGCTGAAACTCCAGTACTTTGGCCACCTCAAAGAGTTGACTCATTGGAAAAGACTCTGATGCTGGGAGGAATTGGGGGCAGGAGGAGAAGGGGATGACAGAGGATGAGATGGCTGGATGGCATCACCGACTCGATGGACGTGAATTTGAGTGAACTCCGGGAGTTGGTGATGGACAGGGAGGCCTGGAGTGCTGCAATTCATGGGGTCGCAAAGAGTCGGACACAACTGAGCAACTGGAATGAACTGAACTGAACTGAAACAATAACAAGGGCATTTGCCATCTACCTGTGCTGCTATAGCTGCCAACCATCAATACCCCCTAAAGGGAATTCAGGGTGGAAAGTGAGGCACTCTGTACTCCAGGGAAACTGATGGAATAGGTGTTTAGATAGTTAGGAACTTATTTCATGATCCCAATTCTTACATCTCTTCATATTTAGAAAAGTACTAAATCCCTTCACAGTGAGTAGCAGAAAACCTTTTGTAAAGTAAGGACTTGATTACATTAACTTTCCCTTCACCAAAATTTTATACACTGACCTTCCGCTACTGCCTCTTTGAATCAGTCTCTCAGAGATATGTGAGGTGCTGTATGCTACACTGCAGTCCTCCTTTTACCCCAAATAATACTTAATTCACAGCCCTCATACGTTGTGTATCTTTTTAGTGGACATAAGTAAATAAATTTTTTTTTTTCAGTAACATTTCTGGTGATTTCCCTAATGGTCCATTGGTTGAGAGTTTGCCTTGCAATGCAGGGGATGTGGGTTTGAGCCCTGGTCAGTGAACTAAGATTCCACAAGACTGGGAGCAACTAAGCCCTGCACTCTGGAGCCACTCGGTGCCACAACTAAGATGTGAGACAGAAAAATTTAACAAATAACACATTTCCTCCTATCTCTTGGAGAAGGAAATGGCAACCCACTCCAGTATTCTTGCCTGGAGAATCCCATGGACGGAGGAGCCTGGTAGGCTACAGTCCATGGGGTCGCAAAGAGTCGGACACGACTGAGCGACTTCACCTTCACCTTCACCTCCTATCTCTAGTAGGACATAGCTAGAGTGCCTATCACATACAGGACCTGACACATAGAAGCCCCCCCCAAAAAATGCAGCAAGAGATTTGAAGGCAGTTGCTTCGGATTCCCCTCTAGAAGCCTGCAGAGCCAGCCCCTCAGGATGGGCTCTCACCTCTGCGCGCCCACACCTGTGTTAACGGCTGGGGCCCGCCCCGCACTCTGCTCCCACTGCCCGCCGCCCCCGGGGCCTCCCCACTTCGTCCTCCCACCTGAAACAATCCTCCTGGACATGAGCTTCACCCTCCCGAGGACGCCAATCCCTCCCGGAGGGGCGGTTCCTTCAGGTTTCACAGTTCAGACCAGTCCTGACATTTTTGGAACACTGGACCCCTCAGGTGCAGGGGAATAGAGCGCGTCGATCCCGCGGTGCGGCAACTGAAGCTGGGTTGCTGGCCCTTCACTAGACACATCCTTCTGGATGAGATGGCAAGGGGAAAGGGGAGGAGGAAGAGGAAAGAGGGGTTGGGAAAAGGGAGAGGGAAGGCAGAGGGAAAGGGAGAAACACGAGTCAGGCAGTTTTAAGACGCCAAAGCTACGGCCGCGTGTGGAAGATGGCGCGCTCCGCGGCGGGACCTGGGCGCAGCCGCCACACCCAGAGGCCTCGAGGATAGAGTCCTGCCCCGGAATGAGCCCTGAGGCGTCCGAAAAGCCTTGCCGAATCTTGGCTGTGCACTCTGATCTCAAGTATGCTTACTTCAGCGTCCTGAGCTGTTGTCTACTGGTGGCCTCCAAGAAGCCTGAGAGGACAGTGCTGAGGCGGCCCCCGCCCAGCCCCGCCTCGAGAGGGCCCCGCCCCGTCCCGAGCAGGCCCCGCCCATGAGCAGGCCCGCTCCGGAAATCTCGCCCATTCGTTCATTCACCCTTAGGGTACTGAGCTACAACTATGTGCTAAGCGCCTGAAAGTGAAAGTTGCTCAGTCGTGTCCGACTCTTTGCAACTCTATGGACTGTAGTCCATGGAATTCTCCAGGCCAGAATACTAGAGTGGGTAGCCTTTGTCTTCTCCAGGGGATCTTCCAAACCCAGAGATCGAACCGAGGTCTCCTGCATTACAGGCAGTTTTTTTACCTGCTGAGCCACAAGGGAAGCCCAAGCTAAGGGCCTGATACTGAGGTTAAAACAGTGAACTGGGTAGACAAGGTCCCTGCCCTCAGATAATTAAGACACAAGTTACAGTCTAGTGTGGAAAGTGCCTGTGGAGGAGGAGAGGATGAGGGCACCCGTCCTAGCTTGAGGGTGTCAAGGAAGAGGAACACCTTTCACTACAGCAGGAGGAAAGGAGATTGGAGGCAATGATTTGGGATGATGCAAAGTTCTCATAGGATAGCTCCTGGTTTCTCTGAAAAGTAGAGCTCTGCCATATATGTTAGGGGCCGGGAGAGAAAGAAGTGGAGAAAAGTAAAGAAGGTTTGAACTGATTTTGAGTAGAGTGGGAGAATTTGCTAAGAAATAAACTACATAAGCACCATGGTCAAGAAGCTTTGCCTCCTGTTGTGTGTGTGTGCCGCATGATGGGGGTTGTGGGGAATTATTTCCCCGATCAGGGATTAAACCCCCTCAGAGTCCTAATCACTGGACTGCCAGGGAAGCTTTGCCTGTTTTGATCACCCATATATCCCAAATACTTAGAACAGTGCCTAGCACATAGCAGGCCCTTAATAAATGGAATGCATGAATAAATGCATTTCAAATAATGACGGATTTGACCATTAGTCATAGACCATGAATTTCTGGTGCCACCAACTTATCTATATGTGTGATTTTATCCAGTAATGCTGAACTCTGCCTTCTCAGAGAGCAGCTCTGGCATCAAGTTGGGATTTTTCCCAGATTGAACTGATGAATGTTGATTAGGTGATGAACCATGAAGTCTGTCTTGGAAAGTGAGGAAATAAGGTGAGAGGTTGTTTATGGACAGGGAGAAAGTGGAAAGATCAATGGACTAGATATCCTGAGAAGGTTGAAGAGTTGGTATTTTAGGATAAATCTGGAGATTGAAGTTAGAGGGTGTTATAAGACTATATTATTTCAGAAAGTAGAGTGTTTCCTGGTGATGATGCTTCAGATATGGCCATAGTTGGATAGGAGCAGAGGTAAAGGACTCTAAAATGAAAATGTCTAGGAACTGAGTCTAAGTCATTGAATAGGGCTATCCACACTGATGTTTGGGTCTCCCATAGATTTCCCTCCTTCAAGATCTCTGCTCTATGCCCCATCTAAACCCTTCCCCAACCTCAGAGGATCTGCATTGCATTCATGTTTCAATTTAAGCCTCAGATCTCAAAAGATCTGGCATGGCTCTGAGCCAGAAAACAGAATGGGGTAGTTAGAGAGAGCTGTAGTGGACATCTCTTTTATGCCATCTTGTTTTGCTGCCAGCAGGCATGCACCTTTCCAAAAACAGTATGTCTGTGTCTCCTGGAGGAATGACCATACCCCTGCTTCTTTGGTCTCAGTCCACGTGCAGGTGGAGTGTTCTTCCCTCCACACCCTTACTCCAAGAGTGAGTGTGTGATTCAGACCGGTCAGATGAAGCATTCTATTTCCCTGTGTGCAGTTCAGTGAGTAGTTCAGTGAAAGATACATGACCAATTAGAATCCGTAAGCACAATATTGTCACAGCAACACCACATTTTCAGCTTCACTTGAACTTGCTACCACACAACACCTGAAAATAGTCAGCAGATAAGAGAGAGAGTCAAGAAATGGAAACGGGAGAATTCTCTGGTGGTCCAGTGGTTAGGACTCCGAGCTTCCACTACAGACAGCATGGGTTCGATCCCTAATCAGGGAAGTAAGATTCTGCAAGCCATGCAATGCAGCCAAAAAAAAAAAGAAAAAGAGAGGAAATAAATGAAAATTGAATCCTGATGACATCAAATTGAATCCCTGCATTAGTCCTATTACCTGAAGCCACCCCTACCCCTGGATTGTTCAGATATGAATCATACATTCCCATTTATTTACACTGGTTGGATTTTAATTTCTGTCACATATACCCAAATGGTTACTCACAATACAAGTTGGTTCTCAATCTCTAACTCTGCCTTCTGGAATATCTATATACTATGGATACACAGAAATATAGATATAATAATAATATATATATGTTAATTTCTTTGTGTCACAGATTCTCCTATGTTGAAAGAATATAACAATACCTACTTTAAAGGGTTGTAAAGATTAAATGAGATAGTTATGTTAGAGTATAAATTTATCCCACAACTGAGGCACAAGAAACATTACATTACTTAATTTTTCTAAATTAAACTAAATCTGGCTCGAAACTCTTATTTATCAGGCTTATAAGATATCTAATATTAATCATGATTCGTGTGGGAGCGGGGTTTTTCCCCTCTTTAGTGTGGTATATACATTGACCAAACAAAACAAAAAAACATTTAGGAAAGAACCTCAGGTCTTGAGTCTGTCATGGTTTCCACTGGGATGTGCATTGTCTAAATTCATACAGTCCATACAGAGGCAAGTGATTCCACAGCATCTCTGCCAAGTGTGTACATCAGCATCTTTTGCTACAGTTCCCCAGCCTATGTACTAGATATTTAGTGCCCTAACCATTAAATCAGCTCTCCCTATGAGAAGTCCTGCTACCTCTTAACTGACTTTTTATTTATTTTTTTAATTTATTTTATTTTTTTAATTTATTTTATTTATTTATTTTTATTTATTTATTTTTGGTTGGGCTGGGTCTTCCTTGCTGTCCTCAGGCTTTTTCTAGTTGCAGAGAGCAGGAGCTACTCTCTAGCTTCAGTGCACAGGCTTCTCATTGTGGCAGCTTCTCTTGTTACGGAGCACGGTTCTAGGCACAAGGGCTTCAGCAGATATACCACTGAGGCTTCAGTAGTTGCAGCTCCCGGGCTCTAAAGTGCAGCTCAGTAATTGTGATACATGGGCTTAGTTGTTCCACAGCATGTGGAATCTTCCTGGCATGCCTGCTCAGTCAATCAGTCATGTCCAACTCTTTGTGACACCATGGACTATGCCCATGAAGCTTCTCTGTCCATCAGATTCTATAGGCAAGAGTGCTGGAGTGGGTTGCCATTTCCTTCTCCAAGGGATCTTCCTGACCCAGGGATCGAACTCAAGTCTCCTGCACTGGAAAGTGGATTCTTTACCACTCTACCACCAGGGAAGTCCAACCTCCTAATTGACTTCTGTCACTCATAGAGCCTATTGCAACATCTCTTTTCTCTAGTCCCTGAACACATGGCTATCCTTGGGCAACTCCTCTTCTTTCAACTCAGCACTTCCTCCGTCTTCTTCTTAAGAGCACCTTAAATTTTCATCCCACACAAGAGCCTGGATAAGGTTGTAGAACAGGTGTATTGCAACTTTAATTTGGGACTAGAAAATTCAAACCCATTAACTATTCCATAAGATAAGAAACCTATAATTCTTTGAAGAGAGGAGAGCAAAGTTACCTTTTCTTCCTACTGAGTATCTCTTTTAACAATGAGTAGCACACAGCACTTGGGAAATTATTCTGCTGTAAATGTAAATAAGCTGCACAGAATAAGTATTCAGTATTGTGGGGAGGGGGGAGTAATATGTATACCTATGGTTGATTCATGTTAAGGTTTGACAGAAAACAGCAAAATTCTGTAAAGCAATTATCCTTCAATAAAAAATAGATAAACTAAAAAAAGAGAGATGTGGGTTTGATCTCTGGGTTGGAAAGATCCCTGGAGAAGGGAATGACTACCCACTCCAGTATTCTTGTCTGGAGAATTCCATGGACAGAGCAACTTGGCAGCCTAGAGTTCATGGGGTCGCAAAGAGTCGGACACGACTGAGCAACTGTGCACGTGTGCAAAAGTTACAGAAAAGAAAACAAGAAACAAATTCCTGGCCATGTTGTCTGGGCCAAGTCTTATTATGAGTATGTATCTTTAAGCCTTTTTATGATTTTTGCTGCTATGTATATACTGCTAGCTGTCAAATTTATATACCCTATATAGATTGTTTTACCTGCCACCTTACCTGCATCCTGAGAAATCTGTATGCAGGCCAAGAAGCAACAGTTAGAATGGGATATGGAACAACAGACTGGTTCCAAATTGGGATAGGAGGACGTCAAGGCTGTATATTGTCACCCTGCTTATTTAACTTATATGCAGAGTACATCATGCGAAAAGGCCGGCTGGATGAAGCACAAGCTGAAATCAAGATTGCCAGGAGAAATATCAACAACCTCAGATATGCAGATGACACCAGCCTTATGGAGAAAGTGAAGAGGAACTAAAAAGCCTCTTGATGAAAGAGGAGAGTGAAAAAGTTGGCTTAAAGCTCAACATTCAGAAAACGAAGATCATGGCATCTGGTCCCATCACTTCATGGCAAATAGATGGGCAAACAATGGAAATAGTGACAGAATTTATTTTGGGGGCTCCAAAATCACTGCAGATGGTGACTGCAGCCATGAAATTAAAAGACGCTTACTCCTTGGAAGAAAAGTTATGACCAACCTAGATAGTATATTCAAAAGCAGAGACATTACTTTGCCAACTAAGGTCCATCTCGTCAAGGCTATGGTTTTTCCTGTGGTCATGTATGGATGTGAGAGTTGGACTGTGAAGAAGGCTGAGCGCCGAGTTGGTGATGGACAGGGCAGCCTGGCATGCTGCACTCCATGGGATCGCAAAGAGTTGGACACAACTGAGCAACTGAACTGGAATTGAATAGACTGCTTTCCCAAGCTTCATTGCATGTATCTAACTGCCTCCTGCCTAACAAACATATTCTTGTCACAAGAATCTCAAATGCAGATGTCTAAGATGGAACACATTGCCCCGTCATCCTAAACTGGTCACCAGGTTTGTGTTACTTATCTCAGTAAAATGGCACAAACAGATACAACCAGTCCCCTCAAGTCAGAAACCCTGGTGTCATTCTCAACTCCTGTTAGGGAAATTAAATGAATAGTCTTGTTTAGGCTTCAGAGAAAAAGCAGAGCAAGCCTCTGACCTTGCTTCTAACCTGCCTAGCCACTGCTCTGACTGTGAGTGACTACCTGCTGTGAGTGCAAGCCTTGTAGCACCATAGATAAGATGAGGGAGAAATCTTGAGATTGATGAGACCCTGGAGAGGGCCTTGCCAAACAAGACTCAGGCTTAACTATATTCCAGGTTTTACACAACAAAACAAACAGCATTAATATGAAACCAGAACTGCAATTTGGCCACAGATTGTCCTGGGATTATAAGTGGGAACTCAAACTGCAATCTTTGAAGTCTCACCCACTGAGTGGATGTGCTGCCTGGGACCCTTTCCCATTTGGGACTCCAGATGTTCCGTGACATGGGAGTTCCCAATGATGAATAAGTCTGGATGTTGGTCAAAACCCAATTTGGTGATGTATTCTCTGCTCTTTCTAGTTCTCTTTTCTTTTAATGTTAGTATGTTGAAAGTAAGCTAGATAATTCTCTAATAAATACCTGTATTATTTATTTGTATATAACAAGTGACTTATTTTGTTAACAAATCCTTTGAACCTGAGACGAAAGTGAAAACTTTCAGCAAAACAACTCCTCATTCCATTCCATCCCACTGGTAACCAAGTCTCATCAATTATAACTTTGGAATTCTACTTGACTGTCATTCTCCACTCCCACCATCACTGCCTTGGTTCAGCCCTCATCTTTTGCCCAAACTAAAGCAAAGTTTCCCTAGCCAATCTCTTGCTTTCAATCTCTTTGCCCTCACTATAGCCAGAGTATTCTTTCCAAGACACAAACTTGATCTTATCTCTTCCTTGCTCAAAATTTCTCAATTATTTCCCATCACCTTCAAGATAAAGTTCCAACTTCTTAGTCTGGTATTCAGGGCCCTTTGTGATCTCGTCTGTCCTACTGCTTCCCTTACCCCCACCTAATATAACAGAGGCACTGAAACACCTTCAGTTTCCCTAATGGGACATGTTTTCTCTGCCCCACCACTTTTACACAGGCTGTTCCCACTGCTTGGATTGTCCTCTTGCTTCCTACACTCTCATTTCCTTGACTCTTCAAACCAAGCACTGATCTCTTCTGGGAAGCACCCTCTGACAAGCCATCCTGTTCCCCAAGCTGGTTAAATGTCCTCCACCCACTTAGTACCCTGTGCATATCTCTATTTAACTTCTATTATTTGACTATTTCCCTCACTGAAATGGGAACTACTTTAGCACAGAGACCCTATCATCTGCCTCCTCAAGACTGAGCATAATACCTGATCCACAGGAAGCACTTAATAAATATAGATAGATTCAGTGAATGAATAAATCTAGGCCAAATCATGGTACCAGTGGAGAACACTTTCTTGCCCAAGATCACATGGTCAAACAGTGGCAGAGCTGGAAAATCCGTCTCCTCAACTTCAACTCACAGTCTTTCTACCAGACTAAGCTGGCAGCTGATGGGGTAGGGTGAGAAGAGAGGCACTGAATTGTATTGCAAAGGCAGATATTGAAGTTTGATCCAAAAAAGAGAAGTTGAAATGGAACAGAGTGGTGGTTTTAGGGGAAAGAGGAGCAAAAAAAAAAAAAAAGATCAAGCACATTTGACTTACTGTCATCCTTAACATGAACGCTTGCAAAAAAGATCTCAGGCAACCTAAAGACATGAGATATAAAAGAGGAAACAGACTCTACCTATTAAAGATGGAATGAGCCTTATATTAATAATTAAGAACTTTAAAAGTGATGAAAGATGACTTCTCTGGTTCCCAGTGCTTAAGAATCTACTTGCCAATGTAGAGTACACAGCTTTGATCCCTGGTCTGGGAAAATTCCACATGCTGCAGGGCAACTAAGCCCGTGTGCCACAACTACTGACGCCTGTGCACCCTAGAGCCTGTGCTCCACAACAAGAGAAGCCACAGCAATGAGAAGCCCACTCACCACAACTAGAGAAAGCCTGTGCACAGCCAAAAATAAGTAAATAAAAATTTTAAAAAGTAAAAGTGATGGAAGACATTTTCACATATTGAGGTATGGGGAAGTCATTCTGGCTTATAAATGATTTGACTTGAGCTTTATACTAGCTACAAGCCTGTCTTGTAGTCTATCAAACACACATTGTACATCTGATTTAACCATTGAAGAAAAGGGTGCATTGACCAGAAGTAAAGAATATCTGCTTTGAAGTTAGAGATAAATGCCTCCCTTCGTGGGAGGCCAATGTCAGTACTCCTTTGACGATAAGGCTCCCTTCCCAGGTACCAAGGCCATACTGACTTTCTGTGTACCAACTAATCTGTCTTTTTTTGAAACATGGAAGAAATGTACCCCTGTTATGTTTGATGTCCTTTATTCTGACAAGATATAAAGCTGTGCTGGAAACCAGGCTTCATGGGAGCAGTTCCTCAGAGCTATGAGAGTCTGTCTCCTGGGTTAGTCTTCAGCTTGACTCAAATAAAACTGTTCTCTATTCTAATTTTACTTTAGATTGGTTATTGATCATTTATGGCAAAAAAAAAGAAAATTTTAACACAGCATATACTATGTACTACTCTAAGCATATAAATATTTTCTTCATTTAATCTTCAAAACAACTCTATGTGCTAAATAATAATATTATCCCCACTTTACAGGTGAGAGAATTGAGGCACTGAAAGATTGAGTCTTTTGAGACTTCACAGGTAAGAAGTGGCAGAGCTAGGATTTGAATAAGGCAGCTTGATGCTAGAATCCATGTCCTCAACCACAATGCCTGAAGGTAATTCTGATCTTAGGAATCAAGACAAAAGGGGATCACTCAGGTTTCACTGAATGAAGTATGAGTTGTCTGGTGGGGGCAATTTTTTGGCCCGAAATTCAGATAGACTGTTGTTAGGTATGTGGGGGGATGGGAGTTCTTTGTTCTGTGATGCAGTGATGACCTCAGGGTAAACTGCCACTAGGCTGAGGAAAATGGAATGGTTGCCAGAGGACCTGCGTGGGTCTGAGGGAGTCATAGGGCTTCTCTGGAACCAGCTGACCTATGCCCTAGCCTGCAGACACTGTGGCAGCAGCTGCCTCCAGAGTCCAGGGAATCTGATAATACTGTTTTTGTTCATGGTTTGGCAGATCCAGAGGTGGTGGCAGCTTGGGAGATGGCGGCAGCTTCAGCCCTGGTACTCTGGGGACAAGATGCGAGGCAAGGTGAGTGACACAGCAGTGCAGCTGGGTTAAACGATTCACCACATGTGAGTTCAGGGGAGGAGTCATTGACATCAATATGGGCCCAAAGAGGTGACCACATAAGCCTTAAGTGTGAGGCCGGGTGAGTTTTACCATTAACACGACATTTGAAGCCAGGTAAATGCTCACTGACCCTGGATGTTGAGTTATGTAAGGGAATACTGGTCTCCAAATGTGGCTGGGTAATGGCCATTAACACCAGATGGGTAAGGGACTGTTGTCCCCAGACGTTCACTCTGGGTGTGGACCAGAGACAGAGGGCTTCATGATACACTCTGTGTCTCTGGAAAGCCTTCACGCTTGACTGTATCTTTCTCCTCTCCCCAGGGCCTACCACTTCTGTACCATGTGGCTTTACTTGATCGCCTGTGGAAGCAGAAGTCAGAGGAGGAAGAGGAGGCATTTCTGGATCCACTGAAGACACGTTCTCTTCTTAAAGAAGCTCCTATTGGAGAGCAAGTCACTACAGCCCCATCTCAGCCATCTTATAATTCTGAAGGCCTCCACAAGGCCACAGGCACACTAGAGCAAGGACTCATGCAGACCCCAAACCCTCCTCAATCCTTCCCCACCTTTCAGATCTTGACCAACCTGCCTGTGAGGCACACAACAACATCAGGGAGCTGCCCACAGGAGAGAAAAAGCCAGTTCTTCTGGGGTCTGCCCTCTCTGCACAGTGAGTCCTTGGAGGCCATCTTCCTGAGCTCAGGTGGCCTCTCTCCCTTGAAGCTCTCTGTTAGTACCTCTGTCTTCTTTAACAAGCTTGCCTTCCTGCCTAGATCCCCAGTATTGCTGCTTCCCCAGTATGGCTTCCCAACCCCACTTCCCACCCAGGAAGCCCATACTACAGAGGATCTGGAAAGGATCGTCTCTGATCCTCAGGAACTTCCCTCTCCCTCTTCCCCTCCTGTCCCATCACTTCCCCTTCATCCTAACCCCTTTCCCATGGACCATAAGACAGTCCTATCTGGCACTGAGGCAAATATACAGTGGCTTACACGGCAGAGAGAGATCCCTTGGGTCTCCAGGGATCAAGCTCTGCACCAACAGCCTAACTTTCAAAGAACCAGATCCTCCAAGCTCTTCAATTCATCTGAGGTCTGGTGGAAGGTGCCATGGGATCCTAGTCTCCAACAACACTTTCCAGACTCACTCTCTGTCTCCCTAGCAGAGAATCCCTCTAGTCTCCTGGGAGCCCTAACTAGGTCTGAGGCCCCATGGCAGACCATGGGGCAAAAGGAGGACCCCAAAATTCCTGAGCCAGCAATGGCAGCTACCAGCCTAACCCAAGCTTCTCTGCCAGAATGCCAGGGAGTCAGCCCTCTTGGAGGTCCTTCTGAATCTGAGGCCCTCTGGGAAACCATGAGGCAAAGAGAGAAGCCTCAGATCCCTGAGCCTGCAATCTTGGTCCCTTGCCAATCTGTAGCCCCCTTGATAGAGCCTCAGGGAACTAGCACCTTGGGAGTTCCACCTGCAGATAAGACTCAGTGGGGAACCACAGGACATAAAGAGAGTACTCAAGCCTTTCAGCCCCCATTGCCAGCCCTCTGCCAGCCCCCAGACCCTCTGTCAGAAGCCCAGGAAATCAACCCTGAAGAAGGACCTTCTGCAACCCAGGATTTCTGGGGATCCTTGGGACACAGAGTGAACCCTATGGCCTCTGGGTCTCCAGTGTCAGCCTTCTGCCCTTCCCCACATCCCCTGCCAGAACTCCTGGGAGGCAGACCCCTGGGAGAGTCATCTGGATATGAGCCCCAGTGGAGATACAGAGAAAATTCAACAAAACCTTGGGCCTCGGAGCCTCTAGCCTTTGACCTCGACCCAGGACTCCATGGAACCAGATCTACTTGTGTTCTATCAGAATCTGAGACTCCAAGGAAGGGCATGGAGAGTAAAGAAAATCTCTGGGACACTGCAGACCCAGTTTCACCTCCTAGCTTCCCCTCAGCTTCTCTGGAGTCCATAGGCACAGGTATCCAGGCAGTCTTGTCTGACTCCAACGCTTTGAGGGGGGCCATTAGGCAGAGAGACAACCTCTGGACTTCAGAGTCCCCAGCCCCTGGCCACAGCCTATCTCTTGCTCCTGTTCTAGAACACCACAGAATCAGTCCTGTGGAAGGCCTCATTGGGTCAGAAACTGCATGGAAGGACACTGATCATTCCAGGAATTCCTGGGCTTCTGAATCCCCATCTCTGGCCTTCAGCACGCCCCCAGTTCTTGTACTGGATTCCCTCAGAGCTAGCCCTATGGGGGTCCCGTTTGAATCTGAAGCTAGATGTGGGGACCTAGGAGGGAGAAAGGACTCCCAGACCTCAGAGCTCCCAGACTGCAGCTTACCCCAAGACCCACATGGAGCCAACTCCTTGGGAGTCCAGCCTGACTCTAAGCCTATTCGGGGGGACGTGGAGCAGAAAGAAATCTGTTGGGTCCCTGCGTACCCAGTGTGGAGCTCCAGCCCACTCCCAAACTCTATGTCCAAGTCTCACACGAGTGAGCCTATTGGAGACAAACGTGACTATAAGCTTGAGGAGGAAACAGTGAAACATACAGAGAACAGCAGGACCACTGAACTCCCAGCCGCAACTCCCAGGTTCTCTGCTCTTCTACCAGATCCACACATTGATCTTGAGTTTGTGAGAAAGAATATGCAGTATCTCAGAGGGATCCTCCAGGACCCCAACCCTCCAGCAGTGGATCCTCTACAGCCAATACCCTGGCCTGCTGCCCAAGCTCAAGCTCTGAAGATTGAGTCCAACCAACCTGGCCTACCCAAGGGAGGGCTGTTAACAGGGGCTAACACAGAGACCCCATCCTCCTGGGGTGAGGCTATCCCAAAGGTACCCACCTGCTCTGGAATCCAGGCCTGGCACTGGAGTAAGGAGTTGAAACTCAGGCTGGGGAAACTACAGCAGAGCCCTGCTTCCAGATCTCCAAGTCAATCATTCAGCAGCTCCCTTACCCTGAGCTCCACAACTCAAGCCACCCGGAAACTCTCTTCTTGCCCACCACAGCAGACTCATCCCCCAAGTCTGTGGCCCCACTCTTCAAGCTGTCATCCCCCCAAAGCTCAGAGCACAGTAACTCAGCCTATCCAGGTCCCCTACTGTTATCACTCCCACTTCTCTTCCCAACCTCAGACACAAAAGTCTGGCAGGGCAGAACAAGGGTCTCGGAAAGAGCAAAGAAAGAAAGTAAAGACAGTGTACCAGATCTCACCCCAAGAGTCATGTGTTCACATGGAGGCTGGTGAGAACTGCCTGGGCCAGGAAGAGCCCTCGAACCCTGCAGTTCCAGCCTCAGGCAAGAGAGAAGACAAAGTTTCAGCCCTATCTTCAGCCAAAAATAGAGCCAGCCCCAGGAAACCCAAAGAAGGAAACTATGGAGAAGCGGATGCAAGTTTGGGGTCATCCACAGTTACAGAGGAAAGCCACCCAGCTCAGGCCAGAAGATTAGCAGAGAACCCTGTCCGCAGACTTTCACGAAGATCTCAGCACAGCAACCAGTGCTCTCTACACACTGCTTTCTCCCCCCGGCCTCACTCCAAGTATGTAAGTTCCCAAGGTCAGAGAGGGGCAAGGCTGGGAACTCCTGACATTCTGGCCCCTAGGCACTGTAAGCCCTGCCCTTGGGCACGTAAGCATCTTTCCTCCTCACCTCCCGCTTCCCTTACCAGCAGTCTCCAAAGGATATTATCCAAGTTTCTGGGTACCCATGGACCCATGCCCACCAAACCCATCAGCAGAGGAAAGCCTGGTAGTACTGGCACCCAATATAAGTATCCCAAGAAATGAAGCCAAACCAGTTGGGGGGCGGGGAGACAAAGGAAATCCTAATAAACTAGCTGAACTAGAAAAATCCCACTCAGGTCTTTTTTTGGAGTCTTGCGTACTGGGAATGTCAGTTCCCTATGCTGCTGCAGCTGTTATATCCTCAGGATCAGGGTCCCACAAGTAGAGAGCTTGGGATTCTATAGGCTTAACTTTCTTTTCTAGCTATTCACATATGATCAACCTGGAGTCCTCTACAGGGTGAGACTGTTAAGGCCAGGAAAGCACAGACCAGTGCTGCGCTTGAGAAAAACTCTGCAGGAAGTCAACAGAAGAAAAATATACACAGGAGCACAACTGATCTGAGGCTAGGCAGCTGTTATTGGTCCTGGGCATGATTGCCTTCTTTACTTGATCCACAAATCTATCTTTCTAGCCAGTTCTTGTCAGCCCTCTGCTCTCTTTCTCAGGTTTAGCTCATGCATCCCAAGGTCACAAAAGTTTAGTCCCTTTTCCTGTTTAGTGGTCATCTGGATTGCTATCATATCTTATATCCATTTTTTGATTGCAGTTTGTAATACTGTTATTACTTTTCTACTGCTGTCATAACAAATTACCACAACACAAAGTTTGTTAAGTCTGATATATGTCTCACAGGGCTAAAATCAAGAGGTTGGTAGGGCCATATTTCTTTCTGTGGGCACTGGGTAGGGTTCATTCCTTGTCTTTCCCAGCTTCTAGAGGCTGCCCTCATTCCTCAGCTATTGACCCTCCTCCTCCATCTTCAAAGCTAGCAAAAGAAAGTTAACTTCTCATATCATGTCACTTTTTCTTCCCTCTCCCAATTTTAAGGGTACTTTTAATTACATTGGGCCCATCTTGATAATCCAAGATACTCTTCCTATCTTAAAGTCAGTTGCTTAGCAACCTTAATTCCATTTGCAACTTTCTCTTTGGCCATATAGCATAACATTCATAGGTACCAAGGATTAGGATGTGGACACTGGGGGTGGAGGGCAGGCGGGCTTGGGAATGGCATTATCCTGCCTATCACAGATATTAATTCAACCTGTTACATTTGCTGCAAATAGTTTCTCCCAATTTATGTAGCTTATTTTCTAGTTTTAAGGTGATTTTTACCATGCCAGAGTTTAAATCTACCAACATTTTTCTTTATGGCTTCTAAATCACTTTATTCTAGCACTTTCATGGATGTATACTTGTTTACTTATTTACTTATGGCTGTGCATCGCACCATGTGTAATTTTAGTTCCCCAACTAGAGATCAAACCTGTGCCCTCCTCAGGGGAATGGGTGCAGTCCTAACCAGTGGACCACCAAGGAATTCCCACAGATGTACATTTAGATTATTAACGTAACTTTTGAGTAGGGTATGGAAAGAATCTGATTCCCTAAGCCCTGCAAAAAGATGTCCAATTTTATCAACAGCATTAAAAAAATTTCAACTCATTCCATTAGGTGCTATATTTCAAAATACGGCTCATTTTAAAATCATCTCTAGGCCTTCAGATCTGCATATCTAACCACTTACTAGTACTGTCACATATTCAACTTGTCCAAAACCTACTTTTTCCCTTTAATCTTTTCTTTCAATGCGTGCATTCCTATTGAAGGGGTGTACCACGTCCACCACAATACAAAGCCAGATGCCTGCCATCCTTGATTCCTTCCTTTATCCTCAAAAAAAAAAAAAAAAAAAAAGATGACTATCTCACTGTTTTTTGGGGGGGAAGGCATGTTGCAGATCTTAATTCCTCAATCAGGGATCAAACCCAGGCCCACAGCAGTAAACGTACCAAGTCCTAACCACTGGGCAACCAGGAAATTCCCGTTTTTTTTTTTTTTTTTAATGATTTATCAGGAAATCCCTGGTGGTCCTATGGATAGGCCTCAGTGCTTTCACTGTGGGAGCCCAGGTTTGATCCCTGGTCAAGGAACTGAGTGGAGAAGGCAATGGCACCCCACTGCATACTCTTGCCTGGAAAAGCCCATGGACGGAGGAGCCTGGTAGGCTGCAGTCCATGGGGTCTTAGAGTTGGACACGACTGAATGGCTTCACTTTCACGAGTTGGAGAAGGAAATGGCAACCCACACCAGGGTTCTTGCCTGGAGAATCCCAGGGACGGGGGAGCCTGGTGGGCTGCCATTCTTGGAGTTGCACAAAGTCGGACATGACTGAAGTGACTTAGCAGCAGCAGCAAGGAACTGAGATCCCACAAGCCACACCAGGCAGAGGCAGAAGGGGTGTTAGTGAATTGTCTACATAAAACAATGTACATGTGGTTGACAATACTGTACTGTACATTGGAAATTGTTGGGTGAAATTTATTATGCCACAACAAAAAAAAGTGGGGGGAAATGTGAATTGTCTGGAAATCCGATAGCTACTTTCTGCCTAAACCCCCAGAGGACTCATGACATCTTTAAAATAAAGTTCACACTTGGCATTTGAAGTTCTTCATGTGGTTTGGACTCTCAGAATTCACTTCCTTGCTAGTCAACCTAATGCTTGTTAAGCTCTGACTCCATGAAGCCTCCTACCTTCCTTTAACATCCAGCTCAGACTACCTCCAGAGGCTTCTGAGATTCCCTTATCTTGGTATGGTTTCCCCTTCCTTGCTACCCTAACAATTTATGCCTTGATAGCACTGCTTTTGTGGCTTTGTGTTTTAAGCTCTTCAAAAACAGTGAGGTTCTGCGAAGTCAAGTCCACACTCCCACACCAGTGCTTTTTTCACTCTGTATTTCTGGTTGACAAAAACAGCCAGTCGGAAGTCACATACAGCTGCTTCTGCCTCCTCTCATTGTTACTATTCTGTTCTGAAGCTTTATTTAGCCCAAACTTGTATATACAGGCTGAGATCAACTCACCACCTGCTGGCTAAGAGTAGAACTGAAGGTACTTTCCTTCTCACCTATCCACCCCCAGAAAGTCTCGCAGTCTCAAAGATAATGCAATTTTTAAATTTCCATTTGTCTTTGGGCCATTTAATGAGTCTATGCATCTCTCAATTAGCTTTATGAAAAAATCCACATCCTATGTTCTTAAGTCTTTTTAAACCCTCAGTAGTTCGTAGGGCTGGCAAAGATTAACAAACCATTTCAGATCACCTGGAGAAGGGAACAGCTACCCACACCAGTATTCTGGCCTGAGAATTCCATGGGGTCGCAGAGTCAGACACAACTGAGAGACTTTCACTTCAGCTCAAAGCAATGATCAAAGCCCTGTGTTCCTCCTGGGCATTATGTAACCACTAGACTCTCAAGGTTACCTGCAGGATTAGTATCTTGGACCCCAATTCATCTCCAAATGTTATAGTTCCATCTTCGCTTTTGCCTCTGTGGTAAACTGCTGGTCCTCTATGATCTAATTTGATGCCGTATTCTTGATTAGAAACCCATCTTCTAATCATAGAAGTTGATCTGCTATAAGATGACTACATTCCAATTTCTTCCTGAGAAACTTGTGGGGGATGAGAGGGACTTGCTTTACAGTTCACCCATTGGTTTTAGTATACAGAATTCTGCAGGTGCATGTTGACAATAAACCATCCCTCACACTGCCTTCTACAGTTTATGAAGCACCATCAATCATTTTATCAGACTAAGAATCTTGAGGCCCCAGAAGAGCTAAGTGCCTGTTTGATGCTACACTGCTATATGAGCACACGTGTCAGAAGCAAAACCAGGCCTCTCACAAGTCTGCTCTTGTTTTTTCCTAGTCTATAGAGTTCCAACCACCTTCCCTATAGGTATACTTTGTGTTATGTGAGTGCAAAGCAATCATTCTAATACAAATTTCTATAATGTATTAATTACTAGTACCCTTCACGTATTTTGTGAGATCTTGCTTTCCGCTCTATTCCCACAGCTTGATGCAGAGGTACCAAATGTCTTTTCTCCAAAAGACATTGCCTTTGGTCTCACTGAGGTTAGGCTGCCACAGGAATGAGATGGTGCAACAATGTAAGAGTTTTAAAAACTGAAAGCTGAGCCATCAGGATACCTAAATGGTGTGAAAACCAAAGGAGGAGCAAAGACAAGATCTGGCAGAGAAGTGTCATATTTAACAGGGAGAGTCAAGGCAAATCACCAAAGTGTAAGAATATCTACTTCATAGCACAAGAGTTCAAGATGCCCCAATTTAATCAGTCTATGTAACTATCTTGAGTCCTTGCAGATCACCTACCTATAAAGGTCAAACTGGATGCTGGTGTAAATACTAGAATGACTAGCTTGATTCAGTAGATTATTTTCTCTGCATCATATTCTTCTTCAGTAAGGCATCACGATACGGATCCCAGAAATACTAAGGGATTACGCTGGTACATGTTGAACAAAGACGACACACTATACCTCGACAAAACTATGCAAGCAATCATCTGAAAAACTAGGAGCAGGGGAGGATGTTTAGTTTAGAAAGAAACACATCCAAAACTAGAATTTTATATTAGAAAAAAAGCTATGTTTTTATAATACAAATTACATAAAGGTGGACATAATTGTTAAGTGATCCTCAACCAGAACATGAATATATGAAAATTTTTAGATGCATCAAGAGAACATCCATCTCCAGAGACTATACCCCAACCCAGGCTTGGTCAGGAAAAGGGGACTCTACAGGCCTAGTCTCACCATCCCCATCAAATATAGGTAGAGGATGCCACATTCACCACTTCTGAAGTTCCATCAGGCTGCGCCCTGCCCTCCACTGCAGTCCTATCCAGTGAAACCGCAGACACTGGGCAAGGCAGCAGTACACCAATGTTAATCAGGAGGGGAAGAGGGTGCAACCTCACTTCTAGTATTTCACATTTGGAAGAGTGCCTTGGCAGTGAGGAGCAGCCCAAGGCCCTTCCCAGGAAAGAAGCAGGCACAGGGGCCAGGACTCAGGCTCCATTTTGACCCAACGTTTATTGTCCTTTTACAATATGTCATTTTTGGTTTAGAAACTGCTTGTGATTAGTTTTCCAACATTAACTCAAAGCATGTAAAATAAAAATCAACCTACTCTCTATATAAACACCCAGCAACTGTAGCCCTTCACCCTCCTGCCCAGGTTGGGTAGGGGAAAGGGAGGGCTTGGGCAGCATTGAGTGAAGTGCAGATGCTTTGCTGTGGGGACTGGTGATAACGCCTTTGTTCACACCCAGAGGTTCCCTGCACTGCTCTAAACTACAGCAGAAATGGTGTAGGCCCCAGGCCCAATTCCTTGTTGGTAATTCACTCTCCACCTCCCAAATGAAAATCGCTTTTATTTTATCGCTTTTGTATTTTTTTTTTTTTTTTTTTTGCAACAGTAACCCCCTGTCCACAGTCTGACTGAAGCTGAACTGTTCAGACTGAGGAATGGAGCAGGCTGTGGGCGCACGCCTGGTCCTTCCTGGGCGAGCGCCCCCACCCTCAGGGAACAAGATCCAGCCAGGCCAGCTCACTGCTTGCTGGCCACCACCACTTAGCCATACAGGTCATCATCATTATCTTCCGTGTACACACTGCCACCTGTGCCACCGCCACTGCCCTGACTGGGGCCAGCTCCACCCTGGTTTCCTGAAGGGAATCTGTATTAAGAGCAGAGGCAAAAAAGAGGGTTAGGATAGGGCTTGTGTAGGATTTTCACAATTACCCCTTCTAGCATCCTTAGGGCTCCCACTACCTTGGTTGTATAGTTCCCCAGGATGACTTAAACATAGCCCACTGAAACCTAGTTACCTGAAGCTGCCAAAGCCCCGACTCTGCTGAAGGGTCTGAGCAAACATTTCATACTTCCGGATGTCATTATCACTGACAGAACGGCGGGCAAAGCGCATGGCTTCCTCAAAGTGATCTCGGCGGATCTCAGGCACTGGATCGTCCTCTTCTACTTCCTGTAGGATAGGTAAACACAGACCACCAGAGCTGGTTAAGGCTCTGCCTGAATTCCTTCCCTAGCCTTCCTGACCCCATTATTGCAGCAGCAGATTGGGCTTCTCCTATCCAACTTGAATATGCTGCCAGGCCAATATTCCTAAAACTGAGTCATTGCCTTGCTTAAAAACCTGCCAATGTATTCTGGAAATGGTAAAACTAGAGGGACAGATTTCACTACTAAGAGCTTATGGTGGGAATAAAAAGCTGATTAAAGTGACATGAGAGGGATTTCCCTGGCAGTCCAGGGGTTGACACTCTGGGCATCCAGTGCAGTGGGGATGAGTTTGATCTCTGATCGGGAAACTAAGATTCCGCATGCTGCAGTCAAAGAAAGGGGAAAAGGTGGCATGAGGGAACTTTTTGGGATGACAGAAATTTGTCCATCTCAACTGTGGTAGCAGTTACAGAACTTAAAACATATTTGTTAAAAAGCACGGAAATAGTATACTAAAAATAGTGAATTTTACAATATGTAAATTATACCCTATAAGCCTATATTTTCAAAAAGAAAATGTCAATGGCTCTCAGTGCTTATCACAACTGAATTATACCTTACTCACAGGCCTCACTTCCAGTAACACACAACCTCTTTAATGTATCCAGGTTCTCCCAGTTCCTGCAGTTCTATTCCTCAAGCAATCTACTTGGGTGACTTACTTCCTTTACCTAATCTCTATTCTCTTTATAGCCCAGGCTTACACCCTATCTCTTCTACTAAGAAGCCACTCAACTGCTGTGACTTTGGATCACTGTAGTTTATAAGCTTTTATGAGAGGGAGAGAAACATCACTAATGGTAAAGAAAGCCAATTAGTTATTTGCTTATTAAGTCAGTTTCCAACACTGTGCCATGATACAGTGGGAAACAAGTGAGATAACAAGAGTCCCTATCTTTATTGAGCCTATATACACATAGATATCAAATTCTGCATTTAATTCAGGGGGTCCATGGAACACCAGGAAAAGGTCCATAGATCCTAGCTTCTCAGCCCTGCTCTATTTGTTTCTATGCTCATTTCTTCTCAGCCTTTGTAATTCCTGATTGACATGGTTATCTGAATACTGAGCATTTTCTCTTCCATGCCATGCTAAACATATGACAGATGACCTTTCCAAAACCGTACACTCTAGGGCACCGTGGAAATTGTCCCCTGGCTCCCTACGACAGGCACATCTGGGTTAAGGATGCAGACTCACCATTGCTGATGGGTTGGTCTGCCGCTCCCGTTCTCGCCTGATTTCACTCTCAATTGATTCACGAATGGCCAACTTGCAAGCACGCTGGCAAATCTCGGTCAAGTCAGCTCCAGAGAAGCCATTAGTCATTTTAGCCAGGAACTCTAAATCCACATCCTAAAAGAAGCAACAGAGCTACCTTAGCTTTTAGCCTCTTTTGATACACTGATCTTTGAGCCACCAAAGCACTCCCAATTCCACTTTGTTCCATCCTCTGCCACCAGTTTTATTCCTTATTCTAGATATCTTAAATATCCTCAAATCTTCCATCTTTCCTTTTCAACCATAACTCCAGGAATCCCCAATGGAACCTTGTCCAGGAACCAAGGAGCATTCCACACAGCCTGCAGATTCACGACCCTATGACCCAAGACCTTGCACCTGCCTTGGCAACTGGGGACTTGCGCAGGTTGGCCTTAAGAATGGCAACACGGGACTTCTCATCGGGAAGTGGGATATAGATGAGCTGATCAAGGCGGCCAGGTCGCAGGATGGCAGGATCAATGATGTCAGGTCGGTTGGTAGCGCCAATGATAAATACATTTTTCTTTGTGGACATGCCATCCATTTCTGTCAGAATCTGGTTGATGACTCGGTCGGCAGCCCCACCACCATCTCCAATGTTGCCACCACGGGCCTTGGCAATCGAATCCAGCTCATCAAAGAACAGTACACAGGGGGCAGCTTGGCGTGCCTGAGAGAGAGACAGATGGACTCGAGCATTAGCACAACTGGGTCTCTCAGACCTGAGGAAAAATGAAAAATAAAGTGACCTTCACTGCCCTAACTGAGCTGCCAGAATGGGATGGTCATAACTCTCTCAAAGAACAACCTCTACCCCTAACTTGTTCCCAAGCAAGTGAATTGATAGCCCAGCCACTTGTAGCTCACCTTGTCGAAGATTTCCCTCACGTTGGCCTCAGACTCCCCAAACCACATGGTAAGCAGCTCAGGACCCTTGATGGAGATGAAGTTGGCCTGACACTCATTAGCAATGGCTTTGGCCAGCAAGGTTTTCCCACAGCCAGGAGGTCCATAGAACAGTACTCCCTTGGAGGGTGTCATGCCAAACTTGAGGAATTTGTCTGGGTGCTCCACAGGATACTAGGAAGAAAAAGAAAGAGGATTCAGGGCTAAGCATCCTCCCACACCATCTCATGGTGTAAGGTGACAGGATTCTTGGTGCTTCCAAGAACAGCAGGTTCCTGAATCATGCTCATAATTTCTGCAATCAATGTGCCAACACCCCAATACCACCAGCTCAATGACAATGTGCTGAAGCAGTGACCTACCCTGGACCAAGCACCCTACCTGGACCAGCTCCTGAAGCTCACGTTTGACATCCTCCAAGCCCCCAATGTCCTCCCAGGTCACCTGAGGCACCTCTACCACAGTTTCCCGTAGTGCTGATGGGTTGCTCTGGCTCAGGGCCCACTAAAAAGGGAAGAAAAATTGGGGATGAGAATTGCCAGGCAAGAGATCAAAGTGCATGTGCGTGCACCTGAAAGGGAGAGCGGCCCTTACTCGGAAGTCATCCATAGTAACTGCCAGGGAGTTCATGACCTCAGCATCAATGGTCTCGTCTTCTAGGTCAATGAGGTCCATCTTCTTGCGGATGGCTTGCAGAGCAGCCTCAGAGCACAGGGCTGCTAAGTCAGCTCCCACATGCCCATGAGTCTCATTAGCTACCTGCAGAGAGAAGATCCACTTACTCTCCTGTCTCTGAGACCTAGCTTAGATGTCTCTATTCTGCCTTAGATAACAGAACCCTGCCCTCTTCCTCTTGACTCCTATCTCTGGGTCCTCCATTTCCCTAAACTCATACAAGCAGCCCTTTCATTAGCTGGACTCTAAGTATTCAAGCTGGCACTCGGGGCCTGGAAATAAAGCTGCCCCCAATATTCTGGTCCACCCCAATTCAGTGTAAACCAAGAAAAATGTCAAGCCTAGTTTCCTGGTTTCAATCTCAGATCACTTCCCTTTCCCTGCCCAGGAATTAAAATCAATTGCCTCACATCTGAAGCTTCTGACCCTAGTCAGTTCCCTTCAACTGTCTGGAAACAAGACATCTGAACTTCTGGCCAGCCCTCATCAACATGCCACCTGTTCAAGGTCCACATCATCTGCCAGCTTCATGTTCTTGGTGTGGATCTGAAGAATTTCCAAGCGGCCCGTAGCGTCAGGGATTCCAATATCCACCTCTCTGTCAAAGCGACCTGTGAGATGACGCATAGACAGGGATCATTTCTGGTGCATAGGGAAGAAGGGCCCAGGCCTAAGGCATCCAACCATTCCACTGTGACCAGGAAATGTCTGGTGTTAGCACTGAAAGCCCCATAACTTGGGAAATCCCTCAGTCTCAGGCAAACCAGGATACGTGGTTACCCTGGACATGACATGGAATAAGGTAAAGAAAGGACTTTACTCTTTGCCTAATTGCAAAGGGCTTCATGAAATCCTCAAAAAAAAAAAAAAAAAAAAAGAAATCCTCAGGATTAGGTGACTTAGATGAAGGACAGATATGGGATCAACAGGATTAAGCCCACTGGAGACATAATCTCCACATGAACAAAGACAGCAAGAAGAGTTATTTGGGGTCCTTACCAAATCGCCGTAGGGCTGGGTCAATGCTGTTGGGTCTGTTGGTTGCTGCCATAACAATGACATGTGCTCTTTGCTTTAGGCCATCCATGAGGGTCAACAACTGTGATACAATACGTCGCTCCACTTCCCCATGTGTCTGTCAGGACAAAATGTCTGGTCAGAAGTGAAGTCAGGACCTTTTACAACCCTATTATCCCCTTGGTTAAGTTCCTACTTTCTCTCTTTTGGGAGCAATGGCATCCAACTCATCAATGAAAATGATAGCAGGAGCATTCTTCTCAGCCTCTTCAAAGGCTTTACGAAGGTTGCTCTCAGACTCACCGGCCAACTTGCTCATGATCTCAGGACCTGAAAGCAAATAGAATGCATGCAGTGACAAAAATACACTCTTCCTCAATCTCAGAAAGTATTCGGATATCTTGTCTGTCTAGCTCAGAGACAGGTCCTGGGTGAGAATGTGCTAACATCTGCCTACTTTCTCACAGCCCCTACCAATAATTATCCCAGGGTAGCGACCAAGCCAGGATAAAAGGAAGTCAAGGGGCTCAATACACTTATCTCAGTTGAGCTGAAAGGTAAGAAGACGGTGACAGCAGATGCTGTGGGACCTCTGGCCAGAGCAGAAGCAGCACTGGTTGGACCACCTTCCAGTGAAATATCATTCTCAAAGAGACGGCTGATCTCAGCCAGTCTTCCCCCAAACCCTCTCCAATAAGTAAGCATAGACATTTTGTGCCGGGAGCCAGTGTGAGGAATTCCACCCATGACAAGGTCATGCGGCAAGAGCTCTGATGGCAAGGCTAATCAGACCTCAGGTTTTCCCCTGGAATTTCCTGAGCATCCACCCCCCCAAAAATAAGAATCTGCCTGCTTTTCCATATCTGCCTGATATTCTCTGGAAAAAAGTCAATTCAGGGCTTTAGTCTTCTGCATTTGAAAGGGATGTTTCAGTTAAACCCCCTCTTATAGCTCTCTAGCTTGCCTAACAGGTTCCCCGGACCTCTTACAGCTTGTGAATTGCTTACAGCCCGCCAACCGCGAGAGGCACAAAGCTTAAAAGCATCTTAAAGATACAGAGCCTTTTCTAAAGAGTTAAAAATTATATTGGTAGAGGGTTTTCACTGTTGACTCAATGACTGCTGCCAGGCCTCCATATTCTTTATCTTTTAGGCAGCTGGGGAGGATGTTAATCAATATAAACAGGATATGGAAAAAGATATATAATAGTTTTGATGTTAGCAACACTAGACTTTTGAGTTAATTATTTCTTTTGTTATATATCACTGCACTCCTCTTGTGTCCTTGCTATGTAAGAATGTAACTTTATTTAGTGCTTTCTCAGAGTGGCACCAGACCTTGGGAAGATCAGCACAAATAAGTCTTCTAGTTGACAAACTCTTATCAGAAAAAAGGCTGTAAAATGTTAATTGGCCCTTTTTGGCCAGAAGACAATGTAAATTACCTAAGACTTGTGTATACAACTAGGTATGCAGAGAGAAAAGCCTGGTTTTGATAAGAGTCTGGGCTGCTAACACTGCATAATTTTGTATTACCCATTGATCTCTATGTACAATCTAAAAGGTATATAAGGCCTTCTAAACAATAGGAGCCGGAGCCAGTCGCTGGACTGGTTTCCCCCGTGTCTCTCTCTTTTTCCCTCCCTCTCCTCTTTACTTTAATTTCAGGCTAAATTCCCATCTGGGGCACAGAGGCTCACCAAGTCTACTTACTTGCCCTGGCTGTTAAGACCCGGACGAAAGGGAGCCTAAGGCGAGGCACCCTTAGATAGTCAAGTGAGCGCCGGATGGTGCAAATTCCTTGTCTGGAATTTTATTGGTCTTCCGCGTAATCCAAGTTATTCAGCTCTCTTCCTCCACTTAATCTTCCTACTACACTATTTCTTCCTAATCTAATCTTATATTAATAAATAAATAAGTCTTTCCTCGCCAACTCCGTCCACCCTTCGAATTCCCTGGATCCACCGGGGCTGGACCCCGGCAATTTTGAGTTCTCATTCTAACTTACTCCTCTTTAATGTCTTCAGCCTGTTAATGCTCTTTCTCAAGGTGGGATAATCAAGGGACCCCAGAGTAGCATACCCTCCCCTTGCTGCTTATCTGTCTGCAATGGACTTTAGAATACAAACACTTAAGTATACATGAGCACGTCCATGATTTCTCCTGCTCATGAGACTGGATCATGCTTAGCTCAAAGTGGAGTCCAGCCAAACACAAAGTGAACCAAGTCTCCTACCATTGATCAAAAAGAAGAAGGCGCCAGTCTCATTTGCCACAGCTCGAGCAATCAAGGTCTTCCCTGTCCCAGGAGGTCCATAGAGCAGGATTCCTCGAGGAGGCTGAGGACCAGTACAGAGGGTTGATTAGGTTCAGACTCTCATCTTCTCCCAACCCCAGGTACCCTAAAATGGCCTAAGAAGGACTCTATTTAAACAGGATGAGAATTAAAGCTCAACTCTGAATGAGCCCTCAAATAGCAGTTGTTAGGAAGACACTTTACTTCAGACCATACTCACTCCTCTCTGTAGCAGAGATAATAATGCCAGAAAGCTGACAATACTTATGAATACATAGGAGACAGAGAGCAGAGAAACCACACGAAGAAACTCTCAGTGTGAGTGAGTCTGAAGATCCTGGATCTAGGAAAAGTAAGAGGGCATTAGGCCAAGGGCATGACTTTAGACAGGTAAGAGCCAAGGACTAGCTCAGCCATTTAAGAGTGTTGGCCAGAGGCTCATTCACTGCTATAATCACAACCCTCCAGGATTTATTATAACGTTGGAATGCCTTCCCCTACCAACAGCCACAAGTTTTCCTCTTTGAAGTTGTCTTTTCTCTGGCTTCATCAACTGGATGGATATGGAAAAGTACCCCCCAAAAAGATAAATTTATTTACACAATGTATACTAGGGAAAGGGATAGATGGAAACTTCATCTTCAGGGTGTCCTATGATACAGAAACAATTGGGATGTTACATTTTAGACCAGCAGTTCTCAAATATTCTGGACTCAGGATCCTTCACACTGCAAATTTCCTTTACTGCTATTGGGCAACACTTGGCTTCCCTAGTGGCTCAGAGGATAAAGCGTCTGCCTGCAATGCAGGAGACCTGGGTTCGATCCCTGGGTTGGGAAGATTCCCTGGAGAAGGAAATGGCAACCCACTCCAGTATTCTTGCCTGGAAAATCCCATGGACAGAGGAGCCTGGCGGGCTATAGTCCATGGGGTCGCAAACAGTTGGACACGACTGAGCGACTTCACACACACACATTCTAGACAAGCTGGCAAACTATGGTGAGACTTAAAATAATAAATATTTAAAACAGACTATTTATATTTATAGGGTCCATTAGATAAGAACGGTCTTTACATTTTGAAGGTTGTAATTAAGAAAAGAAATTCAACAGAGAACTTAACTGGCCTACTCTGTTCTAGACCATTAGTAGCTGTAACAAATTTAGAGTGTTCTATAAACCTGAATATAGTACTTCCTCTCGAATCCAAGGCAATGATGAAACACAGATATGAAAACAGGTCCTAGGAATAGATGGTGAGTAGTTGTTAATCACCACCCTAGGTTAACAGAGCCCAGAATACTCACCTTCACACCAATGGCCTTAAAGAGGGCAGGATGTCTCAGGGGCAACTCCACCATCTCCTTTATCTGAGCTAACTGTTTCCTGCAGCCACCAATGTCATCATAGCCCACTTCATTCAAGGACTCTTCCTCATCCTGAAGATGGAAGAGAAAAAGAAAAGGAGAAGGTAAGAATGCTACCATCAGCAAAAGGTGAGTTTCTCTAAAGCTGGTATAGAGAATCTGCTGTATGAGAAGATTCTGCTCTAAGGGGATCATGCCTCAAAGAACAATTCAAAAAACCCCAGGGCAAGAATTTATTTATTTATATGGCCATGCTGCGCAGCTTGTGGGATCTTAGTTCCCCAACAGGGATCAAACCCGCACCCTAAGCAGTAAGAGTGCAGAGTCCTAACAACTGAGCTGCCAGGGAATTTCCAATCTTTGCTTTTACTTTATATTTGTTTATTCATTCCATGACAAAGATTTCTAGCATAGCCTTTCCTTATTACATTGTCCTTAGTCTTATTGCAGTGGGCACCCCTAAGACCTGAAGCTAGAAAGTGTGGGAAATGGGCAGGGATCTAGATGTCATCATCAGCATCACTTCTTCAAAAATTATTTCAATCACTAGACTCATTAGGCTCAATCTAGATTTTAAAAATTATTGATATCAGATACTTCTAAAAAATACCTAGGTCCAGAAATGAATAGCTATGCTTTCCACCTCTGGGAAGTAGCTTAACCATCAAGCCTGAGGATTCTTTGGAACTACCACACTACTGCCCTGCTGAGCACTCACAAAGTGGGATACCGGGATCAAGAAGAGAACTCACCTCTCGTTTGATAGGCTCCCCTTCACAGTGGATCACTGTGTCTGGCGCAACAATGCAATAAGGACTGGGATCTGTCTCCACTACTTTGAACTCTACAGCACGCATTCCACCCCGGACAAGGAAAATGTCTCCTGTGAGAGCAATCAGCAAAAGAGCAGTCAGAGGTATCTATCACCAGACCAAGCTAAGAATTCCCCATCAGAACCTGGGATCTAGAATGCCAAGTTCACTAGATACTGTCCTTTCTCCTTCCCATCCACATCTTATTAAGCATCAGGCAAAAAGAGAAAGCTAAATTGTGAAAAGTCTCTCTGCCCCTCAAAAGACAGTGTATAAAACCTGATGTGCCAGGAAGAAACCCATAAGATTTTTGACTTCTGGGGTATAGATAACCCAAGCTTGCACAACAACTACCACCAGCAGAACTGTGCTAAGTATTAAATACACTGTGGACTGTGATACACCCCAAATTGCCCACCTCTTCCTTCAGAGATACAAGAGAAGATAGTTTACTGTACTGGAGCAAGGAGTGGGGATGGGAAAAAGGGGAAGTGCAAGGAAGCAGGGAAGGAGAGAGTACACATGTGCAGAATGTGTATGTATGCATACATGTATGAGAATAGACAAAGATGGACCAAGGTTTACTTTCGGGTATCCCTACAACAACAGCCCTTGAGTTCAGTCCTTAGAATTATTTCTCACCTTTCCGGATGGGTCGATAAGCTTCCAGGAAGTATGGCTTAAGGTAAACCTCAAAGAGATTGCCAGTGATGCCTTCCACCGTGTCATCGATGGGTAGTACATGGATGCGTTTGCCATACTTTACGTCAGGGCATGGCTGGATGCTGAGGATGACAAGCAGACTCCACATTACCAACCACACCGCAGCCCC
Organism: Oryx dammah; assembly: GCF_014754425.2. Lineage (NCBI taxonomy): Eukaryota > Metazoa > Chordata > Mammalia > Artiodactyla > Bovidae > Oryx > Oryx dammah. The sequence goes on from NW_024070185.1 coordinate 58,360,267, forward strand.
AAGCTCTGGGTGTCCAAAAGGGCCTGGCACAGAGAGCTGATGGCGAGCGAAAGAGAAAAGGCAGGGATGGCTTTAGGTGAAGAGAGGCAGGAGGGTAGGGTTGGATTGAGGGCAAAGCAACAGCCAAGCAGAACAGGTCATATGCAGGGTAGTGATAGGGGGAGCCTCTAGAAGCAGCTGCTGAGACTGCCCACTCACAACTGGTGAGGCAAAAGAAAGGCCCATACATCTGGAATCCCCACAAAGACACAGAAAGGAAGGTCTTCAATGAGACATATCCAAGGATGACCCATTCTGGTTACTACTGGTAACCGAACATTACAAAAGGGGACCTTAGTCTGACAGGTGTCAGGGTCAGAGAAATACATGTGAAAAAATCATCTCGGTCAGGTGGTCAGAGCACCTTGAGAAAGTGACTAAGCACTTCCAGGAAGAAGGCTCCATAAAACCTAGAATCCCCCCAAAAGAATCTGAAGCCTGAGATGTTCCTGGCCAGGTGACAAGATGGTTGGGTAGCAGTAGCCAGTGATGACTTCAAGAAGGAGAAACCTCTTGCCTAAAGTCTAATCACTCAAACTGGAACTATCCTAGGCCTGGCTCAAACTATGCCTCTCACCTCGATTAGCTTGGATCTTTATACAAACCTGCTAGGAGTCCACCTTCCATGCCCATACTCCCATCTCATTCTAGCCCTTACAAAAGCCATCAATGCAAGGCTATAAGCTTATTTGGCAGATACAGCCCTCAAATGGCATCCTAAACCAAGGTCTATGGTGTGACCCCTGGTAGAAAAAAACAAAGGTACCAAGAAAGTCAAGAAATGCCAACCTGTTCCAAGGATCATGAAGAGGCAGATTTTGAAGTCCCAGAGGCAGACCCAAAACCTAAAGACAACCTAGAAACCTAAGTCTTCCCATGGCCTACAAGCTCCCAATATCTGCAGTTGCCAAGGCCTTTATGGGGGTACTGCCTGTAAAGCAGGCAGTCTCTGGCCTCCCATCCCCGAGGGGCCAAGAACTCCACACACACCTGATAACATCCCCCAGGTGTACACGAAGGTTATTCCGAACAACTCTATTCATTCGAATCTTCTCATCAGAACATGTGTCATCAGAAAGCACAATGCACACAGCTTCCCGCCTCTTCTTTCCTTTCAGCAACACTGTGTCACCTCGGAACAACTGGAGTTCATCCATCTTGGGCTGAGGAAAGAAGGTTAAGGCCTTTGGGTCACTGAGCCAGGGGATAAGCAGCAGCCCTGGAGGTTGGGATTCCCAGTAAACCCCATTCTATCTGTGGTCACTGCAAGAAAAATGAGAAAAGAAACCTGGGAAAAGCCCTCAGGTTAAGTGCAATAAGCAAAGATTGGACCGTGGACCCAACTTACCTGGGACAAGGATACCACACTGTTGTCCTCATTGATGGCTTCATCAACAATTAACCGATTGGGACGGTTTTTCTGTTTAAGAATGGCTGTTGATAAATCATCGCCTTTTGAACTAGAAAGAGAAAAAGAAGTCAGTTCCAAAACAAATTCCAGCAACATCCCCACCAGTCTCTAAAACTCACACTTAGGAAAGAAATAGTGCATTGACGAAGTTGTCTCCACATAGAGCTCAAATAAAGAGAAAGTCAGCCAAGATCAAGAATGCTTATCAAGTACATATTACAATTCCTATTTCAGCAACTCTTGGTATTCCGAGTACCGGTATCCCTGTTGTAAGGCCTAGGTGATCTTGCCTAGGGTCAGGAAACTAAGAAAACAAAATAAAAGTGGAGGCTGAGCAGTAATTAGACAAATGGAAATAGTCTTAGACAGTACAGAATAGTGATTAAGAGAAGGGGCTCTGCAGTCAGACCTGTTGGGTCTGAATTCCAACCCTGCCACTTAGCTGTGATCTTGGGCAAGTGATTTGACCTCTCTGGAGGCTGATATAAAACGGAGACTACAGTAGCACTCATCTCAAGAGGATTACTATATTAAGATAGTGAGACGCTGAATGCAAAATGGACTGTCTTAAGTGAGATATGATTGTCTGGCATATGGTATCTGAGGTTTAGAATGATTAGCATTGTAGAACATAGCACAAGCTCTTTCTCTGCTGATCTTCCTGCAGTAAGACAACCTCCCATGGGGCTTGGAGAGGCCCCAAGCCCCACAGAGTAAGCCTGGAAGCTATGAAGAAGAATCATTAGAAATTGCCCTTCCTACTGGCTAAACCTGCTGAACGCCAGAGCATTCTGTGCGCCACAGGAATGCAAAGCATAGAGACCACCATATTTGAAAAAAGTGAACACAAAACACTATCAGATCTGGAATCTCCACCAGAAAGAAACTCAAGCTCAAATGGAGTTTCAAGGTTATCTCTGCAAAGATACACAACTCCATTGAGTTGGTTCAAAAAGTTAAAACCAAGAAATGCTAAGACATGGGACAAATCCAAATCCCTCTTGTCTAAATCAAGGTTGCCTGAGTCTGAACTCAGTTTAAACTACCTAAATAAACTACCTAAACCACTTCCCAACACCAATTTCTCTGCGGGCTCTCCCTTTAAAGAAAAAGTCTTACCTTGTCTTAGTAAGGCTCAGGAAAACATGGGCATTAACCCAAATAAGGCGGCCAGACAATGGAAGACACCAAGGAATAAATAAAAAGAAACATTTCCCATGGATTATTTCTTCACTCAACAAATTAACAAGGGGTGTGTCTGTGTGTGTGTGAGCTTCCTGGCACTAGCAGTACAGAGTCTGTCTGCCAATGCAGGAGACTTGGGTTTGATCTCTGGGTCAGGAAGATCCCCTGGAGGAGGACATGGCCACATACTCTTCAGTATTCTTGCCTGCAGAATTCCACGGACAGAGGAGTTTGGCAGGCTATGGTCCCTAGGGTTGCACAGAGTTGGACATGATTGAAACAATTTAGCATGCACACATATATTATGTTTTTCCCTGGTGGCTCAGATGGTAAAGAACCTACCTGCAATGTGGGAGACCTGGGTTTGATCCCTGGGTTGGGAAGATCCCCTGGAGAAGGGACTGGCTACCCACTCCAGTATTCTTGCCTGGAGAATTCCATAAATACTCCAGGCACCGTTGTAGGATCTGGGAATTATCAGCCAGCAAAAGACAAAATAGTATTCCTACCGGAAATATCTTCACAATTTGCAAGAAAAAAAGATGTCTGTACTCTAGAATAACAGCTAGGAAGTTAACAGGATTTTTTTTTTAACATCTTTTGGTCCTGATACGTTCAAAAGTAATATTACACAAATCCCATTCATCTAAAAATGTTATAAGTTTTCTGCTGACCCTCTCACATAGCCTGGATCTTTATTCATTCCCTTTAAACTAATTTCCAAGAGTGGAGTTTCCTTAGCTTAAATTTGCCTCCCCCAACCCAAAAGTCCCCTGGAGAAGGAAATGGCAACCCACTCCAGTATTCTTGCCTGGAGAATTCTATGGACAGAAGAGCCTGGTGGGCTACAGTCCATGGGGTCACAAACAGTCTGACACAACTGACTGACTAACTTTTTAACCCAAAGGTGGTGATCACAATGCTGCAGAGGCAGAGGCATACTCTTCCAATGCTTATAAACATCCTGGAAAGCAACCATGGTCAATATGAGAGAGCAATTTAAATCCATCAATTCTCCCTCTCTCCCATGCATCAAGATATCCTTCAAGGGCTGCCCATCTTCCTGTCTGATGTATAGGACTAGAGCTAGAAAAAAATAAAATATCAGGCGCCTCTAGCCATAACTTTGTGTTTTAACCCCAAAGCTGCATTCTAGGAAAATCTCCATTCTGCCTACGTTCCTGACCCTGGCACTGGCGAAGAGTGGGATGCTCTTAAAAAACCTTTAATTCCACATCTATCCACTGAGATCAAAGTAACCTCTACATGATGGAATTCAGTTTGATTCCAGGCCAACAGTCCTGGAGAACTGTTTTGGGGGACATCCTCCTGGTCTTCAGCATGATTCAGGCCCTTTCCAGAACCCCAGTGGGCCACAGGAGACTTGGACAGAGTTCAGGTAAGAGTCATCAAGATGACATAGAGATCAGAAACTGTCTTATGATGCCAGGTTCCAAGAATTCTGGACTTTTACTTTCAGTCTTGGAAACTAAAGACTAAGAGACTACTTTAATTATTAAGTAGTTCTTTTAAATAGGCACCTGAATAATACTTCATCTCAATTCAGAAACCGGAAAAAAAGGAACACGTCTTAAAAAAAAAAACAAAACCTAAACTCTCAAGTCAGTAAAGTTATTTGCATAGAAGGGTTTCCACAGGATGGCAGTGTCTCCCCCTATACTCCTAGAATCTAAAGCTCTTGATTCTAAAATGGACAGAGGTGGTCAGGTTTTATCTGATGCTTTCCTGAGCAGAGGGCCCAGGATTTCTCAACATAGCTGCTTAGGGAAAGGAATGTGTGAGTTTAAGGGAACTCTAACCTTCACACCACAAAGGCTGAAATCTAGAAAGGCCGATAAAAAACGACCTGAGATTTGAATTTTATCAAGAACCTAAAGAATTCCATTTCACAACATCAAGGAAAACTGACGAAAGCCTTCTCGTATGAATAACAAGCCTCAAGTATTAATATGAAGGCGGCCAGAACCGAACAGCTGGGCCCGCCCTCTACACAACAGCCTCTCACCACTGAGGTCTTCAACTACTGGCCACGCCGGCCCAGCTCTAAAGGGCTTTCGTGAGCTTCCCTGAGCTCCCAGGCCTTCCCCAGCGCCGGCCTCCGCCTCGGTCTCCGGGCTAAGGCCTTCACGTGGCTCAAAGTCCACGCCCACCGGGACCAGTTAGGGCGTTGGGCCCGCCGCGGGGCCTGCGCTCTCTAGGGACCAAAGGCCCAAAGCGGGTGGCAGATCAGATCGCAGGTGGGCGCCGCAAGGCCCCGGGGCTCGGCGCCGTCAGTGTGAGCCCGCAGACCTCACTAGGCCGGGACGGCCCTTCCAAAGGAGCCAATCAGGCCGGCCCGGGCCTGCATGACACAGCACGATCTGGCCCAGGCCCCGACCCAGGCCCAACGCAAGCCCTGCCTAGGGGGCGCGCGGGTGCGCAGCTGGGCCCGGTGGGGTCCGCGGCTCCTCATTCGCCCCCTTCCTCTTCTTCCCTCTCCCTCGTTCCCTGTCTCCACTTCCAAGACGCGCCCACAGCCAGGCCCGGCTGGGCCTACCCAGCACGGTGGGTCCCCCGGTGCGCGCACCCACAGAGGGCGGACGGGCGCGCGCTCACACTCACTCAGCTCCAGAGGCCATGGCGCGCGCTTCACCCAGCCGGCGGCTGTGGCGGACCGCAGGTAACGGCTCTGAGGGGTGGCAGGCGACCGACTGGGCCGGGACTCGGCTCTCCGGGAGGGGGGGCCGAGTGGCGGCGACAAACCCGCAGGCCTCCCTCTCCTTTCCTCCCAGCGGCACTAGGGCGGTGGACGAGCGGGCGGGCGACGCTGGCGCCTGATCCGCGAGGGGGTAGCGGCAGCGACGACTCAAACGACGGCTGCAGACGCTTCACTAAGACTGAGCGGAGAAGAGCCGAATCATCGGAAGGAGAGGTGCTCCCACCCCAGCCAATCAGCGTCTGCCCTGGCGACTCCCGCCCGCCTCTCTGTGCCTCTCCCCAGCAACCCGCAGACCGGAGCCAATCAGGAAATTCGTTTGTGGCCTGGCTCCCGCCTCAGGGGCGCAACACGCCTAGTAACGCCACGTCAATTGGCCGCAACGCTACGCTTCCTCGACGGATTGGGATTTCCGACCAATCAACAAAAAGAATAGGGCCAGATCGACTGGCGAAAGGAGAGCCTTTATCCCTGGGAGGCAGACTCTCCCACTTGGCTCCAGTTCATTGGCTCCTGAGTTTACCCTACTAGAAAAACCTGGCACAATGGATTGAACCTTAGTCGGGTTGTATTGATAAACTACACACCCGTCTTCTACCAAAACCTGAATATCCACTCTAACCCCTCTCCTTGCTCCTTCAGGACGCCGGCTCCAGCCGCTTTTATTCTGGACTCTTAACAACCCCAGCTCTTAATCCACTCTATCCTATCGTCATTACACCCTTTGGTAATCGTAATCCCATAGGCTTTACAGTTTCTCAGAGCTTGAAGATACATGCTTCCTTTCCACTGGCTATTAATATTCATGGCTAAAGGAGGGAGTGGACTCAAGTCCAGAAAGGAGTCAAAAGCAGCTACAGAACACACAGCAGATTCAATAAAGCCCAAGGCAGCAAGAAAATTGTACAGTCTTGGAAGTCCTTAGGCCCAAAATGCCAGGTTGTTGCTGTTAAATCTTTAAGTCGTGTCTAACTCTGCAACCCCACAGACTGCAGTGCGCCAGTCTTTCCTGTCTTTCACTATCTCCCAGAGTTTGCTCAAATTCATGTCCAAATCGCCAGGTAACCCTAACTATATTCAGTATAGAGCTTTGGGGGCCTGTTGACTGAATTCACCCTTCACCCCTTATTGACACAGACATATTTGACTCATAGTGGAAATTCAAATTTGGAATTAGGGTAGGGGTGGGAAATTCCTCTAGAATTTTTGCTTTCAGATAACAAGGATTAAAGGCACTGCTTCTTGAGTAAGGATTCCCTTAGCCCTTTCTCAAGGCTCATAAGGTAGATGATGTTGGGAGAGGGTATCATGGACAACCAGCACTCAACTGACTCAGAAAGCTGTGAGCCTTCCCACTCAAGTATATGTAGTAGGCAGACAACAGATAGATATGAAATTTTACTCAACACATGAAAAGGGAAACAGGATAAAAGGTGCTATGAGCAAGTCAATGTCTTGTTGGTGGAAGCAGGGCTTCTCTGGAATCAGAATACCAAATTTTGCAGGACTACCACCAACCTCTCCAATTCTAGACATATACTGGAATGGTCAGCTCCAGCCACATTTCCCAAGGATGGGATGGCAGAAAGCCCTCCCTACAGATGGCCCACTGAGGCCCCAGTTCTGGTTCTTTGAAACATGGCAGCTACAGGTCACAAGTCTCCAGATGTCTGAAATTCCTCACGAAGGGTTTCACGGTCAGGGGGGCGGATCCAGCCCAAACAGGTTTCTAAGTACAGGGGAAGGGACCTGAAAGCAAAAAGGGTGAAGTCTAAGGGAGGATAGGCAGGAGACTGAATAGCCATTCACTCCCTTGATTCACCACTACCCCCAGTAGGCCTAAGCACTCTAGAAGCCAGCTGTCTCCTTAACCTTACCATGCAGTATTCTCCTGTGGCAACTCAGTTTGGGCCTCCAGCCTCCGCCAGAGAGCAGTGGCCTCATCCCTCCGATCCAGCCTCCTCAGAGTCTGAAGCAGGTGATAGGAAGCATCTTGATTACCTGTAGCCCCACCCCAGAGCACAGGGCCTTAGAACTTGACACAGACTTAACAGCATTTTATAAAAGGGGAAACTAAGGCCTAGAGCAGGGATGTGTTTTGCCTACATGGAATCAGGGGTACATCACTGCCAACAATGCCTAACCCTGGGTACTCCCTGCCCAGGACAAAGGGTTCAGTTGACCCTGCTCCTGCCCAACATACTCTCAGCACAGGTATGGTCTTTGTGTCTGAAGACATTAGGAAGCCTAGAGAACTCCTGGGAGGTCTTCACACATGCTTGTGTCTTGCATATGTCTGCACAACTGTTATGTATCCCTACATATATACAAGCACAATCCCATTCACCCCTCTGATCAAGGAACATCATTCTTACACTAATCCCCAAGTACCTCCCCATGGTCCTCTTTTGTCCTTACACATCTGTGCATAGCTGATGCCTGCATATGTACATACCTGGACACATCTGCACACAGAGAAGGAAGTCCTGTAGTGCTTTGGTATCCTGGCCAAGGGCCACCCATTCCAGTCCACGACTAATCAGGGCAGCTGTCTGAAGCTGTTGTAGTGCCATATCTGACGTACACCCCTGCTCACAGATGGAAGCAGGCCCTGGGGACCTCTCCAAAAATCAAGACATTTGTTTCCAGCCAGACCGTCCCCAAAACCTCAATACCATATCTCTTATGTTTGGAGTCCCTTTCTTTTAAATCTCTTGGTGGGCTAGGATACATGGAAAGGAAACCACCACCACCACAGAGAAAAACTAAGTCTAGCTCACCTTGTTCTTTATCCTTAGGTGTGGCCCGGAAGAGCAGCTCAAGGCACCTGAAGTGGGATAGAGAGCAGGGGTAAAGAAGAGTTAACCTCAGAAATTCTAGGGTGAGTAGATTAAGAATAGAGCTCACCAACTCAGGTCCCAATTACAAAATTATCCCTCCACATTTCCCCTAGGGTCCTGGTTGGCTTCCTGGACTCACCGGCTATATTCACTAATTGCCTCCTTTTGGGCCCCCAGTTGCACCCAAGCTTGGCCCTGAAGCAGATGGGTAGCAGAGACCCAGGGTGAGCAGTGTGGTGACTCTTTGGTTCTTCTTCTGGCATCTTCCCACAGCCGAGGCTTCTTGGGAAGCAGAAATGATGTGCGACTAAGCAGCTCCTCACATACGGTCAAAGCATCCTGGGCTCGGCCTGCCTGGATCAATGCTGCTGCTGCCTCCAAAAACAACTCAGGCACACAGGGCCCTGGGGGGCAAGGTGGTGGGGAGAACTGGGGTGGGAAGAGAATGCAATGCAGTGTCTTGAGGAGACATGAATCACTACCTCCAAGGCTCTAGTATCATCACCAGGCTCTAGTACCATGCAGGGACCATCCACTGCTTGCTGCCCTGGATCTCCCTTGCTCTGGGAACCTTCCCAGTCTGGTCTCCCAGAATGGACAAAAAGAGCCGAGGAAAAGTCAGAAAAAAGCACTCCTGCTCTACTCCAAAGGAAACTCCAACTCTCCCACCCCACTACACAGAAACGTGGCATACCCACCTTTGGCTCTGAGCCATCCAGCAACAGGGCGAGCAGGTCCAGGTAATGTTCTGCAGCGTCCGCTGCCCTGAAGAGTCATAACCCATGAGCCTCACCTTAGGCCATAGCAGGGCCCTCCAAAAGCTCTTAGCTAAGGCCCCTGGGGTGAGGGAAGGGTGAGGTGTGGGACTCTAACATTGGCTTGGTATGGATATACACTATTTACAGACTGGATCTGGGAGAAGACTTTATAGAATTTTCAAGATACATGAGGTTAGTGACAGGGTAAAGAGTCCTCAGCTCAGGTCCAGCAGCAAGGCAGGAAGCTGATAGTGGGGACCCATGTCCTACCCTTGACTTATTTATCCTCTCAATTTGCAAGAACAGAAGCAGAGTCACACCACAGGGGAGGCATCAGAAGTGGGAAGGGGAGCTCAGGTGAGCAAGATGGACCTCACCTTCCTGTCTGTAGGCATCGGCTTGCTAGCAGGTACTTGGCCTGGCTCTGTGTGCCACAGTGAAGGGGTGAGGCTGGGTCAGGTCGTGGGAGTAATAACTCTACCTCAATGAGAAGCTGACGGGCTTCAGGGATACGAGTGATACTCAAAGCCTAACAGAAAGAAGAAACTTATCTATAATCTCCGGGAACTATACATCCTTCTACTTAAACCTTGACTAGTCACACCAGCACAAGCATCTCAGCATTTCCCGCATCTTTGCCTGGCATAGTTCCTTACCTCAACCAGCAGCTCCAGACTCTCAATTTCTGCTGCCATGTTCCCCAGTTGCTGATATAGCCTGGAGGCCTCCAGAAGGGGGGGACCCCAGGTTGATCCCTCTTTCAGGGCTGCAACCAAGTAGAGCAGAGCTCTCTGTGGACTGCCCTAGGGGGTTGAAAGGACACAAGCCTCAGCTACCCTCACAAAGTAGAAAGCTGTGGTTTCTCCAACTCATCCTAGGACGGTCTTTACCATCTTACGAAGACAGGTCCCCAGGGCTGTGTATACCTGGACCAACAGAGACCGTGGGCACAGACCTGAGGCCGCTTCATGCAGGCTGCTCAGTGCCTTGGGCAAGCTCCCTGTGATCAGCTCCTGGAGGCCTGTGGGCAAGCAGGGTGTCAGCTTAGAGAGGCCAACAGGGCAAGCGGGCCTGATGGGGAAGAAGAGCACAGAGAAGTTCCACCAAGCTGAATGGTACAGGACAGAAAAGACATGAGCCCAGAGGACTTCTTAAGACAGGAAGTGGAGAGGAAGGGACAAGTCAGATTGTTAACTGGCCTTGACGATAGGCAAATGCTGTCAGAAGGACATCCCTCAAGCCTCCGGCATTCTGCAGGGTCAGCGGAGCATCTGACTCCTCAGCGGGGGGTCTCCAACTTTTCAGAAGCAGCAGCATATCCTCAGAGGCGCTGCTCTGGGGAAGAAGGATGATGAGAGGTTCCAGGCTTGTAATGACCCCTTCTCTATCTCAGTCTGCCCTGACTGGACTTTAAACTCAAGGATCCTCTTGGTTCTTGTTCCCTCATTTCTAAGAGATTAATAGCTGTGAAAAATCTGGGGCAGTGATAATCTTAATGAGTCTTCTCACTCAGGATAAGTCCACGAGGACACAGAGCAGGGACCATGTTTGGGTTACTGATGCAAAGACTGAAGCAGGGAAGTGACTTCAGCAAGGTCACAAGAGCCCTAATTCTACCCAAGATAATCAAGCTCCCAAGAAAATCCCTCCAATGAGGAACAAATCAGAGCAAGGTCACCTAAGAGTCCTGAGAGAACCGGGGTCTTCTGAACACCAACCCAGCAGCCTTTCCAGCACATAACGATGATACTGCAGCCAGGAAGGGTGGGAGGAGGAAAGAGACCCTTAGATCCAGATCATTATCTGAATTACCTGATTAACAGTCAGGGTCTGCAGCAGCAAGGTCAGGTCCCCAAAACGGTTTGTGGTCAGCCAGAGGGCAGCCTGCAGGCCGGCAAGGTGGTGAAGGGCAGGGAGCAGCTCCGGCAGAAGGGAGGAAACACGGAGGGCGGAGTCCCACAGCCCCCGGAGCTCATGTTCCAGCCTGGCTTCTAGATGCCCCTGTGTCTCCAGCACTGTAGAGTATACACACACATAGAGCTGAGGTGCAACTTCATCTCTAGCTTTCCTTCTCTGCAGGAGCCCAAAGGTCACAAAAGTGCTCCTGGTCTGAGGAACACATGGAGGGTCAAAGAAGGGCATCTCTGCGGAGGTGACAGATTATGTTGTTCCTCCTATCCCCCCTGCAAGAACTTAAGCCCAGACTGAGGCTGGCAGGGGCACGGAAGGCAATCTCTGGCCCTCACCTCTCTCTAGGCCCTGCTGGATATCCTGCGCCAGATCCTCAGTGAAACCCTGCGCCAGGTTTGCCCTCAGGGTGATAAAGTTGCAGATGACAGTCAGTTCCAAAGGGAGAACAGAAACGGTCACAGGGAGCCCTGGAGCAACAAATGTTGATCTCACAGACCACTCTCAGGTGAAAGAGATCACCCCACCCCAACCAAAATGGCCTCAATAAAGAACCCACTCTGGTAGATGACAGAACGGCCAGAATGTTTTCCAAATAGGCCATCTTGGAAACTGTTTCCTCAAATGCTTCCGTGTGTGTGTGTGTATGTGTGTATGATGGAACAGCCAGAATGTTTTCCAAATAGACCGTCTTGGAAATCACTTCGTCAAACGCTTCTGTGTGCTTATGTATGTGTGTGTGTGTGTGTGTGTGCATAAGGAAGAGAGAGATTCACCTATACAATGATGATTCCATTCCAGTCCTGTCTGTGTCTTAAACAGGACCCCTTACCCCCTGAGCAATCGCCTCAATTCTAGACATGCAGAAGAGGAACTGGTCTCTGGATGTGGAGGGCAGGAGTGACCATCCTGAGGAGGGCCCTACTTACCCCGCAGACTACAGAGGAGTCCCCTGAGCCCTTCCAGTGCATCCTGAGCCAACTGCTGTCGCCTCAGAGGCAGACTTGAGTCCTGAGCAACCTGTCAATGTGGGATGGGGTAATAGTACTTTCCTTGCAGCTGTGGCAAGGGGTTTCATTCTCCAGCCATTTCTGGTTCTTTATGGGAGGTCAAGCTCAGCCCCTCCCCACTGGCCAGAGTAAATCCACCGCATACCCTTTTCCTGGTATCTGGGGGCTGCAAAGCAAGGGTCCCAGCAACCGCGTTACCTTGGCCTGTCGAACTAGCTGGTCATTCTTTTCCCTCCACAGGTCCAGGCAGCTGACGTGTGAGGCTGAAGAGCCCAGAGGAGTCTGGTGAGCCATGATAGCCAAGGCTGGGCCCAGACACCTGAAGGGGGCTGCTGAAGGGTAAGCCTGAAGCCCCCACTGAGCAAGGAAGAAAGGGTTCGTGCACTTCTGCCCCCAGCCAAGAATCCTTTGCTGTTCGCGGGGTTCCAGTCAGGACGGCCTACCGTTTCCGGGAGAAACGGACTCTCCCCTGCTTGGCGGGGATTCCACCTCCGCCTTTTCTACCCGCGCTTCTGGTTGGCCCAGTTGGCAAAATGCTAGGCGGCGGTTGGTCGTCTTCAAGGGTTACTTACTCCTCGCGGGAAATTAGAAGAAATAAGAGGCCAGACCAGAAAGGGAGGCAGAGACGGGCCAGAGACCGGACGCGTGTCGGAGTGGGTAGGTCGTAGGGCTCGCCGTCCCGCTGTTCAGCCATCGAGGTTGCCAAAGCCTTGGGAAGTTGACCTCAACACTCAGAAACCGCGACGAAGTCTTTCCCTCCCAGCTAAAGGCCCACATCGGCCGGGAACTTCCCCCGCCGCGGCAGGCTAGCCCGCCCTATGCATGCTGGGAGTTGTAGTACCAGTGGGAGCCGCCAGGAAAAGTCCAGCCCCAGAAGTCTCTTCAAAAAGAACTGACCAGGACTTCCTGGTGGTCCAGTGGTTGAGATCCCAATGCAGGGATCACGGTTCAATTCCTGACGTTGGAGGAGCCCACATGCCTCGGGGCAACTAAGCCCAGGAGCCACAACTACTGATTCTGCCAGGTGCAACAAGAGAAGTCACCCAAGGAGAACCCGCCCACCACAAGGAAGAGTAATAGCCCCTGCTCCTGGCAACTAGAGAAATTTTAGGTGCAGCACCAAAGACCTAGCACAGCCATAAATTAAATAAATAAGAACTGACTGGAGACGGAGACCCTTGGTAATCAGCACATCCTATCACCATGAAGCACCAACATGCTCACCAGTCTGTTCAACCACATGCAGTCCGACTAGCTGGCAGTGCAGCCCCATGCCTGTGCACCCTGCACTGCTCAAATGTACCTGCCCAATCCTTTCAACAAATGGAGGGAACAGAACTGGAGTTCCATATGCAAAGAAGAAACAAACTGCAACCCTTGTCATCTACAAAGTCAACTCAAAATGGATAAACTGGACTAGAATTAAAATTAAAACCTCTTCTGCCACAAAGACACCGTCAAAGATGTAAGTCAAACCATTACGCTGTACACCTTAAACAGTGATGTCAATTATATCCCAATAAAACTGGTGGGTGAAATTCAGAGATGATTTCTCAATAGAAAATAAATATAAGAAAATTCAAAGAAAAGCCACAAAGTGGGAGAAATTATTTGCAAATCATATACCTCCTCTCTTCAAATGGTCACATCTCTTCCTGTTCTGGGCACCCTCAAACTTCAAACCCCAGTCCTGACCCTTCTTAGAAACTGCTTCCCACTTTTTTGGTGGACATTTCCATGAGGATTTCATGCCAGCACTTCAATACAACATAGAGGGGCACTGGAGACATCTGAGGATCTTCAGATTCATATGGTTTTGGCCCCAAGTCAGGAATAATTAATGGGACAAGGTGCATTAGATGGACAAGTAGGTCTGATACAGGGAGGCCTCCACAGGAGAGAAGGGCAGAGTGTTTTGAAGGGAGAGTACACATCGAGGAGGAGACACAGCACTACTGGGGCTTTAAACAGTGAAAGTCGGTGCCCCACCTGCAGCAAAGCGAAATGGCAGGTGGAATAACAGTAGTGATTTGCAAAGAGTTGGGAGAAGTGAATTCAGACAACTCTAACCACTTCTCAAAGGGTCTTAGATGCAGCCAGGTCTGCATAAGACAGCTGATCCTATCTGTGCCTGGATAAGGGAGACAGAACTTCCTCATATCCCTTACAGGACAGTCAGGGCTTCCCCACACCTCAGACACATATATTTACATTATTATTTTATTTCACTTTGGAGACAGCCCCTCAGTTGCTCAGATGTATCCAATGCAGGAGTTAGGAATTAGGCTCTACTATGATCTTGAATTATAAAATAATGAAGTCCCAGATGCCAGTAGGTCCTGGCTGCATGGTGGTAAGAGGTGTGGCTGAGCCTTTCTTGCAGATGATCCAGCACCCATATAGACCAGGCTAGACTGTTCTCCAGCTTTCTGCTGGATCAGAACTAACTGCCTGAACCAGGAGCTCACAGCACCATCTACTCGCATCACCAAAGCTATGCCTAGACAAAGTCCCACGCTGCTCACAATGAAGCCCATGGCCTCAAAAATGAACCTGCAAAGAAAGGTAGAGAATCTCAAAGGACACAAACAGTAGATCTAGAGTCTTTTCCCCACTGAGGCAAAACTTGTCCATTCTCGATGTTCACTGTTTAATCTAAGGTCCACCCTCCCCACAGCAACATTTCTCAGTGGCATGAAATCCACTTACTTGGGGGCAAACACCTTCCAGACCAAGAGATGCCTGCGGAGGATGGAGGCTGCCAAGACACAGGCCAGAATCTGAAGGAAGAGAGGAGGAGTCAAATTACTGGGAAGGGGAGGAGGAAGTGGGTCAAGTAGACAGTTGCTGTAGACCCCTGTGAAGAATGGAAGGGGAAGGAAAGCAGTACCTGTCAGTGGAAAGAACTCTGGGCTAAGAGTTAGGAAACCTAATTCTTTTCTTGGCCCTACTATGACTGGCAGTGTGACCGTGGACAAGCACTATTCATCTGTGTCTCTTAACACTCAAGCTCGGCTTCTCAGGGTGGAGGGAATGTCAGAGTCACACACTCTGCCTCTGAAGGAAAGGAAGATTAATTATTACAGCTTGGGAAAGAATCCTGACCATTACCTAAGCTTTTCTAGTCTGTCCAATGGAGTAATCCCCAAATGCAACCATCAAGTCCAGATCTAGCCTGTAGAGAGGAAACAATCCAAGACTAGGATGGAGACCCAGGTTAAAGTCTCAGTATTGCCATTTGAGGTCACTGGCCTTTGGGCAATCACTTCACTTATCTAAGCCTCAATCAAGGCTCTTTCCTAGGGTTTTGGCAAAGTGTGAAAGACGGTGATGTCCACGCATGTGAAAAGATCACTAACTCCATGAACTGTCCCTTACACCCACCTGAATACCAAGGACAAAGAGGTACTTGAGGCCCAGCTGCAGCAGTGCTGCACTGAAGTGGTGAGGTGCATCCCGGAGCCGCATCTCCATCCGTGGGTCCTGCTCCTCCTCAGGCCTGACTCTGGCCTCAGCTTCATTTCCTGGGGGCTGCCGCCTCTTCCGGGATCCTTGATTCTCACACAGAAAGGGCCAGAGCAAGAGCAACGGGCAACCTACTGCCTCAGAGAAAGGCAGGGCTAGAATCAAGGGAAGACCCATGGACCAAGTCACCCTGTCCCCCAAGTACTCTAGCTGGCTCAGCCTCCAATCAGCACAGGCCAAGGGGTGCCAAAGATCTAACAAAATGATTTTTCCCTACTCAAATGCAGGGGCTTCCTTTCCTTCCACAAAGCCACAGTGGAAGCAAGGGAGGAATGAGGAGGTACCTGCAAAGAGAATATGGGAGGCAAAGGTGTTGGCTCCCACCAGGAAAGCAGACAGCCAGGTAAAGTCACGACTCTCTGAGACTCCCACGAAGGCTGCATGCCACTGGATAGCTGAAAAGACAGGCTGGTGGCCAGTGGTATAGAAGGTCTGTGTGGCCATGAGGGCCCAAGCAAAGACTGCATGCCACGGCACAGTAAAAGGACCTGGGGGAACAGATATGCCTCTTTACAGTCATGTCCCACTCCCACTCCCAGCCCACTGCCCCGAGATCACACACAACTACCACCTCAGTGCTAAGTCTCCTACATACACACATCCCCAACACCCCAACCTTCTAATAATCAACACTCTGTTATTCTAATTCCCTCCCTGGCTCAAAGCCTCACTGCTCTAATCTGTGGTCAACTTCTTTCTCTCATATACACACAGTTCACTATCTCTTATCACTGGAAAATCAGGAAATGTACTCATGAGGATGCAGCATTTCCATAAAAACTGAGTCTTAGAGTACTATGTATCTATCTCCTCCATGAATTCTGCTGGCCCTGAAAGTCAATTTAAGGGGTCAGTTAGCTTGGCCACAGCAGATGAGAGAGAGGACATAAGGAAGACCCTCTTGACTGGGGGATGTGAGACCCTGTATCAAGGTGAAGATCCTGAGGAGCAACACCTCCCTAAAGATAAGGGGGCCGAACTTACATCCCTACTGTCCGTGGATGAATCAGGGCTGAGACATGTATTTACCAGGGGTGGTGATGGGTATCCCGGCAGCAAGCAGATGCAGGAGAAGGAAGCTCTGCAGAAACAGAAGCAGGAACACAAGGCTAATGCGCTCTGCATGCAATAGCAGAAGTGGGAAGGCCAAGAGGGTGAGGGCCGTGACCACAGCAGCTGAGTAGACGCTCCCCAACTGATAGGCAGCCACCGTCAGCAGACCCTGAGGTTTGGTTCTCTCTAGCCGGCCCCGGAACTCCTCTTGTATGTGTCGGTAGATTTGAGGAACCATATAATCCAGGTCAGCCTGAGAAGTGGGGGGACCTGAGAAGGGAGTGAGGACAGTCCTGGTCCTTGGAGCACCTGTTGTGGCCTTCACCAGCACTGTCACAGGCCTCCAGAGCAGCAGCATGAGCCCTGAAGCGGCCAACCCTGCCACAGCCCGAGGCAACATAACTGACGCCCCAGAGACCAGGGCCCGGAGACGTGGGGGTGCTTCATCTGCCCCTGATGCCAATGCCCAGTAGGCAGCAGTGCCCAGTCCCATTAGGGGCAGCCCCCAGCGAACAAAGAGCACAGGGGGCTCAGGGCTCTTGAGATTACCATAGCAGTGAAGCCACAGCCGCACAGAGGCTAACAGGGCCACCAGAGCCCCGACACAGGCTCCATACCACAAATTCTTGGCTCGACCATCCACTGTGGATCGCAAGGGACTCAGCAAGGGAGAGGAGCTGCAAACAGGTGTCTCTTCATGGCAGCGATAAAAAAGTCCAGCTAGCCTTATACATAAAAGCAACCCAACTCCAAGTCCCATGGCATGCATGGCACTGTATTGTGGGGGACCTGTTGGAGTCAAAAAGCCAAGGCGAGGTATTGAGAGTAGCTTAGGTGGCAGCAGCTTGCCCTCCCAGTGAAGTCGAGCAACCAGGAGCAAGATGAGTGAGATCAAAAGGAAGGGGGCAACCCTGGCCTCGGTTATAATATAGCTATCGGAGAAGAAACCAGCAAAGCGAATGAGCAGGAGTAACAGGACTGGCCCGGGCATGGGAAGGAGAGATGCCAGGGGCCTTTTTGATCCCCAGCTCACCCAAGCTTTCCACAGAAAAGGCAGGAGTGAGCCCACTGCAGCCATGACCCCTAGAACCACGGAATCCAGCTTCAGCCCAGTAGATGCCAGGAGTCCAGCACACACCACGGCCCCACTCAGACCCGAGGCCATGGGTTTTAGGAGAGGGCCAAAACAGAAGGCTGGGGATGATGCCCACTGGGATACCAGTAGGCAAAGAAAGCAGGTAGCAGTCAGAAGAGCAGCACCCCCTGCCATGCGGAGCAGAGAAAAACGAGCCCAAGACTCGATGCACATGGCCCGAACTCCCCGCAGGAACTGCTGCAGCTCAGGAATCACAGTCTGGAGTGCTGCCTCAGCCCCCTGGGGGCTCTGCAGAAGTCGCTGGTAGTCAGCAGAAGCCTTGGAGAAGAGCTTCTGCAATCGATGCAGCTCCTGAACTTGAAGGTCCTGAGCAGTAGCTGAGTAGGTGTGAAGAAATCGGGACACCTGGCAAAAAAGATCAGAGGCCAAGGGGAGAAGCTCAGAGACATAAATTGGGACACGGGCAAAGATAGGTACTACCAAAGAGGGTACCTGGAAATCAAGATCCCAAAATCTTTCTAGGACAGAGGGAGAGGGAGGACATGGCTATGGAATGTGTGATTAAGACTGAACAAGGGATAATCAAGTGGGTCATTATGCTTCTCCCATGCCCAACCTAACTCTGTCACCTGGAAGCCCAGCCCATTACTTACCTGCTGGGCATTGAGATGCAGAGCGGAGGCTTGGGCGAGAGCGGAGGAGCGAGGCTGGGAGTCTTCAATCTCTGAGAACACCTCAGCTATCACCTCCCCGATGTTTCCAAATGGGATGGGCAGGCCCAGCAGCAGAGCCAGCGTAGGCACAAGGCTGATTTGAGGAATTATCTCTGGCTCCTAGAGAACAGGGACAGGGGTCAATGGCTTCACCACAGAGGTGAGGTCTGGGGACTTCCTGGTGCAGTGGTTAAGACGCTGTGATTCTACTGCAGGGAGAAAAGGTTTGGTCCTTGGTCACTACACTAGGGTCCCTCACGCCATGCAGAGCAGCCGAAAAGAAAAGAGAGGTCAGATCAGTGTTTGGAGTGGATGACATAGGGGACTTAGGCAGGAAGCAAGAGTGGAGGATGCCCAAGGTCATGAATTTGGGGGATTAAAATGGAGGGATCCACAAGAATGCTATGATCATGATGTAAGTTGAATAGTAGGAAACCACACAAAGCGCATCTCAGGACTTACCTCTGTAGGAGCACTGGGGAAGAGAGCTCTGGGACTATACAGAAAAAGCGCAGCTGAGGTTTCCAGCTCACTCTCTCCTCCATGGTTCCCACTGATGGTCATCCCATGGTCGCCAGTCACCACAAGCAGTGTGTCGTTCTTCAGACGCTTCACGAGTCCCCTGGGGGAATCAAGACATGTGTTGGGAGGTAGGGAGAAATACTTTTTTCAGGGGCCCATTAACCCCCAGCCATAACTTCCATTAGTGGGGCCTAGACATCTGGCAAAAAGTCACCTCTTTAGTACCAACCCTACTGCCCAAAACCACACCCTGAGTTACTCAAAATGGATGAGATCCCTCGTGTCAGAGAAAGGCCTAAAGACAGAATTCAACCAAGAAAGGGACCCCAAA
Organism: Oryx dammah; assembly: GCF_014754425.2. Lineage (NCBI taxonomy): Eukaryota > Metazoa > Chordata > Mammalia > Artiodactyla > Bovidae > Oryx > Oryx dammah. The sequence goes on from NW_024070185.1 coordinate 58,379,374, forward strand.
TAAGGATTTTTTTCTTTTGGGACCACATATCATCTCAGACACAAACCCACTCCCCCAGCCAAAACCCCACACTCACTGGATCATTTTATCCATTTGGGTAAGTTTCCTAGCCATTTCAGGATGGTAAGGGTCATGCTTGTGGCCACAGTGATCCACACCCAGGAAGTGAGTAATCAGCACATCCCATTTGTCGCTGTCCACTGTGAAGGAGAGAACCTAAGCACATGGGATTAAGGCTCACTCTTCAACCCCAGCCAGGCTCTGATGTTCCTATGTCCAAGGACACAGGCCCAGGCCACTGCATCCATGGTAGGTTCAGAGTCTGTAACCGACACAGCCCTCCCACCGCCCAGTCTTGGTCAGGCCTGCCTCAGACCCTGTGCTCACTGGTTGGGTAGAGGTGTTTCATGATGCCATTGTCCACTGTCTCTAGGTCTCTGACATTGAAGGATGGGAAGAATAAAGCTTGGGAGAAAACTCCAGGGAAAAGATCATTCCATGTTTCATCTCCCATGAAGACCACACGTTTTCCTGCAGGGACACAGGAGTCAGGGGAGGAGGAAGAGGAGAGGCCTTTTAAAGATCTATCAGAATTCCCAGCCGTGCACTCTAAGGCACAGCAGTTCATTAAACAACTCTTTATCCTTCGAGGCCTACCATTTTCTACCAGGAAGCTTTCCCTAACAATACTCCACTCAGATCTCTTACTACTTGTTCCTATAAAAGGCTCTGCTAGTCCTCAGACCCTGGCTCTATCTTGGCTGCTCTGTTTTTCCTGGGTGCATCTTGCTTTTTCCCAGTCAATGAGTGGACAGGGCCTGGATTCTCTTTCTCCTCCACACTTTGTGAGGATACCAGACCCACAACTCTTCATCTCTCCCACGCCCCTTGACCAAGAGCTGCCCAAAAGTAAAATCAATACCCCGTACAGATTAGAAACTCCGTGACACAGCCTGCACCTGTGCTCCCTGCAAGCAGGGCTGTGGTCTCTTTCTCCTCCCTGTACTAGCTAGTCAAGCATGCAGCTGGGCACCCAAAGTTCTGATTCTCTGACTTCTAAAGAAATTTGCCAAGTTTTACTCCTGGCCACCAAAGAAGACTAACCTGTACTGGAAAGCTGCTTAATGAGATTGTCTTCCACTATGGCGCTGCTGGCAAAATTACTGCCAGCATCAACAAAGGTAGGCAGTGAGCCAGTGGTTAAGGCCTTGAGGCGCTGCATGGTGGTGGTCGGGGGGTCAGCCTTGGCTTGGTAGAGCCTGGCATGGTGAGGCTGACTTTCCAGGAGCCTCTGCAAGAAGCCCATTTTACCCAGGAAAGGCAGGGAGACAGGATGCTCCCCAGAAACAGGTGAGCGCTGGGGCTGGGCAAAGTCAAATCGCAGAGCATCTATCACTACCAACACGAGCCGAGAGAATCGGGAAGCCATCCAGCAGGCCCCCGGTTCCCCTCGGCCCCCCCATGGCAGGGCTCCAGGGCCTGGGGGCTCTTGACAGCTGCTATGGTTGGTGAGCTCCCAACGGGTGAGCAGGAAGCCACTGGTGAAGAGAGCAATGCCGGCGTAGAAGAGGAAGCTCACCCAGGCCAGGAAAAGCAGCACTGAGATCTTCTGCATCCTGGTAGTGGCAGGAGAGGGAATTCATAACTGTGAGGCAAAGAACCAGTAGATATTCTAGTCTCTCAGTACAAAGCCCTGTTAGAATCACTTCCTCTTGGAAGCTCTCCAGAAGATAAACAGTCCCATAACCAACCCAATGTAGTGTTCCTCTCCATCAGTTATATGAGAGTTTCTGAAAGTGAGGTGTGCAGACTACCGGCATCAACCTGGAGTGGGTGTTTTAAAAATGCTGACTTTCAGACTTCCTTGATGGTCCAGTGCTTAAGAATCCACGTGTCAACACAGGGGACACGGGTGGGATCCCTGGTCGGGGGAGATTCCACATACCCGTGCACCACAACTCCTGAGCCTGAATCTAGAGCCCAGCGCTCCCTAACAAGGGAAGCCACCACAATGAGACCAGGCACTGCAAGGAAGGGCAGCCCCCACTCACTCCGAGGAGAGAAAGCCCACGCAAAGCAAGGAAGACCCAGGGCAGCCCAAAGTAAAAATAAATTAAAAAAAAACGTCACCCGGGATCCCCGGAATCAGGATCTCTGAGGGTGGAGCATAAGAAACTTTGTATATGTACTTCAGGAGATCCTAATGATGGAAAACACAATCCAGGGGGAAACTTATTCCAAGTGGTAGACTGCTTTCCGACAGCCCGCTTCTCCTCTCTGCTCGCCAATTTCAACACCCCTGGGGTGGCCAAGGCTCACAGCCACAGGGGAATCCAGGCCAGGCTGACGGCGCCGCCTGCCGGGGACTTAGGAGTCGTGTTCCGCTTCCGGATACCCAGGATAACCAGACGAGAAGCGCGACCTCCCCGGCTCAGCAGGGCAGAGGCGCGAGGTCTTAAGGCGGTTGGGCCTCGCTGGGACCCAGACGTCCAGATGGCTTTGCCTCCTCCGATGGCTGTCCGGCCTCCGGCTGGAAACCTTGACGGGGTACTGGGCCCGCCAGACTGCGAGCTCTGTGACTGGAGTAGAAGGGTCCCTAATTTCTGGGAAAAGCAAGAGTAAGGGAGTTTAAGGAGCCCCTGCCTCACCTCGAATGGCGGCCGGAAGTGCAGAGACGGCGCCTGCCGCCCGGCACCACAGAGGTGCATGCGACGGATAGAGCGACCCGCAGGGGTCTTCGTCGCCATCTGCTGGCGCCTCCGAGGAAGTTCGGCAAGGAACGCAGGGCTAGCCTGAGGAGTTTAATGGGAGATTAGTAATTTCGTCTTCTTGCCTGGAAAATCCCATGGATGGAGGAGCCTGGTGGGCTACAGTCCATGGGGTCGCTAAGAGTTGGACACGACTGAGCGACTTCACTTTCACTTTTCACTTTCATGCATTGGAAAAGGAAATGGCAACCCACTCCAGTGTTCTTAGCTAGAGAATCCCAGGGATGGGGGAGCCCGGTGGGCTGCCATCTACGGGGTCGCACAGAATCGGACACGACTGAAGCGACTTAGCAGTAGGGGCAGCATAGTAATTTAGAATCGGGAGCAAGGCATTAAGCTAGAAGAGTTGAGGGAACCACTGTCCATTCTTGGTTAAGACTAAGATCTAGGCTTCTGAAGCCAAACAGCTTGAATCCTAGCTCTGCCACTGATTGTCATTATTGGACATTATCTCATCTGTAAAATAGGGATAATATTTATTTCCCCTTTTTTCCCAAGCTGACTCCAAATGATAGCTTTTATTATTCATCCTTCCCAAGTTTTTCACTGAATCTTACAACTCAGTCAGTAATAAAAAGACAATCAATTCAAAATTGAGCAAAGGATCTGAATAGACATTTCTCCAAAGAAGATACATGAATGACCAATTAACACATTAGAAGATGCTCAATATTATTAGCCATCAGCAAAATGTTGGAGATATCACTTCAAACCCAGGAGGATAGCTATAACAAGTATTGGTATGGGTGTGAAGAAAGTTCAGTTCAGTTCATTTCAGCCGCTCAGTTGTGTCCAACTCTTTGCAGCCCCATGAACCGCAGCATGCCAGGCCTCCCTGTCCATCACCAACTCCTGGAGTTTACCCAAACTCATGTCCATTGAGTCGAGATGCCATCTAACCATCTCATCTTCTGTTGTCCCCTTCACCTCCTGCCTTCAATCTTTGCCAGCATCAGGGTCTTTTCAAATGAGTCAGCTCTTCGCATCAGGTGGCCAAAATATTTGAGTTTCAGCTTCAACCTCAGTCCTTCCAATGAACACCCAGTACTGATTTCCTTTAGGATGGACTGGTTGGGTCTCCTTGCAGTCCAAGGGACTCTCAGGAGTCTTCTCCAACACCACAGTTCAAAAGCATCAATTCTTCGGTGCTCAGCTTTCTTTATAGTCCAACTCTTACATCCATACGATTACTGGAAAAACCATAGCCTTGGCTAGACGGATCTTTGTTGGCAAAGTGATGTCTTTGCTTTTTAATATGCTGTCTAGGTTGGTCATAACTTTCCTTCTAAGGAGTAAGCATCTTTTAATTTCATAGCTGCAGTCACCATCTGCTGTGATTTTGGAGCCCAAAAAAATAAAATCAGCCACTGTTCTCACTGTTTCCCCATCTATTTGTCATGAAGTGATGGGACCAGATGCCATGATTTTAGTTTTCTGAATGTTGAGCTTTAAGCCAAGTTTTTCACTCTCCACTTTCACTTTCATCAAGAGGCTCTTTAGTCCTTCTTCACTTTCTGCCATAACGGTGGTGTCATCTGCATATCTGAGGTTATTGATATTTCTCCTGGCAATCTGGATTCCAGCTTGTGCTTCTTCCAGCCCAGCGTTTCTCATGATGTACACTGCATATAAGTTAAATAAGCAGGGTAACAATATACAGCCTTGACGTACTCCTTTTCCTACTTGGAACCAGTCTGTTGTTCCATGTCCAGTTCTAACTGTTGCTTCCTGACCTGCATACAGGTTTCTCAAGAGGCAGGTCAGGGGGTCTGGTATTCCCATCTCTTTCAGAATTTTCCACAGTTTATTGTGATCCACACAGTCAAAGTCTTTGGCATAGTCAATAAAGCAGAAATAGATGTTTTTCTGGAACTCTCTTGCTTTTTCCATGATCCAGTGAATGTTGGCAGTTTGATCTCTGGTTCCTCTGCCTTTTCCAAAACCAGCTTGAACATCTGGAAGTTCATGGTTCACGTATTGCTGAAGCCTGGCTTGGAGAATTTTGAGCATTACTTTACTAGCATGTGAGATGAGTGCAATTGTGCGGTAGGTTGAGCATTCTTTGTCATTGCCTTTCTTTGGGATTGGAATGCAAACTGACCTTTTCCAGTCCTGTGGCCACTGCTGAGTTTTCCAAATCTGCTGACATATTGAATGCAGCACTTTCACAGCATCATCTTTTAGGATTTGAAGTAATTCAAGTGGAATTCTATCACCTCCACTAGCTTTGTTCATAGTGATACTTCCTAAGGCCCACTTGACCACATTCCAGGATGTCTGGTTCTAAGTTAGTGATCACACCATCGTGATTATCTGGGTCGTGAAGATCTTTTTTGTACAGTTCTTCTGTGTTTTCTTGCCATTATCTTCTGCTTCTGTTAGGTCCCTACCATTTCTGTCCTTTATTGAGCCCATCTTTGCACGAAATGTTCCCTTGGTATCTCTAATTTTCTTGAAGAGATCTCTAGTCTTTCCTATTCTATTATTTTTCTGTATTTCTTTGCCTTGATTGCTGAGGAAGGCTTTCTCTCTCATTGCTATTCTTTGGAACTCTGCATTCAAATGGGTATATCTTTTCTTTTCTCCTTTACTTTTCGCTTCTCTTCTTTTCACAGCTATTTGTTAAGGCCTCCTCAGACAGTCATTTTGCTTTTTTGCATTTCTTTTTCTTGGGGATGGTCTTGTTCCCTATCTCCTGTACAATGTCACGAACCTCCGTCCATGTTCACCAGGCACTCTATAAGATCTAGTCTCTTAAATCTATTTCTCACTTCCAACTGTATAACCATAAGGGATTTGATTTAGGTCATACCTGAATGGTCCAACTGCTGTTGGAATTGTAAAATGGTACATCAGCTTTTGAAAAGTTTGGCAGTTCTTCAGAAGGTTAAACAGAGTTACCATATAACCCAGCAATTCCACTTGTAGGTATATACCCAAGGGAAGTGAAAAACATGTGGCCACACAAAAACTTGCACATGAAGGTTCACAGCAGCCTTATCCTAATAGCCAAAAGGTGAAAACATCCCAAATGGCCTTCACTGATGAATGGATGAACAAAATATGTTTTATCTATATAACAGAATAGTTTGCCAATTAAAAAGAGATAAAGTATTACAAGTGGCTACATGCTGCTACATGAATGTACCTTAAAAACATGCTAAGTAGGAAAAAAATCGATCACAAAATAGCACATATTTTTCCATTTATAAGAATACATAAAGCTACAGACACAGAAAGTAAGTTAGTGGTTGTCTAGGGCCCAGGGGAGAGAGGAATGACTGCTGATGGGCACCGGGTTTTGTGGCAGGGTGGGGATGGGAGAGCAGTGATGAAAATGTTCTAGATTGTGACAGTTGCACGACATGTGAACATATTACACATTATTGAATTCACACTTGAAGCAGGTGAATTGCAGTGTATGTGAATTATCTCAGAAAAACTACCATTTAAAACAAAACAGAAAACCTCTCCAGTGGTTTCTCATCTGAGTTGAGCCCAAATGATTTTAGTGGCCCTAGCAATCAGCATACCCTCTCCCCTCATCTGATTCATCTAGCTGCCCTTTATTTCCCGAACTCTGTCCCATCCACTGTAGCTCCTAGCTCTCCCCAATAAGGCAGCCACTCTCTGCCTTAGGTGTGTCTGCAATCTCCTGTTAGCTTTACTCCCAGGTAGCCAAGTGTGTCTTCCCCTCATCTCCATATCTAAGCTTCAATGCACCATCAGTGAGGCTTCCTGCAACACGCTACTTAATGTTATAGCCCCATCAATTTCCCCATCTCCCTTCCTTTAATTTCCTCTGTAGCACAACTAATCAGCATCTTATTAACAATTTGTCCCTTCCAAATAGAATGTAAGTTCATTGAGAGTAGGAAATTTTATTACTGTATCCTCTGTTCCTGGCATATAGTTGGGATTCAATAAGCAGTTATTAAATGGATAAATAAATTCTAATTCAGAAATATGTTGAAATATCCCTCTGCCTTCATCCCCAAAGCCCCTTATCTCTGTTCACCCTCTAGGACCACTGAGGCAGCCCTCTTACTGTCCTTCCAGCCTCTCATCTCTTTTTCAGATCCTCTGACCACATAGCAGCAGGGCAACTCTATCTAAAACACTGATTACCTTAATCGTCTTAAAATTCTTCATGGGAAGGGGAAAAAACCCTTCACGCCCCTGCATCAGCCTCCCCTTGATAAAGTCCAAACTTTCAGGACCCTATCTCCCTGAGATTTGGCCTTTGCCACACAGTCACATCCCCTAACACCCCACCCTTCAGCCACCACAAGAAACAACTCTGAATGTTCTAATTTCTCTGGAGCCATGGGTCTTTGCATATCTTAGTCCCAAACCATCATCTAATAAATCCATCAGTTTTTCCAGCCTGAGCCCAGTGGCAGGGTTAGTAACCTTGCTGCCCACAGTGACATGCTCCTCCCCGCAGGATCCCTCAGCCAGAACTTTCCTCCACCTCGGCACACATCACTTTGTACCTCAGTCTGCTTCCTGTGAAAACGGGGATGACTGGGTTTGGGTTCTTTTGTAACCTATGTCTAACATTGAGCCTGGCAGATGGTAGACATGATTCAGTGTTTTTGAATGAACAAAATGAGTGTCCTCAGTCCCTGAGGACCCGATGAGCATTCGGCATCTACCAGGGCAGTCCTCTTTCCCTTTAATAAAACCCCAACACTTGCTCAAATTCACAGCCCCACACTTAGCAAGAGGGGGGCACTACTCTCCCCGGCTGGCAGTTTGGTAGACATATGGCTTAATCCATCCACTATATCCCACAGCTTCTCCTGAAGACAGGCAGGATGACTGATACGAGGTTCATTCTTATTCATGGAGGAATCGGTTCCCAAGACCTGACAGGACTAGAGGCTGGCATAAGTCATCCAAGGAAAACACTGGTGACTTTCCCAACTTCATTCCCCAAGCAAAGAGAACAGTATCAGTTTGCCATTGGCCAGTTTATTACATGATTAAAGTTCAAATAAAAAAATAATAACCAAAATCTTGGCAGGGAGGCTAGAGCCAGAGTCTGCCAGCACTGCTTCCTTGTCCCCCACCTCCCTGCCCAAGCCCAGCTCCGTTAACTCATCTTGACTCGATCAAGTTCCTCATCGAGACTCGCATCTGTGCTCCGGACATCTCTGCTGCTCCTGCTGGAGACTGAGTCCTGGGCTTCTGGTACCGGGGCTTTGGTGAGGGCCCCGTACACACCCATGGCCTGAGGGGAGGGACAGAGAGACAGCCATCAGGACACATGGCAGGAGGCATAGCCCAACACACCAATGGCTCAAAGGAAGAAGGGTGAGCTGGGGCCAGTAAACTTGTTTTTCCTTTCTCTCTCTTAAGCCTCAGTCTTAAGTTTTGGAGTCTGTTCTAGGAATGTTACACACTCCCAGCACAGGGTCACCCTCAAAATGCTAATACAGGTATGTTCAAGAAAAAGGATGTCTCAAGGGGTTTCCTTCCATCAGGGATGAGCGGAGTGCCTCATTCAGGGGACGAAGAGAGGTGTAGGTCTCAGGGCACTCTAACCTGAGCCACCATACTGGTGACGTCGCCGGGGTTGGAGGGCAGCAGGATGGTGTTGGAGTCCTTGGCCAGTTTAGAGAATGCGCTGACGTACTGCTCAGCCACAGTCAGTGAAGCTGCTGCATCTCCGTTCTGTGGCCACATGGAGGAGAAAAATCAGAGATCACAGACTTGGAGAGGAAGGAAGGAAGGAAGTGGAGAGAAATCAGGTTCCAAGAAAGGGGACACGCAAATCATAATACAAGAGATCACGGAATGTGGCTCAATGGAACCAACAAGGCAGGAATTTCCCCCAGGGTAGAAGAGAGAACCCCTTCTACTGCCAAATCCCGTCCCTACTCCCACCCAGGGGCCTCTCACATGTTGTGTCAGAGCTGCAGCCAGGATGCGAATAGCTTCAGCTTTAGCCTTGGCCTTGGCCAGAACTGCACTGGCCTCTCCTGAAAGAAAAAAAGAGACAGAACTTGATCTATGAGGTCAGGGTACCCCAAAGCTTCTGTCCTTTCCAACCTTCAAAGACCCACACTCTGTTCATCCCTCAGCCTCTACCCTCTGCTGACCTGCTGCCTGATTTATTTGTTCAGCCTTTTCTGCCTCAGAGGCCAGGATCTGTGCCTGCTTCTTTCCCTCTGCCACGTTGATGGCTGACTCTCGAGTCCCCTCAGACTCTAGAACTGTGGCCCGTTTCCGCCGCTCTGCCTCCACCTAGACGCCCCAAGCAACGAGAAACCAGAGTAAAAGAAAGACCTGACACTGATCGGCAGTTGGACCCTTTTCAGCAGGGAAGAGCGTCCAGGTTTCCCATGCAACTGGAGCCTCCTGAAGTACTCTTCCCCACTCCCCCCGTTCTCCACCTGCATCTGCATGGACTCCTTCACCCGGGGCGGTACATGGATATCCTTGATCTCATAACGGAGGCAGCGGATGCCCCAGCAGTCGGCAGCCTGGTTGATGGCATCCACGATGCTAGCATTGAGGGACTCCCGCTCCTGGAGGATGAGAGGTGGAAGCTCCATGGCCTCAACTCACCTATCAAGAGGCTAGATGAAGAAGGTTCCGAGACTGATCCCAGAAAGGACTGAATGCCAGGTATGAGTCTTCAAACCCTAACTCTGGCTCAGATCCCCTTACCCGGAAGACTTTGTCCAGAGAGAGTTTGCCGAGCTCTGATCTCATGGTTGTCTGAGCTAGCTGGGTGACAGCATACTCAGGGTCTTCCACACCATAGCTTGCCTGAAAGGGGCATGGAGACTGTAAGTGGCTTGGGGCAGGATTTTAGGAAGGAGAGCAACTCAGGGGCTGCAAAGGTAGATACCTTGTAGGGGTCCATGATGCGCAGGTAAAGGACTCCATCGATTTGCAGAGTTACATTGTCTGTAGGTACGGAAGCAGGAGAGAAAGAAGGTCAGGCCCCGGGGTTCCAATGAGCTCTTTCTCCTGCCACCATGGCCTAACGGCCTCAGAGAACCCGTGTCACCCCGCACCCCTCACCAAGTGTCACAGCAGACTGCTCAGGCACGTTGATGACAATTTCCTTGAGACTCTGCACATATCGGATCCGGTCTAACACAGGGATGAGGATATTCAAGCCCTGGGAAGAGGAGTCACAGGTCTTCAGAAGGACATGGGACTGTGGGGTTGGAATCCAAGCTAGGCCTGGAGTGGGTAGGCAATCAATATAGATTCTGCTCAGAAAACATAAGACTTGGGATGACAATGATAGATAGGAAGGTAAGGGTAGGAATGTCAGGCTGGATCTCTGAATGCAAGGGAAAATCAAGGGAACAGGAGCCAGCCGAATAGCCTTCTCCATGCAGACAGGTGGAATTGAGAGGATGAACAGAAGAGATTCCCAACATGGGGCCTGCGGGATGCTAGGGCAATAGGAAAAGGCGGTAAGATGGGTATGACGGTCAACAGTCTGGGCCCTGCCTGGTTTGGTCTAGGGTGTCAGAACCCAAAGGCGAAGGCAGACCCCACCAAGGTCTCACCCCATCCCCCCAAGTCGTGAGGGAATTGGGATTCAGGCTGGCCCGTGGTGGGCAGAAGAGGTTCTCACAGGCTCCAGGATCCGGTGGAATCGGCCCATTCGCTCCACCACCCAGGCCTCCTGCTGTGGCACAAACAGGACCACGGTGTTTCGGGGCAATCCAGACGAGGCGCGGCGCGGAGCGCGGGCAGAAGCCTGGAAGGAGCCCTGAAGGGAAGAAGAGGATTTGCAGAGGCCCAGCCAGCCAGGTACCCCGCCCCTCTCGGCGCCCGTCCGGGAGTTAAGTCCCTAAACCACGACCCTAAAGGGTTCTCGGAGAGGGACTCATGTGAGTACCATAACCTCCGACCTCAGTTCTCTCCCCAAACTTAGAATCTGGCTCATTCCCAGTTGAAGACCCAGGTGGTCTCTGGCCTAATCCTTAGAGAAGGATGCCTCGCACTCACCTTCAGCAAAAGGGCCCCAGTCCCCCGCGCCGCGCGCGCCAGCATTTCCCACGGCCACAGGGACCTCCGGAACCAACGAGACGCGTAGCAGAGCGGTCGCTCTAGATGTCCGGACCTGAGCCTTTCCGCCCGTATTTCCACTCCCCCGGATGTACTTCCGGTCTTCCTCTTTCCCCTCCCCTTCCCATACTCAGCCAATCAGCGTTACTTGGCAGAAGCGTGAGTCAAGTTGCTCCCGGTGAGATCCAGATCTTTCAGAGAGCGCCCAAGGCCGAAGGTTCTTGTTATGTCTGAACAAGCGCAAGCTTCCCAACACAGTGACCAACTGGAGGCTATTTTCCACTTGTAGGTGGCCCAGAAAAGCCTCCCAGAGTTCTTTACCCCCACTGGAGACTCAGTTTACCCTTCTGAGCGTATAATCGCCCCATCTGTCACCATAGCGACCAGGCAACTGGCGCTGTCTCAGAGCCAAGGTTGCCATAGTGACATTCTCTGGTAGTCCTGCTGTGTTGTACCCAGCCCTCCCACTGGGGACTGACCCCATTCCCGTTGCCATGGTGATTGGGCCTAACATTGCCCAGTGATTGGACTGAGATTTCTCCCTCCCATCTTTTCCCAAGGCACCATAGCTTTTTCTACCTCTACCCCGTCAGGGTCCATTAGGCCAGGTTCCTTTACACACATAGTCCAGCACACAGCCCCAACATTCAGCGTTCACCCTGCACACATCTCTGATGCTTTGGCACATAGGACTTGCATAGTCATCCTCATTTTACATATCAGAGTGCTGAAACTCAGAGGAGCTAAAATCATCAGTAGAGCCTGTATAAGAATCCAGATCAACATTCGAAGTTAAACTTTTATGGCAGAACCTTCCCCATCATGCCACCCCATTATGTGAAAAGAGCTAGACCAGACCCTAAGAATCATGGGGGTCTCCCCTAGACCTCCTGGCCTTACACCTTTTCCCTGGGAAAGGGCAGAGTCCCAGGTCCAGTTAGGTCCTCCCATCCCCATTCCCATGCTGTCCCCAACAGAATAAGTAAGGCTTAGTTCAAGTTTCCAAACAAGAATTTATTCTTTCTTTCTTTCTTTTTTTCTTAAAAAAAAAAAAAAAAGTACCAGGTGCGATTTTTTTCCTGGGTTGTCTTTTTTTTCAAGTTTCAGCAAATGCTTGTTCCCCTCAGCCCAGCCCCAGGCATCAGAGCTAAGGCTGGGTCAGAGTCTAGACTGGGGAATAGGGTAGTTGGTAACTACATGACTGAGTTTGAGGGGTGCCCCTCACCCCAACTGAGGTAGGTGGGTCAGAATCTGGCCAGGAAAGAGGAGGCACCCTAGTCCTTGGCCCTGACTCTGTACCCTGAACACCTTCCTCAGTCAGGACCCCAAAGCAAAGAGACACAGGCAGAAAAAGGAGAGGGACAACCGGAGTCTGGAGTCCTAGATATGTGCACAACTGCATGCACACACTCTCTCTCACGTACATACCACACACACACAAACATATACACACACAAGTTGGCTTTCAGGAGGGGTGAGGTCAGGGAATTGAAAGGCATTGGGAAGGATGGGGGAAGCTGAGTCTTTGGCTGGTGACTCAGTTCTTCTGGGATAACTTCTCTGCTCTCAGCTGAGGGAGAACACTTCTCCCACAGCCCCCATCAGCCTCTTCAACTCCTGAGGTTGGAGCAATATCTGAGAGTGGGAAAGGAGGGAGGGGCAATGCCAATTATCAGGTTTGGGAGGTTACCAAGGCAATCCAATTTGAATAAATTATAAATTAAAAATAAATAAAATAATAAATGGCCCCTGCCCAGGACAGGGAGGCAATGCTGGCATGACTTGCCTGGGAACTTAGGACAACCTCAGGGTAACTCCAGTTCCTCCCCACCGTCGCAGCCAGCCTGGGAAATCCCAAGGGAGGGGCCGGCACGTTGAGGACCCAGAACAGGGCAGAGTGTGGTAAGGTCAGAAGCTTTAAACACCCAAACGGTCGATTTGGGCATGAGCATGGCGAGGGCTTTAATTCAAGCCTGAAGGGTCTCTCGCCACCTCTCCAGGTGTGCACTCTGTCCAGGATGGAGCAGGATGGGCAGGTCCTTGGCCCACAGGGGTTCAGGGCATTGACAGTCAGGGCAAAGGTGAGTAACGTGGATTGTGAGGGACCTCAGTCACAGCCTGCAGTTCGTAGGGGAGCCCTGTGTCCAGTTCCAGGCTCCGGCGGGAAAAAAGCAGGCGGATGTCGCCATGCAGGCTTAAGCGGCCTGAGCGGGAGCTCCGGAACCTGGGGGAGGACAGAGTGATCAAAGACTCCAGACTGATAAGCAAGGGGAAATCCTATTCAGAGAGGACATACCTGGGTTGTGGAAAAAATACCTAGGCCTCCTGCCCAGCAGCCCCAGGGCCCTGTCCTCACCTGAGGTGCAATAAGTAGCAGAGGAGGCGGCGGGTGGGGCCAGCATTCCCCTCCTCACCCACAGGCACCAAAAAGAGGCGGTGGCGCAGGAAGGTCATGTGGGCAGCAGGCATGTCCGAAAAGTCAAAGGTCACGAGGAACATCTTCACCACAGTCTGGTTGGGGTTAAATAAGGTCTGGGGACAGGACATGCAAGGTTGGTAGGGTCAAGGGGATGTTTTCCACTCCCCACTCCCCCTCAGGGAAAACTCACCACTTGGATGGTGCCCACCTTGGGCACACTGTAACCCTTCCTCCCCAGGGGACTCAGGTCCACGACGCCCTGGGAAGGCCAAGGAGTTATCAGTCAAGTAGGGTGTGGGAGATCCCAGACCACTCATCCATCTCCACCATCTCTCATCCTGGGACTTGGCCCCTGCCCCATACAAGAGTTCTCTCCCACTAGGCCCTGACTCAGGTAAGAACATCTCAAGAATCCCTCCAAAGCAGTTCAACTACTGCTCTCCACCTGAGTGCCTTTTCCCAATAAAGTCTTTTGCATTGTCAATTAAAAAAAAAGAATACCTCCTGCCTCTAACCCCTCATGCCCTTTGGGTTGAGGTCAGGTCATACCAGGAAGGGAGCCGGGGCATTTTGCTCAGAAACGTCAAAGAAGGTGACGGTGACGGGCAGCGTGACATGCTGAGGGCAGTAGGATCCACTAGCTCCGATCTCTGCGGTGAAGCCCTCAATGCGGCCGGACGGTGCGAAGCGTCCTCGCAGCAATGATTCCTGGGGTTAGGGTAGGGAAACATGTGAGAAAGATGCTATCTGTTCTCCTTATCTATCCAAGCCACATACCACCATCCCTTCCTGCAAGACCCACCAATCCAGGAATCCAAGGGGAACTACCTCAAAGTTGCCCAACAGGGTACGGCTGACAGCAGGGGTAGGAACCGGGGAGGCACTGGGAGGGCTCAGCAGACCTGGTCCCTTCCGGAGGCTTCGAAGGGAGCTCCTGGTAGGGCAGAGGACACACGAGTGGGCTGGTTGACTTGAGATGTTCTGGGATGTTTGCTGTTGTCCTTGGGTCCCACCTAAGGCCCCTTCCCTGAGGTCCCCTTGCCTGGGGTTGGAAAGAGAACTACAGACTTCTGCCCCATTTTCAGGGAGAAGCAGGACACTTACAGCTTCAGGCGACGGGCACCTTTCAGCCTCCGCCCCATGGGACTACAGTCTGTTGGGTCCTGTGGAGAGGAAAGATTAGGTAAGAAGACTGGATGGAAGCCAGGCTCATCACGAGCTCTCACAGGAACATACCCCAAGCCATCACCTTTCCCCACACAGATATCCATGTAAGAGCAGACCACTGCCTCTCCTGGCTTACCAGCACAGGCTCCTTGGGCCCAGGCAGCAGGTGGCTCCAGAAGGGTGTGGCTTTGGCATCAGAACTGTTGGCAGCAGGAGGGTGGCCCAGGGTTCCCCGGCGCCTCCGAGGGGCTGGCCCCTCATCCTCAGAGCTGACATCCAGGGCTTCTCCAGCAGGAAGCAGCCTTCGCTTGGTGGGGCAGGGGCCTGGAGGTCCGGGGCCAGGGGGTGTGTGCTCGGGGCTGCACCCATTGGCAGTGCCAGGGGACTCCCTAGGCCAGGGGCTGCCCCCATTGCCCACCCCAGACACTAGGCTCTTACCCCCTATTTGTGCAAGACTGTGCAAATCAGTGTCAAATGTGTGCAGCTGGCCTGGAGGGGCTGACCCCAGGGACGCCCCCAGAGACCCCTGTCCCCTTGGATCTGGGGAAGCCCAGTCTCTGGTGTGCAAAGTACTGCAGGAAGCATTTGATGGAGGCAAGAGGGAACTTTGGGCCCCCGAAGTCCAAGGTGAGGTGGAGCTACCTCCTTGTTCCACAACACAGAGGCCGTGATGGCAGAAATGTTGGCTGGCCACGCCCAGTTTCAGCCCCAGTCCCTCTGGGCCCAAGAGCCCCACAGTAGGTGGCTCTTCAGGGGATAGTCCCTCTCTGGCCCCTAGTCCGGGGCCTCTCTTCAACTCCCTGGGACACTCGGTAGGTGGGGCTGGCCGTTTCAGGGCCCTAGGAGGCTCAGAGGCACCAGCTGGAGGGGAAAAGATGGATACCTGGTAGACCCCGGGGGATGTCGCCCCCCCCGCTGGGCTGTAGCCCATGAGCAGGCCACCCTGGAGGGCCCCCTGCCTGCCTGCAGGCTGCGAAGGGCCAGCCTCTGGCTCTGAGGATGGAGATGTCTCCGCCTGCACGTGGCGCATGAAGCCCCGCCTTCAGTCAGGGGGCACCCCCCCACAGCCTTTATGCTGGGCTTGGGCTGGGGGGCCTGGGGACATCTGTGCAAGAGAAGAGAAGAAAAGATGGTGAGAGGAATCCATGAATCGTCTCCCTCCCAGATGAAATTCAGATCCTCCCCTGGACTAGAGAGGTGACCTTGTGAGATTCCAGAGGGGTGAAGATAACCAAACGCCCCAGATGGATTGATGGAATACAGAGGGCACGCTCAAAACTGCTGAACAGGTGACCCGTTTCACTCAGGTTTCTAACTCAATCTGCTCCCCCTCCCTTCTCTCTGGCACTCACCCCGAAGAAGAGGCCCCAAGCCTAGCTGTGTGTTCCCTCTTCCTGGCTGAGGTCTTGCTCTCCTAGCTTGCAGTCTGGTCCATGCCTGCTGCACTGGCAAGGTGACTGCCACCATTCCGTGCAACTCCTAGGCTCAGCTGGACTCTGAGGAGAGAAAAATGGGAAAAGCCTGGCATAAGCCAGGCTCTCTGGAGCCAGTGGAAGGGCTGCGCTCACAGAGTATACCCCAGGACATCCTCCTCCAGTTTATAGAGGACATACTCCTTCACAGTACCCCTGCAGAGATGGAAGCAGTAGTCTTGGGATCTAGAGCCTAGAGGGCAGAACTGGGTTATACAAAGAGTCACAGAGTGGTCTTAGCTCATTGTAACAGGATGTGACAAGTAAGTTGAGGGAGGAAAACTACTTGTCAGGGCCACCAGCTGGGGGACTCCTGCCCTGAATGAGATGGGGGATGAGAAACCCCAAGATCCAAAAGACCATGACAACTGAAAGGTGGCCAAGGCAAGAATTCAACTCTCCTAGTCAAGGCCACTGAGTTGCACAAATCCTTCCCATATACCTATCTCTAAAGGAACAAATGCCACTCCATAATTCTCAGGGCAGAGGTCTTACAAAAATATTCCCCCCCAATCAGGGCTCCTTGGAAGTACAAACCTCAGGCTAGCTCAAAGTGGGTCTTTCAGAGTTAAAATCCCAATTGTCCCCAGCAGTCTGTCCCTTTAACAGGAAGCAACAAATCTAACCAAAAACAAGTCTAGAGGGGGCAGGGTGTGGAGGAAGCACTGCTAGAAGACACTCTCCAGGGCCTGCCCCTCCCCCAGGCTCTGCAAACTAGAGATAAGGCAGTGACAGTCAGACAGCTAGAGTGCCTCGCTACTCCTCCCCAACACATCCAGCACCCCAAAACTCAAACCACTGCTATTCTGCCAGAGTACAAGATAGTCTTCCCTAACTCGTCCACCCTCAGGAGCCCATATTGGGTGAGGGGATGTCAAATCGAAGGCTCTCTTCCTTCACGGGAGAAAACACTGCATGCAGGATCAAACTTATGCTTTGGTCAGTAGCCTTTGCTGCCAGCTATCCACAAAACACTTTCTCTTTCAGGGGGAATGTCCCCTTATGCCTATCCAAGTCTTACCCTTCCTCCTTGGCTAGGCCAAATGCCATCCTCTCCATAAAACTTCCTCTGGCCTGGACCATAAATATTTGTCTCTTCTGAGACCTCATTTATGGCAGTGTCACTGTCTCCTGTAATCCTGCAACAGTTTTGCTTGCTCTTGTAGGTAAGACTGACCATGGGGTTCTTGAAGATAGGTTTTACTTGAATCCTCTGCCCGACTCCAGGCACATAGCAGGGCTCAGAAAAGTAGGATGCAAGCCCCAGAGATCTGGGCAGGCAGACAGTGCAGAGAACTCCCAACATGAGAGAAGCAGAGAGATTAATTGTATGGGGAGAATCAGCGACAACAGAAATGGGAGCGGGAGGCAGGGAAAAAGGGAAGCTTTGCATCCAGGGACTGAAAAGCTTTCCTACACCAAGTTCCCATCACTGTACCCTACACTATCCTGTTTCACCAAGTTCTCATTAGAACTAGAAGCTCTAAGAAAATTCTGGTTCCCTGTGGTGGGTGGGGTGTCTGGAAAGGGCAGGATGCCAAAGGCAGCATTGTCAGAGGGTACAACCTGTACTCAACTCTTCCCTCCTTGCCTCTACCCATGCTGTATAGATTCAGGAAGGGCCTTTTCCTTAGCACTCCCACCCCTAGGTCATCCCAGTTGACCTCTTCAGCCCTTGCCCTGGCGAAGCATCATGATGACATGATGCCCTACTTGACCCCAGCATGACTGGCATCTGCTCATTACCCCAGAGCCCTCTCAGTTCCTGCCCTGTCAATGAAAAGCTCTAAGACTCACTTCCCTGCCACCCAGCCAGTCTGGCTCTAGTCCATGGCTTCAAGCTGACTCATGGGGCAGGACTTGGGGAGGGGGAGGGGCAGGATAGGCCAAATCTCACTCTGGGAAGGGGTGGGCAGCAGCTGGCATCAAACAGCTGTGCCAGGCTGTGGCTGGCAAGGACTACAGCTCCCAACATGCCAAGGGAGCAAGGCCAGCAAAAACAACAAGTCCCAGAATACCATGGGGTCTGTACCTTCAGACACCTGCTAGGCCTGAGAGGTGGGATAGGTGGGTGTTGAGCTCCCAGGCTTATCTTCCCCTTCCCTTCGGTATTAAAGATATCCATTTCTACCCTGATCAAGGAAGGTGGCAAGAATTCCTCTCCATGTGCTTTCAACATTCACCCAGTTCAGACAGGACTGCTACCAGCTGCTCTACACTTTGTCTCCACGGGCATCTACAAACTAGGGAGGCCATTCCCAAGGACTACTACTGTGGGTAGGTAGGTTACCCTCTGCTATCTCACCAACCCCTTGCCTCTGGCCTAGAGCCCTCCACCCTTCCTGGAGAGGAAGCAAATCTTAGCACCTCCTCCAAAATGAGCCCAGGAGATTCACCCCAGCACCCGGGTTCTAGGACTCCTTGTTCTGACCGATCCCCCCACTCCTATTTAGCCTCCCAGGTCCTGCTTCACCTTTCTCCTCCTCACAACCTGGGACAGGCCCCATTCCCTACTGGAGCTTCGGAGATTTTCTATTTCCCCCTACCACAAACTCACCCCGTTCCCAAATTGGCTCCGCCGCGGCGCCGCTGCTCCGGGCCCTTCCGTCCAGTCCCGGTCCCTCCCCTCGAATGCCCAGTCCTCCCCGCCTCGGGCCCCCAACCCAGACAATGGGTGGCTCAGGCTGAGTCCTGCACTGCTAGGTTCTTCTCTGTTCAGTTTCGTGTGCAACACTAGCGGATCCTGGCGCCCGCAGCCCCCAAGCCGCTGCCGCGCCCCTCCCCGCGACTGTCCCTCCCCGTGGCCGCCCCGGCTCCGCGAAGCCGACTCCGCTGCCCCTCTGACTCACAGGCCATTTCCTACCAGCTGATGGGGCAGCCCGCCCCGCCCAGCTCCCTTCACACCCCCGCGGCAGCCTTCGAGGCCGCCACGCCCCCCTCAAGCTACGCCCCCATCTCAGCGACCATACTCATTGGCCTAAAGGAGGCCAGCCTCCACACGGCCTCAAGCGTGAGGCACGCCCCCTTCAAAAGATGCCTGTCCATTGGTCCATAAGGGGGCAGGCCTACCTAGGGTTTCCCCGCCCATTTTAACCCCTCAACTGCCCGAGTCCAAAGCAGCTCTCAGCCCTGCCTTTTAACCCTTTCAAAGACGTCGGCCTCCCACTTCTCACCGCGCCCTTCCTCTTCAGAGGAAGGTTAATAGGACGGCCTAGGGCGTTCATAGACAAATTTCGACAATCCCCAAAGTCAGCTTGCTCTTCCAACACTAGATTCCAAATATCCCCACTCCCATCATCTCTCCGTGCCTTGCAAACCAGAGACCACAGGGCTGCTGAAACTCAGGAAGCTTCCTTCGTGCCAGGATAAAAGGGTCTTGAAGTGGGATCTCATCTCCTTCCATTGAGAAATGGTATTCTTCCTTCTTTTACTCTATATTGATGTTGTTTTGCCTACATTAGAGGGCTTCAGGGGCTCCTGAGATAGGGATACATTTTAGTTCAGGAACCTAGACATCATTATGTCTTTAAACTTTCATTTTGAGATCAAACTGCTTCAGTCTTTCTGCCAGTACTCTTTCTATTCATAAGCCCCTGTTCAAAGAGGCAGAGCACCCAGGGAAAGTGGGATCGGAAGGCTTCTGCCCAGAGTAGGGGGAAATATGCCCAACTCTTGTGACAGAGCTCACCCCCATGACTCAAAACTCCCTCGAAACTCCCCACCCTCCTCCTGAGTCACTGGGCCCCAAGCCCAGTTTAGACTCAACCAAATTAAGTGGCAGCAGAACCAGCATTCCTAATTCATATTCTCTTATTACTGTAGCTCGCCAGGCTCCTCTGTCCATTGGATTCTCCAGGCAAGAATACTGCCGTGGATTGCCATGCTCTCCTCCAGGGTATCTTCCTGACCCCGAGATCAAACCTGCATCTCTTATGTTTCTCCTGCATTGGCAGGTGGGTTCTTTACCACTAGCGCCACCTGGGAAGCCCTGTTCTTTAAATGACCAGGATGGAAACCTTAGACATTAAAAGACACTTTTTAGAGGGGCTGATCTATGGGCAAGCTAAGAAAAGAAACAGTCCTGTCTACTTTTCCCTCTGCACTTGTGAAGTCAGACAATTTGGAACTTAAGAGGTTGCTAAGACTGGGGTCTTCCATAGCAAAAAGAGCCAAACACCAGAGCCAAAAAAGGGAAGACCCAAACTGAGGCCCTGGAGAACTGGCAGTAGGCAGGGCATGCTCCCTGGCAGTACCTTTGGAACAGCGGAGTAAATTCTTTTGTAGTTCAGATGCCACCAGAGCCCCAAGGTCCTTGTTTCTACCTTGCCTGTAGTGCAGGCCCCAAGGGCCCTGAAGTTGTCACTGGACAGTAGAATGAGGCTCTCCTCCCCTACTTCCTCCCTGTGCCCTGGACTTAGAAAGGACAAACGAGTAACAATTCCTCTAGCTTCCTTTCTCTTCACCTCAGACCAGGGGGAAAACCTGAAAAAGAAGTTGCCATGGATTGACTTCCTTGCTGGTTCCCTAATGCTAAGCAACAGAATTTAGGGAATTTTCAACAACCTGAACAAAGTTGCAGAGTACCAATCTAAGAACCTACCTACCTTAGTAAAAGCTTACTGGGAAGACAGGTAGACATACAACACTGTAGGAAAGAAGTAACCCCTTGGTGACCCCACCTTGTTCTATCTAACTGCCAAGACCATAGGCCTTGCAGTCATCTGCAAAAGTCTAGGGGCAGTAGTTCAGGGGGAAGGATCAAAGACATTCTAGGCCTCAGTGTGCTCTGGGAGAGCTAGCAGCGTTGTACAATCAAGGGGCTTTACCTGGCTGCCCTAAATTCTTACTCTGCTTTATTTTTTTTCATAGCAGTTATCACTAGCTGGCACTTCTCTTCCTCTTTCCCCCTCCCTCTCCTTTCTCTTCCCCTGAAGCCACACATACATTTCTTTCTCCCTGGGTTAGAATACAAGCTCCATGAGAGCTGCAACTCTGTTGTATTCATGCTAGTACTCCCAGAATCAGTATCAGTGCCTGGCACATAATAGGTGCTCAATAAATTTTGGCTCAACAAAACATTGACCCCTGGGCCGAGTGAAGAGTATTCAGAAGACCTGGGTCCTAATGCCTGGCCTTTCACTATGAGACCTGGAGAAAATATCAGTCTCTTCTTTCTTGATTTCCAAATCTGTAAAATGAGTTTGTATAAACAATTACCACTGAGGCCTCTAGAACTCTGACCTTATACTGCTATCATTCTAATGGCTATTGTTCACTCTTACCCACTTTCAGAGGATGGGTCCAAGCATCTGGATGCTCTGCTGCTTGTACGGAAGCAGAAAGTCTATATACTCTAGCCCCTGCATAGCAAACCAATGCCCTTTCTCTTATGCCCCACCCACTCAAACAAATGCCACAATCTTGAGGAAGCTGGAGTGAGTCTGCCCTAAGCCCGCCTCTCTGAGAGACAATCTGGGAAGCTGTGTTGCCATAGCAATCAGCTCCTCCTCAAAAGGCTTCAGCCTGCCCTTCTTTACCCCACCCTACCCCACGGCTTTGTCTGGCTTTGGCACCCCCTCCCTCCCCAGCCAGTCTCTCAGCCAGAGGAGACTGGCTTGGGGCCCCTTTCAGCAACACTGTCACTCTCATTCAGCCACTGTGTGGAAAGCAGGGCTTTCTCACCCTCTTGCAGCCTGCCCAGGGGCAAAAAGAACTCTGGCACTACATCAAGTCGCCTCAGGGAATCAGAGATTAGGCCCTAGTCTGGTTCAGATAGATTCCAACCCAGGAGGGTGGGGAGCCATTCCCTGTCCCTCCCCCAGTGGAAACTGGAACCTCCCTTCCCAGTTCAGCCAACAATAGTGGCTCACCTCTCAAAGCATGCATCGCAGACCCTCAGTACTTCTGACCATTTCCCTCTCCCACAGAAGCCCAGAATTTTTGAGGGAATTAGGGTTCCCTACCCAGGAGAAGGAAAAGTGTGCAGAAATCAGTTTGTGGCAAACGGTAAAAATGTATCTACCACTCACTTGGGGGGCTGCGGGGAGAGACCTTGGTAGCAGTGAGGGTGAGGTCTGGGCCTTGCTGCTGGTTACCTAGGTTTCTGGCCACTGAGTACAAAGTCTGGGGCAGGGCACAGCTCCTAGACAGGCAAGGACCAGGCCAGGCCCCAGGCGAGGAAGGAAGTGGGAAATGAGCACACCCAGAGCATAAGGGCAGGGCAAAGTGGGGGAGGAGGGGAAAGACAGGGACTAAGGCAAGCTTCTAGGAGGAACAGGAACTACAGTGAGGGGTACCCAGAATCTAAGGGGGGAAGGGTCCCCAGGGACACCAGCTAAGGGAAAAATATCCCAGTCTCAGCCAGACAGATCTAAAGCTGACTGAGACAGTCACACAAGCTCTAGTAGCGAGTGGGGCCTGCATCCTCTCTGAGAGCTCAGGCCTGAAGGTGGAGTTAGGAGCTGAGGGGCCAGAAACACTGCAGACTGGCTTCTTCACCCCAGTAATCCCATCACCCTCATCCCTGAGACACAGTACAAAAAACCTCTTCCTGGAGTCTCTACAAAGCCTCCAGACTTTCTCAAGGCACTAGGAGTTCTCCCCTCCTCATCTGGGCCTGTAACCCCTTCCCCTCACACAGTGCCCACAGCCCCCATACCTTCTTCCTCCACACAGTCCCTCCCACACTCTGGACCACTAGCCCGTCTCCATCACACAACGCCCCCTCCACTTTCCCCTAAAGCGCCTTCATATCCCCTCCCCCTCAAGTATCATCTCCAACCCTTCACTTAACGTCACCCCCTCACATTGTACTTCCCAGCCTCACAAAGCACTCCCGCCCTTCCCCCACAAGGGGTACCGGAGAATGCACCTCTTAGCCCAAACATTGAGCCCCCCTCCTCCTCCCCCAGCTGTTTTACTCCATCCCCACCCCAGCATTTCTCCAGATCTTTTCCTTCCCTGACGTGATCCTCCCGCCTCACGTCTACCCAAGCCCACCCCCGTACTTGTCCATTCCTTCCACGCGCACCCGCCCCACACCTGTAGTTCCGTGAGTCCCGTTGCAACTGGGGAGGTAGTGGATTGGAGCAGTTACATAGCTGCCCTAGCTGCAGCCTCGGCCTGCAAACCTCGCCCCTTTGGTCCGAGCCCCGCCCCCGCAACGACACGACCCACCCTCTCCGTTGTCCCACCTCCCACCTTCCCTTGGCTCGTCCCCTTTCCTAGATTCTTTAATTCCTGGGGCTCCTCCCCTGTGATTCAGGTCCTGCCCCTTTCTGGCTCCGCCCCTTCTCGTCTTCTTGGCGTCTCCACAGAGAACCTCTGCTTGTCTTTCGTCCCACCCCGGTCCCCGCCCCATCCTTGATCCCCGCCCCCTTCTGGTCTTCGCCTTTCACTAGGATCCGCCCCCTCGGATTCCAGGCTGGCAGAACCGGTGCCACGCTCGCTTCCACTGCTAGCCCCCTCCCATCTCGGAGCCTCTCCTCCCCCCGCCCCTTCTCTGGCTGGCCTCACCCCGGCGCTGACGCTGCAGCCCGGAACCTCTGGTTTTGATGGGCGGCGGTGGCCCCAGTGGATGGCGGAGGAGACAAAGTGATGGCTGCAGGTCGCCTGAGGGCCCACCCCGGCCACGTGCGGCTTCTGTGATGACAGGTCTAAAGGGGCGGGGCCTCAGTCCGCAGTGTGCGGCCTGGGCTGACCGGATCCGGTCGGAGATGGAGAGCCAGAACCTGTGCCAAAGCGCTAGCTTGTGGGCGCCCGAACCAAGTTGGAGCACTCCCAGGCTTTCGAGCTGGTGTGAGCTGCCTGCGGAACTGGAGCCTCTTAGTGAAGGCGTCTGGGTTAGCGCGCGTATTTGCTCTAATGGGGGAGATCTGTAAGGTTTGCAAAGTAGTGCAAAGAGCTTCAGAATTCTGTGAAAATGCGGAAATCTGGTTGGCCGGGTTCTCAAGTCTGTGAGGAATAGCAGTTTCTGTAGCCTACGGCGTGCAGGAGACAGGCAGTAAGAGTTAGGTCTGTAGCTGTGGAGGTAGGTCAGCGAGAAGTCTGTGAATTTTATGAGCCAAAGTAGAGCCTTTGCTTTGTTCAGTCGACTGAACTATGTGACTGTTACACACGTTCTGTAATTTAATTAGCGCTTGAGTCTTCAACTTCCCGGGAGCCCCACGAGTTCCCAAGATATGTCCAAGGGAGAGCGACGCTTACGAGCTACCGGTAGATGGCATCCCAGGTCCCTTGCAGAGCTGAGTGGCTCTGAGCCCAGAGCCTAGTGAGCTGCTCGATGGAGCCGGAGGTATTGATGGCTGTGTGATGGACTGGACCTGGTAAAGTTATCTCAAAGTCTCAGATTCTTTAGATCTCTGTGACTTTCTTTCTGTGAGTAGTTAACAAGCGGCTTTACTAAACACCAATGGTGCGCTAGGCAAAATGAAAACAGAAAAAGAAAAAAATGTTCTGCTCTTACGGAACTGCTCAGATTGTCTTTCTAATACTTCTATAATGCTCAGTTCAGTTCAGTCGCTCAGTCGTGTCCGACTCTTTGCGACCCCATGAATCGCAGCACGCCAGGCCTCCCTGTCCATCACCAACTCCTGGAGTTCACCCAAACTCACGTGCATGCATGAGTCAATGATGGCATCCATCCTCTGTCGTCCCCTTATAGAGGGTAAAATTGGAAGAGTTTTGTGTCGTGGAAAAAGCTCAAATTTGAAGTCATTTGGTTTGGTAAGGACGCTATACTAGCTGTATTGGGCAAATTACTTGATTACTAGCTACATTTGGGTAAATTACTAGATTTAAAAAAATAAACTTTTAAAAAAGGTTTTTATTATCAGGATCATTTTAAAAGTCTTTATTGAATTTGTTATAATATTGTTTTTGTTTTATGTTTTTGATGTTTTGGTGGGAGGCATTGGAATATTAGCTCCCCACCAGGGATCCAACCCACACCCCTTGCATTGAAAGGCTAAGGGCAACCACTGGACCACCAGGAAAATCCCTAAGAATAAACTTTTAATTTTAGAATAATTTTAGATTTACAGAAAATTTGTCAAGATAGTACAGAAAGTTTCTGTGTACCCCATACTCAATTCTCCGCTTTGTTCTCCACAATTGTTTAACAACATCTTACATTAGTATGGTACGTATGCTATAATTAATTAACCAATATTGATACATTATATATATCAATACATGTAAACATGTATTTAGGATACATCTTAAAGGAGATCAGTCCTGGATGTTCATTGGAAGGACTGATGTTGAAGCTGAAACTCCAATATTTTGGCCACCTGATGCGAAGAGCTGACTCATTTGAAAAGACCCTGATGCTGGGAAAGATTGAGGGCAGGAGGAGAAGGGGATGACAGAGGATTAGATGGTTGAATGGCATCACCGACTCAATGGACATGAGTTTTGGTAAACTCTGGGAGTTGGTGATGGACAGGGAGGCCTGGTGTGCTGCAGTCCATGGGGTTACAAAGGATCTGACACAACTGAGCAACTGAACTGAACTGATACATTATCATTAAAGTCCATACTTTATTCTGATTTCCTTAGTTTCTACCTAATGTCCCATCCAGAATAACACATTAGGTTTAGTTTTCATGTCTCCTTAAACTCCTCTTGGCGTTGATATTTTCTCAGACTTCCTTGTTCTTGATGATCTGGACAATATTTTAGACAATTTTATTGATCAGATATTTCAGATATTTTGTAGAATGTCTTTCGGCTGGAATTTGTTTGATGTTTTTCTGATGAGGAATCTATTGCAAATCCATTTTCCCATTCTGTAGCTTGACTGTTTATTCTCTTAGTGGAGTCTTTCAATATGCAGAGGTTCTTTAACCTGTCCAGTTTATATCTTTTTGTTTTTATTCAATGGTTTTTATGCCCTATTTTAAAAGTCTTTGTCTACTTGGAAATGAGTGTATCATCTTAGGTTATTGTCTAGAAACTTTATCATTTTACTTCTTATTTAATCATCTGGAATAGATTTTGTGTATAGTGTGAAGTAGATGTCAAGATTCATTTTTCCCTCATATGGTTATTTAGTTGAACCAGAAACTTTTACAAAAACTGTTATAGTACAATTTCCAAAAAGTTAAGAGCAAGATTCTTACAAGAAGCTAGAATGAACATATATCAAAGATAAGCAGGTAAAGCATGTGTAATGAGCAATTGAGGAAATTAGGGATTATATTAGTCAGAGTTCCGGGTGTGTGTATATGTAGTTATACAAATGGAGAGGTTTTATTATAAGGAGTTGGTTCACAGTATTGCGGAGCCTGACAAGTCCCAAGCTGTCAAGCTAGAGACCCAGGATAGCTGATGGTGTAGTTCCAGTTCCAGTCCAAAGGCCTGAGAACCAAGAAAAATGCCAATATAGTTGCAGTCTGAAAGCCGGCAGCCTGAAGACCCAAGCAAAACTGATTTTTCAGTTCGAGTCCACTGGTAGGAAAAAAGACTAATGTCTCAGCTCAGAGGAAGTCAGTCAAAGAGAAATTCTCTTCTTCAGTCCTTTTGTCTATTCAGGTCTTCCACTGATTAGATGAGGACCCTCCCCCGCCCCACCACATTAGGGAGAGCAATCTGCTTTACTCAGTGAAAGTGAAAGTTGCTTAGTCCTCTCCAACTCTTTGGGACTCCATGGACTGTATCCAGGCCAGAATACTGGAGTGGGTAGCCTTTTCCCTTCTCCAGGAGACTTCCCAACCCAGGGATCAAACCCAGGTCTCTGGCATTGCGGGCAGATTCTTTACCAGCTGAGCCACAAGGGAAGCCCTTCCTGAGTAAAGGAAGCTTTACTCAGTGTACCTATTCAAATGTTAATTTCATTCAGAACCATCCTTATAGACATATCCAGAATAATGTTTGACCAAATATTTGGTACCCTGTGGCCCAGTTAAGTTGACACATAAAATTAACCATCCTGGGTATTCACAGGCATTTGAAAAAAGAATGCTAAAATGAGATTTTAGGTTAGATATAATAGTAGTTAATGTCTACAGGATAGTAACACCATAATGTTTTCTACTAATCAGAAATCCTTCGCATCATCACCAGACAAAAATCTATTCGTTAACATATGACTTCACAGAATTAGCGTTTATTTTTTTTTATTTATTTGGGGGGTGATTTCTTTTTTAAAAATTTATTATTGGAGCTTTACAATGTTGTGCGTCTGCTGTACAACAAAGTGAATCAGCTGTATCTATACATATATCTCCTTCTTTTTGAGCCTCCCTCCCACCCTGCCTCCCCTCCCGCCCCTCTTGGGCATTACAGAGCACCAAATTGAGCTCCCTGTGCTATATAACAGCTTCCCACTAGCTACCTATTTTATACATGGTAGTACACAGAGTTAGCCCTTAATTAATAATAGATAATGAATAAAGTAAAAGTTTGTTGCCTGGGTAATATTTGGCTGCCCCTGATGTCTTTTCTTTGCAGCATTTCCAAGTTTTGGATGATTTTTATTAACAAAACAATCCTTTCCCCCTTTTCTATGCAATGTCTGTTTTTCATAAAACACATGTTCATAATATATGATATGTTCCTGTCCCTCCTTGCATCATTGTCTCACTGTCTTAATTACTGTGTTGATATGTGGTGGTGCATATCCTCCAACTTTAAGATCATAAGATCGTATTGACTATTCTCAGCCCATTCCATTTCTATATAAATTTTAGGATCAGCTGGCCAGTTTTCATAGACACACATACACATGCCTATCTTCTAGGATTTTTATTAGGATTGCATTAAATGTACAGATAAAACAGGTTTTTTATAATTCTTTATTGTTCCAAATAATGTCAACATTCCCTTATTTAGTAAGAGTTGTGAAACTTTACAAGAACATTTTCACTTTAGGACCAACAGAAAAATAATAATTTGGTGACTCTAAGCACACTGATCTTTTAAAACAGAACAAGGAGATTGTATTTTGCCAAGTAGACTTTCTGGGTGAAGAAGTAGAATATATATTTTAAGTAGAAGTAGAATATATATTTATATTCCAGTGGTTTTAAATTTTCACATACTGAGTTTGAGTAACAGAGTGATATTCAAGTAGAGAAAACTTGTGGGTTATTAGACATATAGGTGTGAAGCTGAGGAGAGCAGTCTGAACTAAAGATAAAGATTTGGAACCTACTGACATATATAGATAGCTGTGGGCAAGGTTTAAAGTTTGAGGAGGAGGAAAAACAAAGGCCACACATGGAGACTTGAGGTTCTACTGCACATCCATATTACATAGTTTGAAGAAGAAAATGAGTCAGAAATCGTAAATTAAGGAGGAAGAGGGCTCTGGATCATATGTATGTATGTGTGTTGGACATGCCAGCAGGTCTTGCTTTGTGCCGGAGAGCTCCTCATGGTGCTTCTGACCACTGGCCAGGTCTTCGTCAGTCCTGAGTTCCTTCTCCCCACCACCTGCCCCGTCTCACTCCACTCGCCCCCACCCACTTACTCCCCCTCTCCCCAGCATTACTAAAATCTTTGTGTGTTTTGACTCTTGGAATTGGTAACTGTTCTCTTTTTGCCAGATGGGGTTGATTATCTCCAGAGGATGAGTTTGCCCATCTGTTCAGGTTCATAAAGATGTGAATTGAATTTCGACTTTCTCTTAGGATTTTCTCCTGCCATACCCTGTGTGCTTGGCAGCATTATGCTGTGTGGATTAGCCTTCAGCCCCTGACAGCCATTCCTTCTCCTTCTGTCCACACGGCTAGGCCCTGGGAGCCCTTGGCTCAAAAGACAGATCTTTTGAGAATTCTCTGGCAGTCCAGTGGTTAGGACTCTGTCCTTCCACCGCAAGAAGCCTGGTCGGGGACCTAAGATCCCTGCAGCTGTGCATGTGGAAAAAAAAAAAGATGTTTTGTATAGTGTATTTGCAGCTTGTTCCTTTAGCAACAGATTGTATAAACTTTTGTCTATGCACAGGGCCTATTGGAGAAGGCGACGGCACCCCACTCCAGTACTCTTGCCTGGAAAATCCCATGGACGGAGGAGCCTGGGTAGGCTGCGGTCCATGGGCTCACAAAGAGTCGGACACAACTGAGCAACTTCACTTTCACTTTTCACTTTCATGCACTGGAGAAGGAAATGGCAACCCACTCCAGTGTTCTTGCCTGGAGAATCCCAGGGACGGGGGAGCCTGATGGGCTGCCGTCTATGGGGTCACACAGAGTCAGACACGACTGAAGTGACTTAGAAGCAACAGGGCCTATTCAAATAGCCTTTCTGCTTTTATAGATAAAATCTCAGTGATGAAACAAACTTTCCCTATTTCAGTTGAAACTGAGATGGTAGTTGGGGTTACCCTTTCCTTTGAGATTAAATAAAATTGCATCTAGCCCTTTACTCCATATTCAGTGGGAAGTCTAGTGCCATCCTGGAGCCTTCTGTGAATTCCAGGAGTGGGGAGGACGTTGACTTCTCATGACCATTCTGGGCCTAGGGTCCCTGGCCCTTGCTGAATTTGTAATTCACTCATGTTTCACCTCCCTCAGCTGATCTTTTTTTTTTTTTTTTCTAACCTAGACAGAATTCTTTTTCTCCCCCAAACCCCTTATGGGAAGCATTTGTGAATGGCAGGCTTTACTGAAGCTTTGGGCATGATGTAAGGGGTAGAAAGATATCTACCTAAATAATTTAAAATTGAATATTTGAACCTCCCAGTTCCTTAAATATTCTTAAAAGACCTTCAACCATCTAAGGATGTTTTTTTGACCCTCTCTCATATTCCCCTGCACATCTCTCTATTCACAATGCTTTATTAAGCCAAACCATTTTTCTATACCCATCTCTTCTGGGAGTTTATATTTGCATCTGAAAAGGCTTATTGCTATAGAAGACAAAATCCTTAAAGAAAACCTTAGGCCCTCTGACCCTAATCCTGAAGGAATGTGTTCTTTTTTTGTAATGAGAATACATTAATAGATCATTGGAGCATTATTCTTTGTTTTAAAGCAAGTTACTTTAAGTTCTGTGTTCCTCCTTTCTCAGAAGATAGGTCATATATTCTAATAACAAAAAAGAACATTTAATATTTACAAATGGTTGGAAGTCCTCTGTTTTGAGATAATGCCAATTTGATTTTTATCTTTCTGTTAAAGAATAGTTTCCCAAATGAAGTATGAGAATTGTAAGTGTATGTCACTGAGGAGACCCCAGTTTTGCCTCAGGAGAGACTGTAAAAGGCCTGACAACAGTTGACATCTGCCTTGCTGTCCTATCCCCTGATTTGTAGTAGAGACCTCTAGTCTGCAGGGCCCAGGTTGCAAGCATACTCTTCTAGAGATCATTTGCCTCCAAACCACAGAAAACATCAATTTAGGATTCAAAATGGTTTGGACAATTAACGAATCCTTTAGTGTTCCCTGGTACTTCCACTACTCCCTGGTATCTCCACTGCAAAGAAATGTTTGATTGTAGTAGTTTAAGAAATAAGTCCAAGAAAAGAAAATTGCATCTGTTCACTTTTTAAAATTTATTTGGCTGCATTGGGTCTTAGTTGTGGCACTTGGGGTCTTTGTTGTGGCAAATGGACTCTCTAGTTGTGGTGCATGGGCTTAGTTGCCCTGTGGCATGTGGGATCTTAGTTCCCTGACCAGGGAGCAAACCTGCATCCCCTGAACTGCAAGGTAATTCATAACAACTGGACCCTCAGGGAAGTCCCTCTGGTTCCCTCTAATCACCTTTTGGTGAGAACATTTGCTTGGAGAGTTGAGGACTTTGAAAGTATTAAGGATAAATCAAAATTATTTTCTCCATTTATTAAGGGCAAAGGGACTGTTTACCCTCTCCCCAGTTCTTAGAGTGTTTTATCGGAGACATGGTAAATCTGAGTCCTTATTCTAACCTTGGGAATAAAGATAAGTCTCTCTAAGGATTAAGTCTAGTCCCCAGTTTTACAATATAGAGTTATCTCCTAGGTTGTGAACTAAATGAACTTTAGATATTCAAACAAGGGTCTCTTTGGAGATGTACAGGAGATTATTAGGATGTGAATTTTGTCTCTTGAGGAGATATTGTTCTTTCTTCTGCTTTGCTGTATAAATTCATGAGATTTTATCCTAATTTTGCAGTCATTTACAGGCTATCTTTTATTGCAGAAAAGTGGAGAACAAGAGAATGGTCATGTTCCAGGTCTTGGGCGAGTTCTTGGGATTGACCACCAAGTGAGGGTCCTTGATGTAGCTCAGGAAAGAATTTAGGAGTCAGCCATAGTAAAGTGAAAGTGGATTTATTTAGAGAGATACACATTCCATAGGCAGAATGTAGTCCTCAGAAGGTGAGAGGGCCCAGGGCTGTGGGAGTGGTTAGTTTTTATGGGCCAGGTAATTTCATGAGCTAATGAGTGGGAGGATTATGCCAACTATTATTGCCTCATTTTCTTTATCAACAAAATAGGGATTAAAATAGTCATATCTTTATTTATTTTTTTTTTTTTGTTTTTTTTTTTATTTTTTTTTTTTTAGTCTTTTTTTTTTTTTTTTTAGTCATATCTTTATTGACTGAAATCTCTATCTCTAGCCTGGATTGCTTTCTCAGGGTCAATTATATCTTACATACTGTCTAATGTGACTATCTGAAGGTTATCCCAGCACATCTCAAACTTAATATACATGTCCAAGGGACACATCTTTGTCCTCAAAACTACATTAGCCATAACGTCATCTTTTTAGCCAATCTGACTTTATTTATTTATTTTTAAAATTTATTTGGCTGCACCGTTCAGTTTGTGGAATCTTAGTTCCCCAACCAGGGATTGAACCTGGGACCTTGCAGTGAAAGCACAGAGTCCTAACTACTGGACTGCCAGGGAATTCCCTAATCTGAGTTTAAAACTCTCTCCTTTGCCCTCTCACCCAGTTGTTGGCTATGAAAGAAAGGATCTTCTCTACTATATTCGTAGTCATTGTGTGCCGAGTTCCATCACTTTTGGCTCTTTAACACTGATGGAAGGGTCAGGGGGATTGTCTCTTTCCTTCCCCCTCAGTTCTATATTTACTGCCCTAGTTTAGTTCCCCCTCATCTCCCATAGATCTTTCCTATCACTTATAAACTATTTAAGGATAAGAACTGTGATTACTCTGTTACTTTTGTATTGTCTCTCTATGCCTGACTTAAAAGGTGTTTAATAAATACTTGTTAAATTGAGTTATTTATCTATTATTTGATTTATTTATGGTTGCACCATGTGGCATGTGGGATTTTTCACTGCAGCGCATCCTTCAGCTAGTTGTGGCACATGGGCTCAGTAGTTGCAGCATGAAAGCTTCCGGAATGCACAGGCTTCAACACTTGTGGCACACGGGCTTAGCTGCTCTGTACCATGTGGGATCTTAGTTCCCGGACCAGAGAATGAACCCCTGTATCCCGCATTTCAAGGTGAATTCTTTTTTTTTAATTTTAATTGGAAGAAAATTGCTTTACAGTGTGCAAGGTGGGTTCTTAACCACTGGACCACAAGAGAAGTCTCTGGAAGGGTAAACTTTTAATGGTCTTGGAGCATGACTTAAGGATGATCATGAAGTTGGTAGAGGGTTCCCCTAGAACAGGGTTTGTAGTCTGCTCCTTCTGCCTGAGAGTTTCCAAAAAGACAGCAGCAATGCCAGCCCTTGGTATTTTGGCTTTACTGTCTTGAAATTTTGGGGTTTCCATTATTACCTATTTTCTTTGATCCTTCCCTCCTTCCTCCTCATCTCCTGGATCTCAGAAAGTCTTAGTGCTCAGCTACCTGCCAGCTAAATCTAAGTGTCAAATCCATGCAAATGCTGGAGAACTTTAAAGTACTGTGCTGTAAAAATTAATGTAAACAGTGGGACAAGAAGGTTCTGGCTTTTTATCCCTGTTTGAGTTGCTTCTGAAGATACCCTAAGCTTTCTTATGAGCATAATTGTTACTGGTCAAGTGCCTAGAGAGCAGAGGACCTTAGTGCTTTCCTCCTCTGAACTTTTAACTGGGAAACTGGGATGCCTCAGCGTCTACATCACAACCTTCAGACACTGACTGTTGCTCTGCTTAGTGTCTTTTCACCTCCCAGCTGCATTCCCCCATCATGTTCACAACCTAAATAGTAACAAACATGTGTTGGGCATGTAGTATGCACCAGGTATTTATTTATTTATATTTGTCCATGCTGCAAGTGGGTTTTCTTTAGTTGGGATGTGTGGGCTTCTCTTGTTGTGGAGCACATGCTCTAATGTGCACGGGCTTCAGTAGTTGCAGTGCATGGGTTGGGTATTTGCAGCTCCTTGGCTCTAGAGCACAGGCTCATTAGTTGTGGAGTATGGGCTTAATTGTTCAGAGGCGCATGAGATCTTCCTGGACCCGGGATTGAACCGGTGTCTCCTGCTTTGGCAGGCGAATTCTTTACCATTGAGCCACCAGGGAAGCCCTAACTTAAAAGCATTTTGTCATTTGAACCTCAAAACCCTCTTATGAAGTAGATACTATCATTATTTCCTGGGAGATTGAAGTCATGTAGCTTGCCCTAGGTCACAAGTACCAGAGCTATGATTCAAATCCAGTTATGGTAGGCCGATTTCTAAGATGGCCCCCAAATGATCCTACCTCCTGGTGGTATTTATGTCCTTGTGGAATTCCCTTTTCCTGAGTGTGACTGCTTCTGATGAAAAAAAATGAGATATCACTCTATTATTAGATTAGAAAAGATTGTGACTTCCCTCTTGCTATTAGACTTTATTGCCTTCTTGGTTTGCATGCTTTGAGGAAGCTACCTGCCATTTTGGAGAGGTCCACATGACAAGGAACTGAGACCAGTCAATGCCGACAAGGAGCTGAGGCTCTTTGTTCAAGTGCCCAGGAGAAATTGAGACCTGCCAACAATCATATGAGTGAGTTTGGAAGTGAATCCTTTTGCAGTCCAGCTGGAACTTTGCTTGCAGTCTGTAAGAAGCCTTGAACCAGATGATCTGATTAAGCCATACCCAGATTTCTGACCCACAGAAACTGTGAGATAATATTGAAAATTTTTTTAATTGATAAAGATTTTTTAAATGTTATTGTTCAGTGTTACAGAATACATATTAGTATATCACTCCCAGTTTGCTGATGGGAAATATGCTTGTGTAGACTTTTGAAGTCAAGTTGGTATATATATTGATAGCACTAAAATATTTTTGTTTTTTTAAATAAAAAAATTTTAATTGAAATATAGTTGATTTACATTGTGTTAATGATTGTACAGCAAAGTGAGTCAGTTATAGATACATATACCTTCTTTTTTAATATTCTTTTCCATTATGGTTTATCATAGGATATTGATAGTATAGTAATTATTATAGTAGTAATATTGTTCTCTGTGCTGTACAGTAACTGTGAGATAATAAATGCAGTTTTAAGCTACTAAGTTTTGGGGTAATTTGTTACATGACAATAGGTACTATACCAGGTGAATATGATTGGCTTCAAATTTCATGCTCCTCATGATTTTATTAGGTTGTTTCCCACTACTCTATACTTTTTCCAAGTGCAGAGTGACTTTCCATCCTTTGTTTGATGGCCTCTGCATCTCCTAGAAGAATCACTGGTTCCATAAGAGTTTTTTTGTTTGTTTTGTTTTTTGGACTCTATTCTTAGTTCCAGAACCCAGAAGTTCAACACCTTTTTAGTCCCTTGCTCTTGAAGTTAGGACAGCTGGGCTAACAGCTAGATATTTCAACGTCCAGAAGTCCAGAGAATGCCCCTCAGGCATCTTTGTGGAGTTGCTTTGCTCAAAATCTTTCTTTGGATATTTCTCTAAATTTGGACAAACCCTGGATAAATCAGATCTTCCCCTTTCCTTCTCCAGGCTCCTACTTACAGCTAGCTAGGTTTGCTTTTGGAGGGCAAAGACCCTGTTAGATTAATATAGACCCTCCCTGGGTCTGACAGGCAGAATTCAGCTGTGCCAACGGCTTGCAAACACAGAAACTTGAGCAGGGCTAAATGAGGACTTGGAGCTTCCCAGGTGACTCATTGTAGAGAATCTGCCTGCCAATACAATGAGGGTTCAATCCCTGGATGGGGAAGATTCCCTGGAGGAGGAAATGGCAACCCACTCCGGTATTCTTACCGAGGAAATCCCATGGACAGAGGAGCCTGGTAAGCTACAGTCCATGGGGTCGCAAGAGTCGGACACGACTTAGCGACTAACCAACAAATTAGTTTCAGTGTGGTACTTTCTTGTTAATGTTACAGAGGGATAGACTCTTTAAGGAAGTCGGACAGAAATTCTCAATGAAAAGAATCTGTTCCTGCGTAGAAGCCCCGCCCACATGAAAGGGGCACGAAGCTGCAATTCCCGCCTCACACAGGTGCCGGGGAAGCCCGCCCCTCCCGGCCCTAAGCCTCGTTAGTGGGCCGAGTTGCCTTCATTCTTTTACTGAGGAAAGCGGAAAGGGACCCGCCTCCTACGTGCCCTTCGGGGGCGGGGCGGCGGACTGGGCTTGAGTTGATTGGCTGGGAGGCGGGGCGCCAAGGCTTGGCTCCATCCCGGCGCTCGCTCGGATCCCGGGTGGAGTGAGGGAGGGAGTCTCGGCCGCCCTTACCTCCCAGCGATGGCGCCGTGGTGCCGCGCCCAGTCCCCCGCCTGCCGGCCGGTAGTCTCCACTATGGGGAGCCCGCTCAGAGGGTGAAGATTGGAGCGGGTCAGACGGAGCGGCGGGACGCTGACTGCGACGGGGACCATGAGGAGCGGCGAGACCCTTGGGGTCGGTAGCGGGAACTGCCGCGGCACCTGCTAAGAGAGAAGAGGGAGCGGCCCGGCGCAGCGGCGGGGCGGGGGCGCGGCGGAGGATCGCCGGCTGCTCGGCCATGTCGCTGCTCTGCGTGCGCGGTGAGTGCACGGACTGGGGTGGAGGGACCGAGGTCGCTCAGAAATCTCCACGAGCTTCCAGTGGGAGTCGGGTTACCACCTTTTCCAAACTTCACGCCCCGCCCGTGTCTCGGGGAACCATTATGTTGACTCCTTTATGAACATCTTGAGTTCTTTCCACTCTTGTTTTTCCTCACGCTCCTGTGAGGGACTGTTACCTCTCCGTTCCGGTGGCCATGTGACAGTGTTGTTGGCTGGCAGGCCCAGATCCTATTAAATAACATCTAGAGCTGTCCTCTAGTGAGAGTGGACGAGCTAGGGACCACGGATAGCGGGCGTCAGTTCAGAGCGGGCAGCCTCTATTCTTTTCTTCCTTCTCGCCGCACCGTAAAATCTCAGTCGGCTTAGTAGCGGGTTCTTTCTAATCGTGCTCTGGAGTACAGCTGTCATATCCTTCCTTCCAGTGTATTTATTGGCGTTCCACCCCCCTGTTGCTGTCTTTGTCCCCTGCTTCTCCTGTGTAGTCCAGGCTAACTGTATGCTCATATTCGACTTGAAAAGGTGTGTCGGCTTCTCTTCTTTCAGAGCAGAGCATAAGAAGTATGATTTACTTATTTATATTTACTTCTCTCACACTAACTAAAGGTGAAGTCCTTTATTGCTTTTCCAC
This sequence comes from Oryx dammah, assembly GCF_014754425.2. Lineage (NCBI taxonomy): Eukaryota > Metazoa > Chordata > Mammalia > Artiodactyla > Bovidae > Oryx > Oryx dammah. The sequence goes on from NW_024070185.1 coordinate 58,415,741, forward strand.
TGAGGACGCTTGACCACCTGAGACGATGTTTTAACTCAAGAGCTTTGGGGTTTAAGATGAGGCAAGGTGTGTCGACTAAGCTTCATGAGGGTAGAGACTGTTTCTTAATGGTTTTTGTGTTCTAGGTGCCTGATATAGTAGAAGTGCAGGGCTGGTTTTGAATGAGTGCAGGGACTGTGATTTTAGAGATTATCAGATCAGGAAAAGCAGGGTTTGGATTACCTACTGAATTTGATCTTGGGAAATTCAAGTTACAGCCTATTGTATCCGTGTTGAACAAGGTGGGATAAGGTGGCTCGGTTGTGAGTGAGGGAATTTATCTATGAGAACCTTTTCCCAGCACCTTTCATTGGATAGAGTTCATGTTTCTTTTGATTCTGTGGATTAGAAGCATTGTTGGTTGTGATCTCTGATAAGTGCTTCCCCGAGCTTCTGGCAAATGAAACTGCTTTTCCTCTGTTCTCTCCCACTGTTTTGTTAAATCTGTATTAACCCAAAATGGATTTGGTTATTTCTAGGGATTATGAGACACACAGAAATTTTCTTCATGGTTGATTTTTCATTAATGAGAATTCTGCTTTGCTTTTAGTAAGACATTTTCTCTCAGCAGCTGGGAATCTATTTATTCCTTTAGATCCCTGCTGTTGAGTAGCAGGATTTGGGAGAGGTTGGGGTTTGCAGTGTCCCTTGGACAGTTTTAATTCTCTACTGCCACACTGTATTACAGAACTATCCCTTATGAAAGATTCTTCAGCCAGGAGCACTATTAAACCAGAAATTCCTCTTTAATTGAATTGATGCTTCAGAGAAGGAGCTGCTGCGTTCAATTGGTTCTAATATCAGGCAGCTTTCATTTTCAAGGAATTTTGTTTAGCTAACTATGCTCTTTCTCTCTGTAATTGAAAAGAATCTGAAAAATAATGCACAATATATGTTAAAACTGAATCACTTTGCTGTATACTTGTAACTAATACAACACTGTGAATTAACCATACCTCAATTTAGAAAAAAAAAATTCAAACAGTATTTAATCTGATGTTGAATTTGACAAACTGATATTGATTTAATCATTCCAAATATCTCAATCAAGAAATCAATTTCTTGGTTTAAACCCTTTAATCATGCCTTATCCCCTGGAGGTTAAGGGTTCTCGGTAGTATGACTCTAGTCCTCCTTTTGGCCCTATGTTCTTGCCTGTCCTTACGCAGATACTTTGCTCAGCACTAGCTTTGTTCATTCGCACCATGGCAGCGTTCTGTTTTCTGCTTGTCGAAAGTGTGTTCTTCCTTTCCTAGCTTATAGTCTACTTTTGTTGTTGAAAATGTCCTCAGTTCCTCACTCCGCAGTGATCTTTCTCTTTTAATGCTTTAAATTCCTTAAAACATAAATTACTTATGATCTGAACAGTGCCGCTGATTTGGCGATGAATTGTATACCGCCTAGCAGCTACTCTTGCTCTGTGTTCATGGTGACCCAGCCTAAGGAGATAAAATCACTGGTCAGATCAGTTCTGGAATTCTGTGTTCAGTTAGGGTATTTGATTCTAAGAGGCAAACTGAGAAATTAGTTTGTTCAGAGGAGAATAATTAGAATAACGAAGGGTGTAGAAACCATTTGAGGAATTGGGAGGTTTTATTCTTGCAGAAGGATCATAATAGTAAATGAAAATTGTCTAAACTGTTGCTCAGAGAGAACTAGGGCAAGTCAGCCAGTGTTGAAAATGATAGGAGACATTTTAGCTTTTAACATAAGAAAGAACTTACAGAGCTGTTAACAAATGGAATGGACTACTTATGAGAATTTTTTGATATAGGATACCTAAGCAGAGATTGAATGAGTGGTAAAAGGAATTTCAATGTTGAGTGGGATGTTAGACTTGAATTTTGAAAAAAAAAAAAAAATTCTTTTATATAATTCACTTAAGTCTTTCTTCAAGTATCTGGCACAGCTTTCCTCACAATACTGGTATCTTTTGCTTCCATAGGAGCCTGTACCACCTAAACAACTCCAGTAAACTAAATCAAGGATTTTCTTTAACTTTTGATGTCTTGGTGTTCATGACTGTTTTCTCCAAATAAATAAGCACTTTGAGAATTGAGTCTTTCCATATTTCTTTGTAATTGCTATAGTGCTTATAACGGAGCTCTGGATTTTTCTCCCTAATTTGAACTAAAAGTGATCATACTTATTAAAAAATCTAAAACAAAACAAGTTTTTGGGGTATAAGAAGCAATATAGGCTAACATACTGTTAATCACAGAAAATTGAGAAAATCCAGAAAAGTGTAAAAAGGAAACTAAAAATCATCATGGTCCTATCACTTGCTCAGAATCGTTAAGTTTTTTGTTCATTGATTTCATTGTTTTGTTTTTATTATAGAGGTGATATATATGTATGATAAGAAATTCAGTTTAGGATGTGACGTGAAAGGACAAAGTTCTCCTGTCTTCATTCCCTATTCTTACTCCCCAGAGGTAACTACTGTTTACTCTTTCTTGTCCATCTTGGAAATTTTCATTATATTTAAGTATATAGATTCTACAATTGGAGGTATATTTAACTTTTTAAAAAGCTTAATGATTTATTTTCCTATTAGCTTTTGTGAGTTTAAATTGTTCCTTTTAATGGCTGTGGAGTACTGTTTCATTTTATGAGCATATGTAATTTAACCAGTTTCATATTGATGAACAGTCAGAATTTTTTTTGCTATTATAAATTTTGCCTTTATAAACAATATACTTTTGCTGTTATAAACAATGCCACAATGAACATCGCTATAGATAGTTTTATTATGTTTGGAGATCGCCAGTCAGCTTTCCATCTGTCTTTTCTGTGTGATTTGCTCATTGCTGTTCTCTTGGCATAATAATTATACTCACCTGGACCCATTAGCAAACCAGGTACCTCAGGAGCTCTCATGTCAGCAATCCTCTATTAGAAGCAGGTCCTTTACCAGTGGGTAAAACTTTATGTTTACCAAAATCCTGAAGACCTCAGCTCTTTTAAGTTTGATCTGTGATTTTCACGTACTTGTTTATCTTCTTTGATTATTTAAAAATTTATTTTCTGTGTGTTAGTCTCTCAGTTATGTCCAACTCTTTGCAACTCTGTGGACTGAAGCCCACCAGGCTCCTTTGTCCATGGAATTCTCCAGGCAAGAATACTGGAGTGGTTTGTCATTACCTTCTCCAGGGTATGTTTCCAACCCAGGGATCGAACCTGAGTCTCCTGCACTGCAGGCAGATTCTTTACCCTCTGAGCCACCAAGGATGCTGAATATTTATTACTTGTGTTTTTAAAACAGAACAAACCAATATCACTAGTAATGAGAATTATATCAAGTCATGTATGTTGTGACTTGCCCTTAGAAAAACTTATATTTTATAAGCACATATCAGTCATCTAACTAACTGAACAGATACTACTGGGAAATTCTTAGAAGGTAGACTCTGATGGACACTCAGGACACCTGTTGATTGTGGGTTAATTCTAGCCTGAGAAGACTCCAGAGATATATTTTGATTTATTATCACTCTGAAAAGTAGGAATAATAATGATTTTAGAGTTTTCAGGTATAAGAACAGGTTGCTCAAGGGTTTCTTCTCATCTTATTTCTGCAACATTGTCATCTGCCTCAGCTAACTCCTTGCTGCTGGATTTTCATCACATCAAGTAAAGTAGTTTCTGCCCTCATGAGCAGAGTTGCTACTGGGTTCCTTTTGCTTAGCTGTGGCAGCAGGAAGTTGATTATGCCTTATTTGAGCCAGGCAGCAGGGAAGGGGGAAAGGACCAATTTCCTCTGCCAAAGAGAGTTGTCACAATTGTGTTCTTCCTTATAAGCAGTACATTCTGTAATTTTTTTAGTTTTTGGAGGTTAGGTTTCTAGAAGTTGCACTCTTTAGGCCAGCAGGCCGAGTGTTGATCCTGTTTTACCAGTGCAAGGTATTTCAGACTTTGCTGTGTGAGTTTGTTTAAAGTTTGGGATGTGTATCATTGGTAAATATTTGTAGAGTACCTTCTTAATGCCTGTTTATGATACATATCTGTAGATAAGAGTAAGCAATCTACATAGGTCTTAAAATGTTAATGTCTCCTTTCTTAGATAAACTCAGAATCCATTAGGATTATTAAGTCTGAGTTGGGATAAGTAGAATAAGTTAAGTTCCTGCTAGAGTGGGGAAATACTGCACTATTTTTTTCTAACTTTTAAATAAAGCACTATTCTTTAAGTTGGGGTGTTCTATACATACATTATAGTGGACTGTCTTTAATAAAGTTCAGAAAAGAGTCAATATTTATATATTAAAAATTTTTGATTTATATGTATATTAAAGTAAACAAGTCTTTAACTATATGACTCACTGAATTATCACAAAGTGAACACGCTCATGTGATCACCACCTTGGTCAAGAAATAGAATACTACTAACACCCCAGAAGCCCACGTACTCTTCCTTTCAGTCAGTACTTCCTCCCATTTTCCCCAAAGGTAATGTTATACTATTCCAACGCTACAGAATAGTTTAGTATTTTTTTTGGTAACTATTAAACTTCATTTATTTATTTTAAATAAACTTTATTTTTTAAGAGCAGTTTTAGGCTCACAGCAAAATATAATATAGTTTGCCTGTTTTGAGCTTTTAAGAATTGATGTATTATTGACATATTGGACTTCTCATAAATGGAATTATACAATATTTTGGGGGGGGATGCTTCTTCTGCTTAATCTTATGCTTGTCAGATGCTTCCACTTGATGCATTTTGCAGTAGTTTATTTATATTGCTGTGTAGTAGCTCAGTGTATGAATATGCCACAGTTTATTTACCTTTGCTGGATATATTTCTTTTTCTATCTTGGACTGTGATTTTATAATGCCACTCCAAATGTTTTTGTATGTTGTGTCCTTTGGTCTTACATTCGTATGTATTTCTGATGGGTGTGTGTATATATATGTGGGATCAAAATACTTGTTATGTTCAGCTATAAGTTGATAATGTAAAACAGTCTTCTAAGATCTACCAGTTTACCCTCCTAGTAACTGTATTTCTGATACTTGTCAAAAAGAAAAAAAAGGAAATTTGGCCAGGTTATCAAACCACTTCATAGGAATTAATACATACTTTTTGCATGTTAATCCTATAGGCTTGGTAATGTCTTTTTTTTTTTTTAATGACCTGACCATTATGCTCAAATTGATGCCTCACATTTAAGACTGAAATTTGTGGCTCTCATTTTTTTGAAAGAAATATTAAATTCTTGTTTATCATGCTGAACAAAGATAATAGCTTAGCCCTGAACTTATTGGCATTACATACCTTTAAAAAGGAATATCATTTTCCTAAAGAGAGAAGTTACATATTTTTATTTTTGCAACTTTTTTGTAAGTCTGAAATTATTTTGGGGGCTTCCCTGGTGGCTGAGAGGTTAAAGCATCTGCCTGCAATGCGGGAGACCTGGGTTCGATCCCTGGATCGGGAAGATCCCCTGGAGAAGGAAATGGCAACCCACTCCAGTATTCTTGCCTGGAGAATCCCATGGACAGAGGAGCCTGGTGGTCTACAGTCCACGGGGTAGCAAAGAGTTGGACATGACTGAGCGACTTCACTCACTAAGTCACAAATTATTTTTAGATGAAAAGTTTTAAAAGAAATTACTGACATGAGAAAATGCACGTGAACATGGAGCTCAATGAAAAAGAGGATGAGGCTGAAAAGATACATATCAAGATATTAACAGTGAGAAGCTCCTAATGGCCAAAGATGGGCAATTTGCATCATCAATAAGGATAAAACCCACAAGGTTGAAGTACATCAGCCTTCATGACTATGACTATATCTATATCTATGACTTCGTCATATTGAAAATAACAGCAACTAATTGGTCACTGTTGGAGGACCACATATTTTGATAAGATTTGAACTGTCAGAGAAGGGCGGTGAGATCCATTTTCTTAGGGCTATATAAAAATAACTTATTTCCTGTTGTATAGAATACTTAGGTGTAGCTGCTCCTGATGAAGAAGATCAGGCAACCAGCTTTGTATTTCCTGCTTTGTTGTGATCTTTCTGTGATTACTGAGAAAGAAAAGAAAAATGTAGGCATTGGTAGAATTTTGTGTTCAGCCTTATAAAGGAAATTGTCTTATTCTTCCATTTGTCTTCTTCAGTAAAAATGAATTCTCAGGTGTAATCTCCAAAAGCAACTATTCGAGAGAGGTCCTGACATCAAAGGAAAAAGTCATCAGGGCTGCTTTTTTGGTGTGTGCAGTGAACCCCATAGTGATAAAATATGTGGTCAAAATATGACAAGAGAAATTTCATGCTAGGGTGTATGTATACAAACTGTTTCCTAAGCAATTATAGAAAATAGGAAAAATAAATTCTTAATCACAAGAAAGTACATATTTCCAAAAAGAAAATTCTTTTTTTCTATTACTTCTTTCTATGCATTTAGTTCTTAGTACTTTTTTGGGACTGGAGAACAGATAGGCCTGTGGACTGTGTTAAGCTATTAATTTTCTCTTGCAGCTGTTTGCCTTAATAATTTTCATAGTGTTTTACTATAAGTGGTATTGAGAAGAGGCTAGAGGGCTGTGAATGAGGAAGATTCACCTAGCAACTAAGGGACTGGACAGTGGGAAGGTAATTGCTTTTATATGTGATTCAGAGTGGGACAGAGATGATTCAGAGGGCTAGCTCACTGATGTTTCTGTTAGTTATGAGGCAAATTTGTAGAGCCTTTATCTGCAAATGGATGCAGAATATCTGCTTGCCAAGGAGAGGGTGGTGAATGATGCAGATATCTCTGTCTACCTCGTTTCAGCCATCTGCAACTATGATCACATCCTAGAGTATGTCATTCCTTGGAATGGTGCTCTGCTTTTATAATTTCAAACTTCATCATCTGACTATCTGATGATGCTCTCCAGTCTACCTTTCTTGCTTTTACTCTTACTATGCTTTACTAGTGTGATATGGGGTAGATATTAAAAGTTTTGGTTTTAGGCAGATCTGAGTTAGAGAGTTGACTCATTCGAAAAGACTTTGATGCTGGGAGGGATTGGGGGCAGGAGAAGAAGGGGATGACAGAGGATGAGATGGCTGGATGGCATCACTGACTCGATGGACGCAAGTCTGAGTGAACTCTGGGAGTTGGTGATGGACAGAGAGGCCTGGCGTGCTGCGATTTATGGGGTCGCAAAGAGTCAGACACGACTGAGCGAATGAACTGAACTGAACTGAGTTAGTGAATATATCAGCTCCACCACTTATGTTGTATATCCTTACATGTTACTTAACCTTAATTTCTACATCTTTAAAATTTACACATCTATTCAAACTATTTATGAAGCTCCTATTAAAGGTAGATACACAAGTAAAGAATATGATTTCAGGAACTTCCCTGGAAGTCTAGTGGTTGAGACTCTGCACTTTCAATGCAGGGGATGTGGCATGGGTTTAATTCCTTGTTGGGGAACTAAGCTTCCACATGCCATGCAGTGTGGCCAGAAGGGGGGGGGGGAGATATAAAATAAACAATACAATAGAAAGGATTAACAAGTTAAAGGTTAATTAAATCCAAATTCTAATAAAAATAGAAGCATCAGGGCTGGAAAATGGATCATGCCTAAAAGATACTGCCAACATTAAAAAGTACTGTGAACCCAGTTCAAGATGGAGGAGTAGAAGGATGTGTGCTCATCTCCGCCTGCAGGAGCACCAAAATCACAACTAGCTGTTGAGCAACCATTGACAAGAGGATACTGGAGCCCACCAAAGAAAGATACCCTATGTCCAAAGACAAAAGAAGCTGCAACAAGGTGGTAGGAGGGGTGCAAACATGATAATATCAAATCTCATACCCCTTGAGAAGGTGACCCACAATCTGGAGCACAGTAATACCAAAGAAGTTCTCCCACTGTTGTGAAGTTTCTGAGCCTCATGTCAGGCTTCCCAACCTGAGGATCCAGCAAAGGGACCGGAAATCCCCAAGGAATCTGACCTTGAAGGCCTGTGGGTTTGATTATAGGACTTCCCACTGGATGGGGGGAAACAGAGACTCCACTCTTGGAGGGCACAAACAAAATCTTGTGCACTCCAAGACCCAGGGAAAAGGATCAGTGACCCCACAGGAAACGGAATCAGAACTACCTGCTAGTGTTGGACGGTCTCCTGTGGAGGTGTGTGTTGGCAGTCGCTTGCCATGAGGATGGGATACTGGCAGCAGCTTGTACTGGAAGGGGCCCCTTGGCATTAAGTCCTTTTGGAGGTTACCACTAACCCTACTATGGAGCTCAGTAGACCCCAGGGCTGGGTCACTCAGACCAGACAACTAACAGGGAGGGCGCAACCCCACCCATCAGCAGGTAACTGGATTATAGTTTTACTGAGCATAGCCCTGCCCACCAGAGCGAGACCCAGTTTTTCCCACCACCAGTTTTCTCCCATCAGGAAGCTTATACAAGCCTCTTAGCCTTCTCCATCAGAGGGAAGACATAAGCAAGAAGAACCACAGTCCCACAATGGTTAGAACCAAAAATCACACCACCAAAAGTTAACCAGGATGAAAAAGTAGGGTTTTTTTGTTCCAGACGAAGGGACAAGATAAAACCCCAGGGAAACAACCAAATGAGGTGGAGATAGGCAACCTTCCAAAAAAATAATTCATAATGCTAGTGAAGATGATTCAGGATCTTGGATAAAGAATGAAGGCAAAGATTGAGAAGATGCAATAAATGTTTACCAAAGACCTAGAAGGATTAAAGAACAAACAGAGAGGAACAGTACGTTCAGATCAGTTCAGTCGCTCAATCGTGTCTGACTCTTTGCAACCCTCTGAATCACAGCATGCCAGGCCTCCCTGTCCATCACCAAATCCTGGAGTTCACTCAAACTCATGTCCATCAAGTCGGTGGTGCCATCTAGCCATCTCATCCTCTGTCATCCCCTTCTCCTCATGCCCCCAATCCCTCCCAGCATCAGGGTCTTTTCCAATGAGTCAACTCTTCGTATGAGGTGGCCAAAGTATTGGAGTTTCAGCTTCAGCATCAGTCCCTCCAATGAACACCCAGGACTGATCTCCTTTAGAATGGACTGGTTGGATCTCCTTGCAGTCCAAGGGACACTCAAGAGTCTTCTCCAACACCACAGTTCAGAAGCATCAATTCTTCGGCACTCAGCTTTCTTCACAGTCCAACTCTCACATCCATACATGACCACTGGAAAAACCATAGGCTTGACCAGACCATTACTTTGTTGGCAAAGTAATATCTCTGCTTTTCAATATGCTGTCTAGGTTGGTCATAACTTTCCTTCCAAGGAGTAAGCGTCTTTTAATTTCATGGCTGCAGTCACCATCTGCAGTGATTTTAGAGCCCCCCAAAATAAAGTCTGACACTGATTCCACTGTTTCCCCATCTATCTGCCATGAAGTGATGAAACCAGATGCCATGATCTTAGTTTTCTGAACAATACATTAGAAGGAATCAATAGCAGAATAACTGATGCAGAAGAACAGATAAGTGACCTGGAGGACAGAATGGTGGAAATAACTGCTGCAGAGCAGACTATATAAAAAAAGAATGAAAAATAAAATGAAGACAACCTAAGAGACCTCTGGGACAACATTAAATGTACCTACATTCACATTATAGGAGTCCCAGAAGGAGGAGAGAGAGCGAGAGAGAGAGGACCCAAGAAAATATTTGAAGAAATAATAGCTGAAAACTTACCCTACATGGTAAAGAATCTGCTGCAATGCAGAGACCTGGGTTCGATCCCTGGGTTGGGAAGATCCCCTGGAGAAGGAAATGGCCACCCACTCCAGTATTCTTGCCTGGAGAATTCCATGGACAGAGGAGCCTGGCAGGCTACAGTTCATGGGGTTTCAGAGTTGGACATGACTGAGCAATTAATGTATATGTATACCTAACATGGGAATGAAAATAGTCAACTGAGTCCAGGAAGCAGAGAGCCTCAGGCAGGATAAGCCCAAGGAGGAACACTGATACACATAGTAATCAAAATGATGAAAATTAAAGACAAAATATTAAAAGCAACAAGGGAAAAATGACAAATAACACACAAGGGAACTACCATAAGGTTATCAGCTGATTTGTCAACAGAAACTACAAGCCAGAAAGAAATGGCATGATATATTTAAAGTGATGAAAGGGAATAACCTACAACAAAGAGTACTCTACCCAGCAAGACTCTCATTCAGATTTGATGGAGAAATCAAAAGCTTTCCAGACAAGCAAAAGTTGAGAGAGTTCAGCACCACCAAACCAGCTTTACAACAAATTTTGAAGGAATTTCTTTACGCAGGAGATACAAGAGAGGGGAAAAATCTACACAAAATAAACCAGAAACAATTAGGAAAATAGTAATAGGATCATACATATTGATAATTACCTTAACTGTAAATGGATTAAATGCACCAACCAAATAGACTGCCTGGGCAGATTGAGAACATGTGCATGTATGCACTTCCACTTATCACATCACTCTGCTTGACCCCTCAAATTGTATGTAATTATTTTATATTGTTAGGTTAATCATGTTTCCATTATGGTTTGCAACTATAATTATCTTCTATTATTTTGTCTGGCTATTGATTGTGAAAACATAAACATTTTTTACTATTTTGATCATGGTTTAAAACCGATTATTTAATAATTAATTTCAATAAATTTAATAAATATTAAATTTAATAATTTCATAGCGATTATATATTTAATACCATTGTATCATGATTGGTCAATAGGAAATCATAGAATTCTATATTACTAAAACTACCATTTAATAGAAAAGCAGTTTTTAAAATCCAGATGTGTAATAGAATTATCTTGTAATTTTTTGAAAAATGCAAATCCCCAGGTATTGCTGCTCTTCTCCAAAGCTCCAGATGTGTTTCTAATGAGCACCCATGTTTAAAAACATCTGGACTGTATGATCATCTTTTATCTAGTTTGTTTCATTTTTAAAATTTCATATTTAGTGCTCCCATATCATTTAGTTTATGTTTTCCAATTTCTCTGCCTCTTTTTTTTTGTTGTACTTTCTCAAGCCTTTAACAAGCATCATAGAAAAGCTTATGTATGCATATATATAGTATGTATAATATATACATTTTAGAAAATTTATGAATTTTTGCCTAGCTAAAAAAATTTATGACATTTTGTTTCCACTATATTTCTCTATATAGAGAAATACTATATTATATGTTTAACAACATATATAATATGTTGTTAAAAAAAAGAAATTAACACGTGATACAGTATTATTAACTAAAGTACAGATTTTGTTCACATTTCACAAAATTTTATGCTAGTGTCCATTATTTGTTTTCATACCTTATTTAAGACTCCACATTGTATTTGACTGCATTGAGCAGCTGCAACGAATTCTGGTAAATTCTGTTTTCATTTTTGTTCTATTACAAATATTTTCTAATTTTCCTTGTTATGGCTTCTTAGATACACCCCTCATCTAAAAGTGGACATTTAATTTCCAAATGTGTGGGATTTTATTTAAAGTATCTTTAATATTAATTTCTCATTTAAATGCTTTCTTCTCTGCAGCCCTGTGGTTTTTTTTCAGTCTAATTTTACTTAGGCTTTCAATGGCTAAGTTGAAGATATCTCTTGGTAAATGTCACATTGCACTTAAAAATATGTGGATTATTTTCAAATATATTTTGATATTGATTCTACTGTAATTGCACAGTGACAAGAGAATAGACTCTGTATGATTTCAATATGTTTAGACCATGACATTTTTGCACCTTGTTTTATGTCCCTGGATATGTTCCAGTGTCTCCTAGTTTCTCATCTGTGGGAACTTTGCATAGAATTTATATCCTGCTATTGTGTGAAAATTGTATAAATTTTAATTATGTTGAATTGGTTCACAGTGCTTTTCAGGTCTACTGTATCCTACTTCTCTGTATATTTATTCTGTTAATTTTGAGTTTGATATTGAAACTTCAACTAAAAATCTTAATTTACGTACTTAAAAATAATTGTAATATGCAATGGAACTATATGTAACATTCTTCTGTATTTTCCAAGTCACCTGTAAATGTGTTATCATACATACTTTAATAATTAAAAAAATAAAAATTAAAAAAGATACTGTAAGATTCAAGTCATATACATTAAATAAAATGTACAAATATCAATCATACCTCAATAAAATATTGTTTAAAAGTAATATGATTTCAGGTAATCATAAATACAGTGAAGATAAGAAAGTAGGATAAAGAGATTGAGAGTGATCTGAATGAGAGCTAATTGAAGTAGGATTTTCAAGGAAGGCCTCATTGACAAGGTAACATTGGAGCCGAGACCTGAATGAGGAGAAGGAACCATCAGAGACCTGAGGTAAGGTTTTCAGGCAAAGTGAATTGGAAGCAGATATTTGAGGGGAAGGTGAAAAAGAAGGGGTTACTAGAAGAGTGGTATATAGAGAGGTAGGCAGAGGCTAAGTCATATGAGGTCCTGTAGTTCATACCAGAGAGTTCCAGTGTTACTGTAAACAGCATTGGAAGCCACTGAGTGGTTGTAAGCAAAAGCGATGCTTCGATTTATGGCCAATTTGTGGTGAATGGACTGGAGTGGGTAGCCAGTGGAAGCATGGGGTCCACTTGGAGTGTCCAGTGAGAGATGGATAAAGGCTTGTAATAAGGTAGTAGTACTAGAGATGGTGAAGATAGGTATAGCAAAGTATCACTGAGATGACTGTGAAAGTGATTAGCAATATCCCAGGATTGAGTGAGCACTTCCTTCAGTATAAAAATTGTGTTAATCATCTTTATCTGGCTCTGTGACATCTGTTTATCTAAGTCAGGAAGTCATCCTAGACTTCTCAGTTGAGGAAAGAAAGTTGTTAGGTTCAGTTGAGTTCATGGTGTCTGTAAGATAAGTTTCATGTAAAATATGTTGAGTTTAGAAGTATTAGTCTTGTTGCAGATGACCCTTCAAAATGGTACCTAAACATGTAGAGCCAATAGCTTAGTAGAGAAGCCTGTGTTAGAGATAAATTTTGGAGTTGTAGGTATTTGGTAGTAAAATCATTAGCTTGAGTGAAATTGTGTATGGAGGATAAAAGAGGAGAAAAATGAGCTAATGCTGTACCTAAAGGGAAACTCATAGGTGTGGTCAAAACTGTAGGAAAAGGGAGGTGCTGTGTCAGTATCTGAAGCCTAGACTAGAAGCAGTTTCAAGAGGGAATGATCAAATGATCGAGATGAATGATACTGGTTGAGGATAAAGAAAAACAAGGTCATTGAATTTGAAAACGAGAACAGTTTCATTAGAGGTAGTGTGAGAGTGGGCTTCCATGTGGCGCCAGTGGTAAAGAACCTGCCTGTTAACTGCAGGAAACCTAAGAGATGCCGGTTCCACCCCTGGGTCTGGAAGATTCCCAGGAGGAGGGCATGGCAACCCACTTCAGTATTCTTGCCTGGAGAATCCCGTGAACAGAGGAGCCTGGTCGGCTACAGTCCGTGGGGTCGTAAAGAGTCAGACATGACTGAAGCGACTTAGCATGCACACATGTACGCAAGCAATGTGAGAGTAAGCATCGTATCAACATGGCTGAAGAGTACCAGGGAAGGGAATAAATGGAATCAGGAGATGTAGGCTACTCATTCAGAAGTTTTGCAGTGAAGAGAAGGGTGGTGGTCCAGTGGTTGAGACTCCGTGCTTCCAGTGCTTCCACTGCCAGGGGGCGCAGTTTGATCCCTGGTCCAATCAAGAAACTAAGATGCTGCATGCCTATGGGTATGGCAAAAAAAGAGAGAGAAGCGTTGAGAGTGGTCTTAAGAGTAAGGAAATTTGAATGTTTGGAGCTCAGGTGAAAGGGATCTATAAGAAGTCAAGATGAGTTGGGGGGTAAGTAGAGAAAATAACTGATTTCTATGTAAAGTAGAATGCAAGATTATTAGCTGAAGGTGGGGCGGTTGAGATGATTTAGCAAGCTCGAGGAGTGCTAAAGGATTCATTCATTCATTATTTCAGTAGCTTATTATGCCACATACTTGGGGCAGAATTGTGATTTTAAAAAATCCCTTGCCGCCTTAGAAGTTACATAGAGTAGTGAGGGAGCTAGACATTAAGTAAATAAAAATCATACAAATTAATGTAAAATTACATCTAGGAAAAAAAATACAGCCATGATTTGTGCTATAAAGGAGAAAATGTTATGAGACCATGTGCTCAGAAAAGTTACCTACTCAAGTCAGAGAAGGATTACCTAATGAGGTTAAGGTTGAACTGAGATCTGGAAGAAGAGGAAGCCTTAGTGAGACAAGGGAAGAAAACTATTCTAGGCAGAAGAAATAATATGCGCAAAAGGCTTTGTGGTGAGGTGGAGGAGCTGAAAGAAGGCAACTACAACTGGCATGCAGAGAGGGAGGGAAAACAGGTCAAGACAAGGGAGATAGGGCCTTGTAGGTCATGTTAGGGTGGAAGATTGGTGGGCATGACACTGAGGGGGAGAGGCAGAAGGATAAAAGTTTATAAAGCATGGGGTTTAGAGTTGGATTTGAGTTTCAATTCTTTTTTCCTACCACGGAAAACTTTTGGCAAGTGTCTTGACTATGAAGCTTCAATTTATGAATGAATCTGTTCAGTGTACCTAGGAGTTGAGAATTAAACCCTCAATGAGATCCTGTGATGAACAGCAGACAGGGATCAAGACCATCCCCAAGAAAAAGAAATGCAAAAAAGCAAAATGGCTGTCTGAGGAGGCCTTGCAAATAGCTGTGAAAAGAAGAGAAACCAAAAGCAAAGGAGAAAATGAAAGATATACCCATTTGAATGCAGAGTTTCAAAGAATTGCAACGAGAGATAAGAAAGCCTTCCTTGGTGATCAGTGCAAAGAAATAGAGGAAAACAATAGAATGGGAAAGACCTGAGATCTCTTCAAGAAAATTAGAAATACCAAGGGAACATCTCATGCAAAGATGGGCTCAATAAAGGACAGAAATGGTATGGACCTAACAGAAGCAGAAGATATTAAGAAGAGGTGGCAAGAATACACGGAAGAACTGTACAAAAAAGATCTTGACGACCCAGATAATCACGATGGTGTGATCACTCACCTAGAACCAGACATCCTGGAATGTGAAGTCAAATGGGCCTTAGGAAGCATTACTGCGAACAAAGCTAGTGGAGGTGATGGAATTCCAGTTGAATTATTTCAAATCCTAAAAGATGATGCTGTGAAAGTGCTTCACTCAATATGCCAGCAAATTTGGAAAACTCAGCAGTGGCCACAGGACTGGAAAAGGTCAGTTTTCATTCCAATCCCAAAGAAACGCAATGCCAAAGAATACTCAAACTACCACACAATTGCACTCATCTCACACGCTAGTAAAGTAATGCTCAAAATTCTCCAAGCCAGGCTTCAGCAATACAGTGAACTTCCAGAAGTTCAAGCTGGTTTTAGAAAACAAAGGGGAACCACAGATCAAATTGCCAACATCCGCTGGATCATGGAAAAAGCAAGAGAGTTCCAGAAAAACATCTATTTCTGCTTTATTGACTATGCCAAAGCCTTTGACTGTGTGGATCACAATAAACTGTGGAAAATTCTGAAAGAGGTGGGAATACCAGACCGCCTGACCTGTCTCTTGAGAAACCTGTATGCAGGCCAGGAAGCAACAGTTAGAACTGGACATGGAACAACAGACTGGTTCCAAATAGGAAAAGGAGTACATCAAGGCTGTATATTATCACCCTGCTTATTTAACTTATATGCAGAGTACATCATGAGAAATGCTGGGCTGGAAGAAGCACAAGCTGGAATCCAGATTGCCGGGAGAAATATCAATAACCTCAGATATGCAGATGACACCACCCTTATGGCAGAAAGTGAAGAAGAACTAAAGAGCCTCTTGATGAAAGTGAACGAGGAGAGTGGAAAAGTTGGCTTAAAGCTCAATATTCAGAAAACTAAGATCATGGCATTTGGTCCCATCACTTCATGGGAAATAGATGTGGAAACAGTGTCAGACTTTATTTTTTTGGGTTCCAAAATCACTGCAGATGGTGACTGCAGCCATGAAATAAAAAGATGTTTACCCCCTGGAAGAAAAGTTGTGACCAACCTAGACAGCATATGAAAAAGCAGAGACATTACTTTGCCAACAAAAGTCTGTCTAGTCACAGCTATGATTTTTCCAGTAGTCATGTATGGATGTGAGAATTGGACTACAAAGAAAGCCGAGCACCAAAGAATTGATGCTTTTGAACTGTGGTGTTGGAGAAGACTCTTAATAGTCCTTTGGACTGGAAGGACATACAGCCAGTCCATCCTATTCATCCTAAAGGAGATCAGTCCTGGGTGTTCATTGGAAGGACTAATGTTGAAGCTGAAACTCCAGTACTTTGGCCACCTGATGTGAAGAGCTGACTCATTTGAAAAGACCCTGATGCTGGGAAAGATTAAAGGTGAGAGAAGAAGGGGATGACAGAGGATGAAATGGTTGTATGGCATCACCAACTCAGAGGACATGAGTTGAGTAAACTCAAAAGTTGGGTGATGGACTAGTAGGCCTGGAATGCTGCAGTACATGGGGTTGCAAAGAGTCGGACACGACTGAGCGACTGAACTGAACTGAGATCATGTGTGTGAAATAACTTTGTAAGCATTTACTCTAGGATAGTCCCCTTTTCTCTCTTCATAAAGGGCTTAAATATCCTGAAACCTATAGACAAAGAGTTTATAAACATTTATTGATCACTTCCATAAACATTTACTGAGCAATTAGCTACAGGTGAGACATTGAACTAGTCATCCTGGGTATATAAAAATGAGTAAGAAATGGGCCTTGCCCTCAAGAAACTGAGAGCCAAGATGGGGAAACAGCTATATGTACAACTAAATATGTTTCAAGGTACAGTTTGGTAATTTCTAGAATTGGTGAAGGAAATGGCAACCCAGTCCAGTATTCTTGCCTAGAGAATCCCAGGGACGGGGGAGCCTGGTGGGCTGCTGTCTATGGGGTCGCACAGAGTCAGACACGACTGAAACGACTTAGCAGCAGCAGCAGCAGGATAGAAGTAGAAAATAAAATGGATGCAGAGATGGAGTGTTTGATTCCAACTGAGAGACAGGAAAGGCCTCAACTGGGAGAGCGAGAGGAAGGAGGTAAAGGTGGAGTCAGGTTTTTCTTCTTTTTTTTTAATTTGTAGAAACATTTTAAATATTTGAACTTGTTGGTATGTAGCAGTATATGTAGGATAGTCCACTGGTTGATCGATTGCTTGAAGTATAGGTGATTTACAAAGTTTCAGGTGCAAGTTTTTCTTTAAGGTGTCATTAATTTGGATCAGGAACAGAATAACAGCTTCTGAGGAGCTGATTTTGATTTTGGACTTGTTAAATTTGAGGTGCTGCCAATCTGTCCACATGTCACAGATAGAAACATGTCCTGGGAGAGCAGGGTTAGCGATGTCAATTTGGTGCGTTGCTTGTGAATCTTTTGAATAGAAGAATGGTGGCAGGGTAAATGCTTGCTCAGCAGCATTTTGTATTTCATATAATATTATATTTCATCAACTATAAAATCTCTTGCCAGAGATTGCGAGAAGCATCATTTTATGTATCATTAAGAAAAAATACTATTGATTGAGCTATGATGCATCATTGATTATAAAGTGGATTTTTTTTCAGAGTTGTTAAAATATAAGAAAATGTCCCACCATCTTAGAATCAGTGAAATATTAAAACTAACATTTAATGAGCCCTTACTTTTGGCCAAACTCTCTTACTAATAAGCAGATAAGAATTAATAATTTAATTCTCATGATAACCATATTAGTTTATTATTCTCATTTTACAGATGAGGGCAGTGGGCCCACAGAAATTAGTACTTTTATGTACTGTGTAGCTGAATTTAGATTTTTCTGCCTAACTATAAACTACAAGGAGATCAAACCAGACAATCCTAAAGGAAATCAACCCTGAATATTCATTGGAAGGACTGATGCTGATGATGAAGCTCCAGTACTTTGGCCACCTGAAGCAAAGAGCTGACTCACTGGAAAAGACCCTGATGCTGGGAAAGATTGAGGGCAGGAGGAGAAGGGGGCACCATAGGATGAGATGATTGGATGGCATCACTGGCTTGATGGACATGAGTTTGAGCAAACTGCAGGAGATAGTGAAGGACAGAGAAACCTGGTGTGCTGCAGTCCATGGGGTCACAGTGAGTCGGGCACAAATGAGCCACTGAACAACAAGAACTATAAACTATAAAATACAAAATTAATATATAGGATAGTGCTTTGGAACAAAAAAGTCTTATTTTATGAATGTTTAGGGGAAAATGGTTTTGTGCATTGTTGCCTGTGAGTCAGTCTCACTATAGCAGTGGTTTCTGTTTCCTTAGGATGTATTCAGGGGCAACATTATAGCAGGTGTTTGTTGACTGCTATAAAACACCTGCTGTAATATATATATAGACACTGTATGTAGAAAGTTCATTATGGCTCTCATTTAATAGAGTTTATAACTTAAATTCCCATTTCCCGCTTGGGAGGAAATGTGGTATAATGGAAAATCCAGGATTTTGGATTCAGGAGAACTGTTTTGAGTCTCACTGCATGCGTGCTAAGTCGCTTCAGTTGTGTCTGACTCTTTGCAACCCCATGGAGTGTAGCCTGCCAGGTTCCTCTGTCCATGGGATTCTCCAGGCAAGAGTACTGGAGTGGGTTGCCATTTCCTTCTTTATTGAGTCTCACTAGATAGTGACTAAAGTTTCATCTCTCAGTTTCTTCACTCAATCATCTTTTGTCAAATGGGAAAGATAATACCTGTGCTAGTCTCAGCTGGAGTGAGGGTCAAATTGACAGTAAATATGAAAGTACTCTGCAGTTAAAAAAGAAACAGATAATGGAGAGTGGTACATATAACTGTGTGGAAAAATTTAGGAGCTAGAAGCTATTCATAAAGTCTGACCTAAGATATATCTGGGAATTTATTGGTCTTCCACTGAAATACAGCCACTCTTGGGATATTATATGCCAAGTCAACTTAAGACATAAAACTGTAGACTTTCTTTCCTGGCTAGGTCAGGCAAAGTGCTGGGCTGTTGTTCTTAGGCAGTTGATACTTGAAAATTTTAACATCTACTAGTCTTGAATATGGGAGAAGGAAATGGCAACCCACTCCAGTACTCTTGCCTGGAAAATCCCATGGATGGAGGAGCCTGGTGGGCTACAGTCCATGGGGTTGCGAAGAGTCGAACACGACTGAGCGACTTCACTTTCACTTTCATGTATTGGAGAAGGAAATGGCAACCCACTCTGGTGTTCTTGCCTGGAGAATCCCAGAGACGGGGGAGCCTGGTGGGGTGCTGTCTGTGGGGTCGCACAGAGTCGGACACGACTGAAGCGACTTAGCAGCAGCAGCAGCAGTCTTGAATATATCTGATTAAGAGAACTATCATGTTGATATATGCATGCATTTAATATATGTATTTTTGTCGTGGATTCAGCAGGAGTTTATTCAAGAGACTAAAGTTCACTGTTTGTCTTGTGCTCTCTATGAAGTTAGCCTAATATGCCTTACTGTTTTCATCTGAAGGACAATACAGCCTTAACCCATATAAGGCATTATTGTATACACTATATTATGTTGCTTACAAAGATAAACAGATGTGGTCTATTCGTCAACTAGGTTGCAGTCTAACAGGGAAGACAGATATGAGAGACTATAAGTATGTTACAGAACAGAATATGATAAGTGACATTATAGATTTCATCTGGGTGATGGTAGGGAAAGCTTTGACAATTACTTTTCCTCAGTTTAAGAGCAATATATGCTCACTTTAAAAATTTTGGAAAGTACATCGAGAGAAAAAATTATAATTCTGCTGTCTCTGTAGTGTGTGTGTGTATAAATTTTTTTTTTACATAAAATTGCATCATACTTTATATACAACTTATCCTGATTTTTTGCTAGTGGAGTATTAGCATTTAGAATAGAATTTGACAAAATGTTTCTGGGTTTATATCTTTAATTTTTGGAAACTGGAAAGGATCTTGTAGAATGTTTAAGAGGTGCCAATGTAATGATCCATTTGATCCATTTGAAATTATGATGGCAGCTTATAAGCTATTTGAAAGTATATATGAAAAAAACAAGCAAAATAGACAAGGAAGGGAATATATTACTGTGTTAATAATGCTGATGTGCTTACAGTTAAGAGATCACTGTGTGTGCGCGAATGCTCACTTGTGTCCGACTGTGACCCTATGGACTACTCCTCTGCCCATGGGATTATCCAGGCAAGAATACTGGAGTGGGATGTTGTTTCCTACTCCAAGGGATCTTCCTGACCCAGGGATCAAACCTGTGTCTCTTGTGTCTCCTGCATTGCCAGGCAGGTTCTTTACCATTGAGGAAGCCCAAGCGATCACTGTAATGAAATCATAATAAATCACTGACATGAAATTATACCAATATTTGATAATTGAGGATTGGTTGCCAAATGTGTCTTTGTGATGTCAGTAGCTATTGCTTTCCTTGGAATGGTCTGGCCATTTCTAGCAGAAGTCTGATCTAAAGTCACTTACAGCCTCTGTTCTCCTTTTAGGATGTTAACTGCTGTGTCTTGCTGTGATCGTAAATGCCATTTACGTAATGTCTAGAAAACTTGCTGTCTACCTTTCTTGAGATCTAGGTCTGTACTTTTTGTTGCAACTGTAGAAGGGACTTAAGTTACTAAAAACTACACCACACACATGCAGACATACCCGTGCACACACATATATTAATGATGAATTCTAGCTTGTAGCTATTTTGAGATATCTTCAACAGGACCACAGACTCTTTCATATAATAAGTGCCTACCAGGCTCCTCCATCCAGGGGATTTTCCAGGCAAGAATACTGGAGTGGGGTGCCATTGCCTTCTCCGCATATAATAAGTAATGCTCAGTAAACATTTGCTTTGATTTAATGTGTATGTGTATCAGTTGCATATCAGCAATTAATAACCTGTGGGCTTCCCTGTGGGATATTTAATGGATTTTTAATAAAGACTAAGAAGTAGTTGTGATTTACATGCAAGATAAGAGATTTTATTATAGTAGTTTTAGGTATTGAAGTTAAAACATTAAGCTGAATGAATCAATCACGCTCTTAGTTTTCTTTTCATTCTACTGTAGTCTGAATGAGCTGCCTAAGGAAGGAATTAGGTGGATAGATGGCTAGACTGACCTTGTGCTATGTGTGTATAACTAAGCTGGAATTATTTCTGATAAATAGTAACCATAGAAATCTGGTTGTGTATTAATCTAAACTATTCCAACTGAGGTTTGTTTATTTAGAAAACATTGAAAAAGATACACTTGAGCACTTGCACATGCTCAGTTATAACCTGGACTGTATTTACTTTAGAATTAGTCATCGGCTTTGTTAAAGTTTGACGTAAGTAAGTTGTTTGTCTTTTGGTTTGAGAAGGAGCTCATAGGTAGTACATTTTTGATTCTTTGAGAAATTAAGCCTTTTTTTTCCCCAAGGACAGGGTAGCATATTTATACTTCATCAGTACTTCAGTTATGATAAATAGCATAGTAAAGTGAAGGATTAGCACTGATATTTGACTATTTCAGAAATGTAATCCTTGAATGAAATCATATGTATATTACTGTTTTGCAACTTTTGTTTAGTCATATCACCATATTTTTACAGGATTTATTTTTCTGTGCTTTTGTTCATGTGAGCATAAACTGAAGCATTAGCTATTTCAGTTGGTGTGGATTTAGTACAAATAGTGTATTGCAAGGAGAAAGCTGTGAACTGCAAGAAGTGTGGCTTTTGAAACTGGGTTTGAATTTCAGATTTCACTGTTTATTTAAATGTGAGACCTTGGATAAGTTACTTAAACTCTCTGTTTTAGTTAATATGTAAAGTGGAAAGTTGTACACCCTACTGTAGTGTTTTTTCCAAACTGTAGGCACAATTAATTAGTCTTGAAACCAGCTAGAAAAGTATTATTTTGTGAGACTTTTGTTTCACAGCTTCAATTCTTTGGCCACCTGATGTGAAGAGCCAACTCATTGGGAAAGACCCTGATGCTGGCAAAGATTGAGGGTAGGAGGAGAAGGGAACAACAGGGGATGAGATGATTGAATGGACATGAGTTTAAGCAAACTCCAAGAGATCATGACATACAAGGAACCCTGGCATGCTGAGTTCATGGGATTACAGAGTCATTTAGAAACTGAACATACATATATACAAATGGATGTAAGCAGATGGGAACTTTGTTGCAATGTAAGACATGTTTCTTACTATAGGCTGGGTTAAAAAAATTTTGAAAAACATTTTTCTATAATGTTGTTAGGATTAAGTGCCTACCATAGCTCCTGTTTTACAGACAGGCATTGAAAGAAAGATGGCGTTGGAGAAATTTGTATGGAGTATTTTGGCTTTGTTGGATTTTGTTGTATTTATACAAATTTGGTCTTTATTCCAAGAGCTATGAAATTGAAAGCTGGTTTGTTACTTCAAAATTGTTATTGAGTATGGACAATTATTTCTTATTTAGTAAATTATTTGACACATGAAGTTTTTTGATAAGTATTATTTTGGGAACTTATATGAACTGTGATGCTGGAGAAGACTCTTGAGAGTCCCTCAGACAGCAAAATCAAACCAGTCAATCCTAAAGGAAATCAGTCCTGAATATTCATTGGAAAGAATGATGCTGACAATGAAGCGCCAACCTTGGCCACTTGATGTAAAGAGCCGACTTGTCGGAAAAGATCTTGATACTGGGAAATGGGGGCGACATAGGATGAGATGGTTGGATAGCATCATTGACTCAATGGACATGAGTTTGAGCAAACTCTGGGAAATACTGAAGGACAGGGAAGCCTGGAGTGCTACAATCTGTGGGGTCGCAAAGAGTCAGACACAACTTCAGTTCAGTCGCTCAGTCGTGTCCGACTCTTTGCGACCCCATGAATCACAGCACGCCAGGCCTCCCTGTCCATCACCAACTCCCGGAGTTCTCTCAGATTCATGTCCATCGAGTCAGTGATGCCATCCAGCCATCTCATCCTCTGTCGTCCCCTTCTCCTCCTGCCCCCAATTGCTCCCAGCATCAGAGTCTTTTTCAATGAGTCAACTCTTCACATGAGGTGGCCAAAGTACTGGAGTTTCAGCTTTAGTATCATTCCATCCAAAGAACACCCAGGGCTGATCTCCCTCAGAATGGACTGGTTGGGTCTCCTTGCAGTCCAAGGGACTCTCAAGAGTCTTCTCCAACACCACAGTTCAAAAGCATCAATTCTTCAGTGCTCAGCCTTCTTCACAGTCCAACTCTCACATCCATACATGACTACTGGAAAAACCATAGCCTTGACTAGATGGACCTTAGTCGGCAAAGTAATGTCTCTGCTTTTGAATATGCTATCTAGGTTGGTCATAACTTTTTTTCCAAGGAGTAAGTGTCTTTTAATTTCCTGGCTGCAGTCACCATCTGCAGTGATTTTGGAGCCCCCAAAAATAAAGTCTGAGACTGTTTCCACTGTTTGCCCGTCTATTTCCCATGAAGTGATGGGACCAGATGCCATGATCTTTGTTTTCTGAATGTTGAGCTTTAAGCCAACCTTTTCACTCTCCTCTTTCACTTTCATCAAGAGGCTTTTTAGCTCCTCTTCACTTTCTGCCATAACGGTGGTATCATCTGCATATCTGAGGTTATTGATATTTCTCCCGACCATCTTGATTCCAGCTTGTGTTTCTTCCAGTCCACCGTTTCTCATGATGTACTCTGCATATAAGTTAAATAAGCAGGGTGATAATATACAGCCTTGATGTACTCCTTTTCCTATTTGGAACCAGTCTGTTGTTCCATGTCCAGTTCTAACTGTTGCTTCCTGACCTGCATACAGGTTTTTTCAAGAGGCAGGTAAGGTGGTCTGGTATTCCCATCTCTTTCAGAATTTTCCACAGTTTATTGTGATCCACACAGTCAGAGGCTTTGGCATAGTCAATAAAGCAGAAATAGATGTTTTTTTGGAACTCTCTTGCTTTTTCCATGATCCAGCAGATGTTGGCAATTTGATCTCTGGTTCCTCTGCCTTTTCTAAAACGAGCTTGAACATCAGGAAGTTCACGGTTCACGTATTGCTGAAGCCTGGCTTGGAGAATTTTGAGCATTGCTTTACTAGCGTGTGAGATGAGTGCAATTGTGCGGTAGTTTGAGTATTCTTTGGCATTGCCTTTCTTTGGGATTGGAATGCAAACTGACCTTTTCCAGTCCTGTGGCCACTGCTGAGTTTTCCAAATCTGCTGACATATTGAGTGCAGCCCTTTCACAGCATCATCTTTCAGGATTTGAAACAGCTCAACTAGAATTCCATCACCTCCACTATCTTTGTTCGTAGTGATGCTTCCTAAGGCCCACTTGACTTCACATTCCAGGATGTCTGGCTCTAGATGAGTGATCACATCATCGTGATTATCCGGGTCGTGAAGAACTTAGCGACTGAATAATAACAACAATGTGGTAGGTGGAAGTGTACGTTTATATGACCACTTGGAGTGCAATCTGGCAATACCTAGCAAAGTTGAGACACATATACTTTATAATCTGGTGAATTCCAGTCCATGCATTTGGTCAAAGGAGACATGCAGGAGAATGTTCATTGCAGCATTATTTTCAATGGCAAGAATTTGGAAAGAACCTGAAAGTCTCACAGTAGAAGTCTGGATAAATAAATTATGGTATGTTCATGAAATAGAATGCTAAACTAAGTTACATGAATAAATCAAGCTTCACTTATCAATAATGATAAATCTCAAACCAAAAAGTGTAGGAAAGCAAGTTTGCAGATTCATTCAATATAATGCCATATATTTAACATTTAGAAACATCCAAACAGTACTGTATATTATTTATGGACACAAATATATGTAGTAAAAAGTTTTTTGGACTGGAATGACACATATTACTGTCAGGATAATGGATATTTAAAGGAAGGGAAGGAATAGGATTAAGTAGGTATTTTAATGTTATCTGTAATGTTTTATTAAATATTGAAAAAAAGATCTGAAGCAAATATACCAAAATGTTGAGATCTAGTCAGTCTAGCTGTTATGTATAGGTGTGGTCATAATTTGTTTCTGTATGTTTAAAATATTTAAATAATACCATGTTTCTTTATAAAATTTAATATACAATTCATGGCACATATTAAATACTCAATGGTATCTATTAAAAAATAGTACATTGTTTTGAGGTCCAGAGAACAATGAATCTTTTAGGAATTAGGGCCTAACCTACTTAGATGATTTTCCAGGATTTCTAGTAAAATGAAAATTTAGTTAGGTGTAGACATAGGTTTAAAAAAGCATAATTATTATGGTAGAATTATAGAGTGTTTCTATAATGCGGAACTAGACATTTTTCTTTGTAAGCATGAATCTACCACCTTACTATGCATGTTATTTGCCCATTGTAATCTAGGATGAGTCACAGTATTTTTGAGTACCCTTGAGAGGCTCCCGTGGTCTCTCAGATGGACTTTGTGATAATTATGCTTCAGTGTGTCTTACCTTGGCTCCTGCCCTTATTGTGTTACAGATGTCCTCTGCTGAATCATCATGAGCAATTTCTTGAGGAAATTGCTTGAGGATCCTGGTTAACCAGTTTTAGCATTATTCAAAGATCTGTCGTGCCAAGCATTGTGATCCTGCATTCCAGGTCCTCAGCATGTGCAGTTGACCCTTGAACAACACAGGTTTGAACTGCTGGGGTTCACTATTTGTGGACTTTTTTTCAGTAGTGAATAATGTTGTACTACATGATTCACAGTTTTTATTTTTATTTTTATTTTTGCCACACAGTATGCAGGATCTTAGTTCCCTGACCAGGAATGGAACCCATGCCCCCTGCAGTGGAAGCACAGAGTCTTAACTGCTGGACTGCCAGGGAAGTCCCCACAGTTTAAATCCATGGATACCAAAGCACCTGTAGAGCTGCAGACAGAACAACTGCGTATAGGGGGCAATCTTGACTTTGCAGAGGATCAGAGCCACTAGCCCTGGTGTTGTTCAATGGTCAGCTATATTAGGAGCCATAAAACTGCTGCTTATTTGACTTCAGTTCCACTTCTAGGGCTTTATCACAGGAAAATACATTTAAAATTTTATTTATTTATTTATTTATTTAGCCATGCCAGGTCTTAGTTGCAGCATGCAGGATCTTTAGTTACAGCTTGTGAACTCTTAGTTGCAACATGTGGGATCTAGTTCCCTAACCAGGGATTGAACCCAGGCCCCCTGCACTGGGAGCCTGGAGTCTTAGCCACTGGACCACGAGGGAAGTCCCCAGGAAAATACATTTTTTATACATTCCTGATTATCTTTAAGGATAGTCATCAGAGATTTTTACAGTTTTATTAGTTTGCTAGGGCTGCTGTAAAAACGTACTACAAACAAGGTGGCCTGAACAACAGAAGCTTGTTTCACGGTTGTAAGTAGTAGATAACAACGTGGTTCTTGCTTTCATTGAAGGCATAGACTAGTGGGTGAGGAGATGACAGGTGATCAGAAATAAATATGTAAATTCAAATCATCATAACTATTATAAAGAAAAAGAATTGGGAGTAAATAAGAATTTTATTTTTGCAATGAATGGTTGAAGAAGGCCTCTCTGAAGTGTGGAGATTTCAACTAAAACTTAGAAGGTGAGAAGAAGCTATCTATAATCAGTAGACTGTTGGGGTAGGATGGAAGAAGAGCCTTTCCAATAGAGGAAATGGTCCTATTGGAAGGTCCTGTGGGTGAAAAGAGATTATAATATTCTAGGAATTGAAAGAAGGCCCAATGATAGGCTAGAACAGAAGAGAATAAAGCTGCATAAGTTGAAAAGTAAGCAGGCCCAGATCAGGCAAAATTTTGATTGCCAATGCGCAGCCATTGAAGGATCTAATTTACATTAAAAAAAAATTGTGAGGTAGAGAGTACTCTAGTAGCATAGTGGTTAGGATTCTGGGCTTTCACTGGTGTGGATGGAGTTCAATCCCTGGTCTGGGTCAAGAGGCGTGGCCCCCCCCAAAAAAAATTATGAGGAGAAGGCGATGGCAACCCACTCCAGTACTCTTGCCTGGAAAATGCCATGGACGGAGGGGCCTGGTGGGCTGCAGTCCATGGGGTCGCTAGGAGTCGGACACGACTAAGCGACTTCACTTTCACTTTTCACTTTCATGCATTGGAGAAGGAAATGGCAACCCACTCCAGTGTTCTTGCCTGGAGAATCCCAGGGATGGGGGAGCCTGGTGGGCTGCCGTCTGTGGGGTCGCACAGAGTCGGACACAACTGAAGCGACTTAGCAGCAGCAGCAGCAGCAGAATGGGTGTAGAATACTTTAAAAAGAGGATAGGATTAAAAACTGGAAGCTAATTAGTAGTCTACTGCAATAGACCAGGTGATATGAGGATGGCTTAGGCTAATGGAAATAGAGATCCAGAATAGTGGATTGATTTGTGCACTGTTAAGTAGGTAAGATTGACAGGACTTGATAGGAAATGGAGGGTGACAGAGAAGGGATCCTTGAGGGTTGGTTCACAAATTTTTGTCTTGAGCAAGTGGATGATGGCAGTACTGTTTACTGAGGTACCAAAGATTTGGTGAAAGAACAGCCTTGGTGGGAGGATTAGTCAAGAATTCACTTGCAGAAATATTAGGTTTGAGAAACCTGGAAGACTGGTCTGCAGGTGGGCATTGGGAAATTGTAACCACAAAGATGGTATTTTAAACCATGGGAGTAGATGATAATCATTTTAAATTCAGCTTAGAGAAAATAGTGACTGTGGAAAAGGAATAACTGTGTTGATAAAGATGCCCGCTAAGTATTATCATGGAGGCTATACAAGAAAAAAATGTAAAAGAGTGAATGTAAAAGCAAAACAAAGTATGAAAGCAAGTTCAAGGGAACTCCAACAATCTGAGGTCTTGGTAGAAATGATGACAAAGGAGACTGGAAAGGAGCCACCTCATATGCGGGCACAAATCCACAGATGCCACGAAGGTCAAGATGAATCTGTTTCAAAGAGTGAGTAGAGTCGGATGAGAATTGGAAAGTGTCCGTTGGGTTTGGTGGCATGGATGTGACAGGCCTTGTCGAGAGCAGTTTCAGTGGGGTGGTGAGAGTAGAAGCCAGATTAGAATAGTTAAGAAGCAATGGGAGGTGGGGAGGCAGAGATGAATGTGTGTTAACAGTTCTCTTGTAGCACTTGTTCCCTGTTTGGATAATATGGCTGCTTCTCTGCTAGACTCAGTTCTTTAAGGGCACTGGTGATGTCATAGTTACTTTTCTGACCTCTCTTAAGACCTCCTCTTATACATAATTGACCCTCAATAAAATGTTGAGTGAATGAAACACCTTGTAGTTTCCACAGCATACTATCCATTTTACTTTATAGTTTTAATCTTACACTTTTGAATCTATGTATTATAAACATTTCTTTTGTAATGTGTAAATAAATATTTATAATATATGGATCAATATAATTTTGATCCTTCATGGCCTCTTATGGTATACATTTTTGGTTATTAAGAAAAATTTTTCATGTCCTATATATTTTTTTGGAGCATGCTCTTTTTCTTTTTTCATGAAACTGTTAATGGTTTTTAAAAAAGGTATATACTTGTTATGTTCAGTTTATTCTACAATATTGTACATATGTGTAAAGCTGCTTCTTAGCCATCATTTCTAAAACTTGAAAGGGTAGGAAATGAAGGTGTTTTTATATTGTCATACCTATAAATGTTCTCTACCTTTCTAAGAATCTTGTCTAGTTTTTTTTCTTGTATAGCCTCCATGATAACACTTAGCGGGCATCTTTATCAACACAGTTATTCCTTTTCCACAGTCACTATTTTCTCTAAGCTGAATTTAAGTTTTGAGCTTTTGCTAGTTATTCCTCCATTGTAAGTATATTCTCCTAAGTTTTTCCCACTTTACTCTTTTCCTTTCAGTATTCCTTTGCTTTGAACATTTCTGTGCTCTCCCTTTATATACTTTTCACTGTATTTAGGGATATTAAGAGAGCCACATCCAGCAGATTATTCAGGTTAATTATTGTTGTTGAGTTCATGTCCGACTCTGTGACCCCATAGACTGCAGCACACCAGGCTCGTCTGTCCTCCACCATCTCCTGGAGCTTGCTTAAATTCATGTCTGTTGAGTCGGTGATGCTATTTAACCGTCTCATCCCAGTAGCATGTTGGACACCTTCTGACCTGAGGCCTCATCTTCCGGTGTCATATCTTCCTGCCTTTTCATACTGTTCATGGGGTTCTTGCGACAAGAATACTGGAGTGGGTTGCCATTGTCTCCTCCAGTGGACCACAGTTTGTCAGAACTCTTCACCGTAACCTGTGTGTCTTGGGTGGCCCTGCACGGCAAGGCTCTTAGCTTTGTCGAGTTCTGCAAGCCCCTTTGTCACGACAAGGCTGTGATTCATGAAGGGGATTCAGGTTAATACACGCTCTTTGTTCTTAGCCAGGGCTTCTGTCCTGATCCTATATCTACTTTCTGCTTTCCTTCTTCAGTGAGCAAAGTAGGGAACTGAGGAAGTCTCAGCAACTAGTTTTTATCCTGCACCTTTAAATCCTAGAGCAGATCCAGGTGTAAGAAGCCACCTTGATTCCTTTCTTCTGGCGTTAGCACTGCTTATTTCCCTAGGACCACAGGGACTTCCTAAGAAAGAGGCATTATCAATGCGATCTTGAAAGAGTACAGAGAGAATTACTGTTTTCCAGTCTCATAATTTTGTAGTTCCTTCAGTCTGCCTTCTTAGAAAAGCAGCACCAACCATCAAGTTGTGGGGATGAGTTATGAAATTAAGTCCATGAAAATAAAAAGTGAAAGCTAAGGAGCTCAGTTATAGTTTGGGAAATTGTGTTTAAGATGAGCTGAGGCAAACATCTGGGGGCTGAGCTGAGAATATCAGATCTTTTGCTGGTTTTGATTTTTTTTTTTTTTTGGATGGTGACTGCTGTAACCCTTCAAGGTCCTGGATACAAATTACATTGTTGATTTGATCTTAAAATTGGAGAATGTCATTCAGCTTTGATAGAGTCAAACAGAATCAGAGGCATTGACAGCACATTGGCTGGTGCAGCCATTCTAATACTAGATTGAGATTGAGACCCTTGAGGGTAGAGAGGGTATCTATTTCTGTGTTACTCGGCAAAGTGCCTGACAGTAGTCCCTCAATAAATATTGAAGGAATGAACCTGAAATGTAAAAACATCTGTGTACCAGAGACTACTAATGCTCATCTACTCTACCTTGGCTTTGGAAACTAATTCTTAATCCTTCACAGACTTTATTTTCCCAGATCTTTTTCACCATCTCTGCGTTGTAGTCCATGGGGTCACAAAAAGTCAGACACGACTTAGTGACTAAACAACAACAGCAACCTGCACTACTTAGTGCCAACACCACCATCTCTTGTCTGGACCATTGCAACAGCTATCCAATGCACATATTTTCTCATCCGTTTGTGCTCCCCTGAGGTACATTCTCCAAACAGTAATCAGAGCTGTCTTCTAAAAATGGAAATCAGATCATGTCACCCTCTACCCTGATTTTCCAGTGGCTTCCCAGTGTGTATCTGTTGCTTTTTAAATTTGTTTCATTCTTGAGTTAGGAGAGCTGACATTCTGATAACAAGAAATTCTTTTATACAATATTTCTACTCCCCCCTTCCCAATACACACACACACACACACACACACACACACACACACACACACAGAGGACATCATTAGCAGCAGTCAGAAAAGCTTCAAAAGAGAGGTACAAATACATTTTAAAAACCCAGATCCAATTAAAACATCCATGTAAAGTCAGTAAACCTTTCCAACCCTCTCATCCTCAGTAAAGCCCTCTAGTATATACCTGTCGCATAATGGTGCCACCTACTGAACCCTTCGTAAGCTTCTTCCATTCAAAATAGAGGAAGCTAACAAGGACACCTTCTGGAAAAATACCTGTACTCTCCAGACCAGGAGAATGGCAACCTACCATGGTGATAAAGAATATAGATAGGTCTTTAAGTTGAACTGCCTGAGTTTGAGCCCCTGCGCTTTTACTTACTGGCTATGTAACCTGAGCAAATTGGTTAAACATCTCCAAAACACAGTTTCTTTATGTATAACATGAAAATAATACCACTGCTTATCTCACAGAGTTTCTGTGGGGATGAAGCCAGCATTTAAGGGATTAAGTGGCACTGTGTTTTCAAAATATGTTAGTTGTAGTTATTGTTTTCACTGATCTCACTGTCACCACTATAATCCTATTCTATTCCAATGTCTTGTATTTATGTCCATTGTAGCATTTGTGTTGTACTATTTCTACATCTACTTTCCCATAGACTTTAAGAGACCCATTTTTATTATTTATTTATTTAAAAAATTTATTTTTAGTTGGCTGTGTTAGGTCTTTTTTGTGGCGTGTAGGAGCTTCGATTTTCATTGTGGCATGTGGGATCTTTAGTTGCAGCATGCAGACTCTTAGTTGTGGCATGTGGGATCTAGTTCCCTGACCAGGGATCAGACCCAGGCCCCCTACATTGGTAGCATGGAGTCCTAGCCACTGGACCACCAGGAAAGTCCCAATAGACCTGTTTTTAAATTTATATTCCACTTATATATAAAGGAGATCAGCCCTGGGATTTCTTTGGAGGGAATGATGCTAAAGCTGAAACTCCAGTACTTTGGCCACCGCATGTGAAGAGTTGACTCACTGGAAAAGACTCTGACGCTGGGAGGGGTTGGGGGCAGGAGGAGAAGGGGACGACAGATGATGAGATGGCTGGATGGCATCACCGACTCGATGGACGTGAGTTTGAGTGAACTCCGGGAGTTGGTGATGGACAGGGAGGCCTGGCGTGCTGCGATTCATGGGGTCGCAAAGAGTCGGACACGACTGAGCGACTGAACTGAAAGTGAAAGTGAAAGAAAGTGAAGTCACTCAGTCGTGTTCGACTCTTTGCGAGCCCATGGACTGTAGCCTACCAGGCTCCTCTGTCCATGGGATTTTCCAGGCAATACTACTGGAGTGGATTGCCATTTCCTTCTCCAGGGGATCTTCCCGACCCAGGGATCAAACCCAGGTCTTCCGCATTGTAGACAGACGCTTTACCGTCTGAGCCACCAGGGAACTGAACTATATATACTAGTGCCAAATATACTTGATGCACAATGTACATTTGGGTTAATCTGAATAAAGATTAATGTTTGAGAGCCTCTAAATTAGTGGGCCTTTGTACAGAGAACACAGGCTTACAAAGTCTGGATAAAACGTAAGCAACTTTTAATACTGCCTCCTAAGATCTAGTGGAGTAAAAGGGGATGATTCCTTTGCCATCTGTGAAAATGGAGGGTTTTGTTTTGTTTTGTTATATATGTCAACCTCAAAGAAGGATGGGTAGAATTCTTCTGATAGCTTTTGGGTCCCCAAAGAACCTCAGTCCTTCAACCGTTAGTTCTATTGTCTCTAACTGTCCCAGAGAAATGGACATTGATCCTTCTGTTTTATGGGGCCAAGTAGATGTGGCCTTTACCCTTTTTTTTTTTTTTTTTGGACCATGCTGTGTGGCATGTGGAGTTTCCCAACTAGGGATTGAATTCATGCACCCTGCATTGGAAGTGAAGAGTCTTAACCACTAGACCACCAGGGGAAGTCCCTGGAGTTTACTCTTTAATGTGTTTATGCATCCAAGGATTGGGCACAGATAACCCATTACTCCTAAAAATATGTAAGTAAAAGCCAATACCATGTTTATATTTTAGGTGTAGCCCTGGGTCGGGAAGATGCCCTGGAGGAGGAAATGGCACCCCACTCCAGTATTCTTGCCTGGAGAATCCCATGGATGGAGGAGCTTGGTGGGCTACGTCCATGGGTCGCGCAGAGTCGGACACGACTGAGCCACTTCACTTCACTTTCACTGGCATCTAAACTCAAAACTGCCTTATTACAGTTACATTGCATCAATCAATTTTATATGTAAGGCTCATATTTTCTAATTATGTGAAAGAATTGGTAGTTACCAAATTGGTTACCACAGAAAGTCTTGTTGCAAAGAAGTACTTATGGTATTTGTTTGGGGGACGGGAGTGTATGTTTCAAAAAAGGAATTGTCTCATGAGCTAAAAAAGAATTTTGGCCTTAAAGAGTTTTTGCCCATTATAGGAGTTAAGATTTTGGTGTGAATAACTCCCAAGGGGAGATAGAAAGCAAGAGGTGCATATAAACTGCTGTAAGAATTTGGAGCAAGGATGCTATTTTTGACTAACAGTATGTTGGAGAAAATTTGGGAAATTTAGTAAGAGATAGTATTAGTGTTTGATGTTGAAGAATGAGTATTTAAACATGTGGAAATGGAGTGTTTTGTGAATGTCCTTATTAAGGACAAGAGTCATATGTTTATTAACATATTTCTTCCATTTTTTGATAACAGTATTAACAGTCATCATCTTAGCTAACATTTATTGACTGCCTACTATGTGCCAGAATCTGTTTTAAGTGTTTTACCTTTATTAACTTAATCCTCATATATCTGTTATCTGTATTTTAACTTTTTTCTGCTTTGCTCATTCCTGCCAGACATTGCTTCTTTTTTAAAAAAAAAATTTGATCAAAATTCTATGCATGTATAGTTTAAAGGGTCAGGCAGTAAGGTACTATACGTTTTGTTAGGACAAACAGCAGTCTCCCTTCCTTCCTGCTAGAAGTTTCTTTAAGGAGACCTTATTTTTTAAGGTTTTTAAAATTAAAAAAAAATTTTTTTGGCCATGTTTTGCAGCATGCAGGATTTTAGTTCTCCGACCAAGATTTGAACCCAGGCCTTCACTCTTGCTATTTTCTGTCCCCACTCTTTAGCTTCCAACTGTAATCAAACTACCAGAGATCCCTCAAATGCACTATTTTTTCCCTCACTTCTGAAGATGCATAAAGAATAAAGATATGAAGATAAATCAAATGTAAGCTTAGCCTTGTAAAAACCAGCCAAGCCACACAACTAGGTTTCCTGGGAAGAAGAGAAATCAGTTCCTCAAGAGAATAGAGTTTACTTGGGGAACTGAAAGATTCAGGATGCATGCAGTCATAATAAACAGGCCGTCTTGTTACTGCTTGAACCTCAGAAATTTGTCAGTGTGGAATGGAGACATAATAATTGTTTGGTTTTTCTCTTTATTTATTTTTTCTACTTTTGTTCTTACTTTTCTCAGACTTGTCTGTGTGATTCACATTTCTCTCCTCTAAGTGAGATGCTGATTGATTTGGTCAGTCACTATCCCTTATGCTTACTTCTAGCATAGTTTTTCTTTCACAACATCTGTTGAACAGCTGTGTAGTCTACTGATTGACTGCCCTTGGGGCTGATGGTCACTCTTTATTTAATTAAAGAGGGACAGGATGATGGAGTCATGTTGTAGATGTAGGTACTTAAATACATGAAGAACTGCACTGAGTTGCTTTCCTTTGCTTAGGGTCAGTGATACAGTGTTTATTTTAGCAAGGCACCTAGAGCAGGATGGACTCCTTTTCATAGGTGAATGCCACGTAGCTGGGTATAGAATCCTTGGATTGCCATTTTGGGGGTCATTTTGTCTTGAGAAGAATGTCAATAGATGGTGCTTTTCACTAAAATATTTTTAGGTACTCATCCCTTCTTTTTTCATTAATCTTATCTGATACCCTTGAGCTCTTTCTTCATCTGAAGAAAACTTTCTTCTGTATTTGAATATTGCTTCTGTTCCATTTGTTCCTGTATCATTTTTTAGGAACTGAAGTTATTCGTGTGTTAGAGCTCTGCTACTGTCTGTCTCTCCTTTCCCCTCACCTCTTAAAATTTTATAAGTCTTTCATTTTTTTTTCTTTTTCATTTATGGAGAATTTCTTAAATTTCTTCTTTAAATCATCATTTCAGTTTCTTCAGTGTTGAAAGGCCTCTTCTCTCTATATGTCTAATGAATTTTTTGGTAATTTCCCTCTTTCTTTTCTTTTAGTTTTAGTTTTTATTATTACTTTAATCTTTTTCTTTTTCTGGCTACAGCACGGCTTATAGGATTTCAGTTCCTCGACTAGGCATCAAACATAGGCCATGGCAGTGAAAGCCTGGAATCCTAACCACTAGGCCACCAGGGAATTCCTGATAATTTTTCTTATGTTTGCCTTAATATTCTTATCTCACTGAGCTTTTTTTTTTTTTTAATCTGTCTCTTAGGAGAGTTCCTTATTATTTTAGTCTTTCATTTTGCTTTTGTGACTCTATGTTTTAAATACTTAGAAGCTGTGAAATACTGCCTATTTTTTTTTTTTTTTGGCAATACGTAATTTTAAGTGTTACTTTTGAGTGCTGTTTTCTTATTTTTCTTGTTTTAGAATCATTTCATGATCTTCTTAAAAACAGTTAAAAATTTGTTTCCAACCAAGAATAATGAGATATTCATTCATATGTAGCTTTTTTCCCCTCTAGAAACAGGGTATTTCCTGAAAGGCCTCATTCTCCGTTTCCTGTTAGAAGCCTCCACTTAGATTTTCACATAGGGCCCTGATTGCCAGTTCAGTGAGCCAGCAACCTCAGGAAATGAGGAGTAGCCTTGGCTGGAAATCATCCTAGTAGGGGAAGTTTCTCGTTGTGTAGAGTTTTTATTTGTCTTTGGCAAAGCTGCTGTGTCAGGTTCAGATCTGGCATGGCCACCCTGCTGCTTTGTTTCAGAATAGGCCTGGCTTCTCCTAAAGAATGGGTCTGCTCCTGTAGCTACCTTTGTTGCACTAGAAAATGGTCTGCCACTTGATAGTTGATCATAAAGGAGAGGGAAGGAAAAGGACATCTTGCTAACCAGTCAGAATGCCTGAGTCAACTCCTGTGTTCACTTGTTTGAGAGCTGACACGGCTGGTGCATCTTTACATCCAGTTCAGTTCAGTTCAGTTCACTCAGCCGTGTCTGACTCTTTGCGACCCCATGAAGCAAGCATGCCAGGCCTCCCTGTCCATCACCAACCCTTGGAGTCTACCTGAACCCATGTCCATTGAGTT
This sequence comes from Oryx dammah, assembly GCF_014754425.2. Classification (NCBI taxonomy): domain Eukaryota; kingdom Metazoa; phylum Chordata; class Mammalia; order Artiodactyla; family Bovidae; genus Oryx; species Oryx dammah. The sequence continues at coordinate 58,451,831 of NW_024070185.1, forward strand.
GGTGATGCCATCCAACCATCTCATCCTCTGTTGTCCCCTTCTCCTCCTGCCCTCAATCTTTCCCAGCATCAGGGTCTTTTCAGATGAGTCAGTTCTTCACATCAGGTGGCCAAAGTATTGGAGTTTCAGCTTCGACATCAGTCCTTCCGATGAACACCCAGGACTGATCCCCTTTAGGATGGACTGGTTGGATCTCCTTGCAGTCCAAGGGACTCTCAAGAGTCTTCTCCAACACCACAGTTCAAAAGCATCAATTCTTTGGCACTCAGCTTTCTTTATAGAAACTCTCACATCCATTCATGACTACTGGAAAAACCATAGCCTTCACTAGACAGACCTTTGTTGACAAAGTAATGTCTCTGCTTTTTAATATGCTGTCTAGGTTGGTCATAACTTTCCTTCCAAGGAGTAAGTGTTTTTTAATTTCATGGCTACAGTCACCATCTGCAGTGATTTTGGAGCCCCCCAAAATAAAGTCAGCCACTGTTTCCACTGTTTCCCCATCTATTTCCCATGAAGTGATGGGACTGGATGCCATGATCTTAGTTTTCTGAGTGTTGAGCTTTAAGCCAACTTTTTCACTCTCTTCTTTTTCTTTCATCAAGAGGCTCTTTTGTTCTTCACTTTATAAGGATGGTGTCATCTCCATATCTGAGGTTATTGATATTTCTCCCAGCAATCTTGATTCCAGCTCGTGCTTCCTCCAGCCCAGCGTTTCTCATGATGTACTCTGCATATAAGTTAAGTAAGCAGGGTGACAATACACAGCCTTGACATACTTTTTTTCCTATTTGGAACCAGTCTGTTGTTCCATGTCCAGCTATAAACATATAATACACCATAATAATTGCAACTATATTAAAAATACATACTATACCAGATTGAAAACAGAACAGTAGGATTATATGATTTCTGTTTTTTAAAATGTTAAAGAAAGAAAGAAAGAAAGAAAGTGAAGTCGCTCAGTCATGTCTGACTCTCAGCAACCCCATGGACTGTAGCCTACTAGGCTCCTCTGTCCATGGGATTTTCCAGGCAGTAGTACTGGAGTGGATTGCCATTTCCTTCTCTAGGGGATCTTCCCGACCCAGGGATCAAACCCGCGTCTCCCTCATTGTAGACAGGCACTTTACCATCTGAGCCACCAAGGGTATTTAAAATGTTAACTTTTTAGCAAAAAGGAAATGGTGGTTATTATATTTGACAAGTGATACTTCTTTAATGCTAGATTCTAAAACAGGAGGTTGCGAACAGGGGAACTAGTGCTATAAGGCTTTGGGAATTATTTCATGAGAAGGACAAAGTAGAACAAGGCAGGTTAGCCATTCCCAGTGTCTGAGGAACCAGGTCAGTGATTGTAGTCAGTGTGAATAGGATTATTTCCTATAATCTCAAGGGTGCCAGTTGTAGTTTTGATTCTTCAGCAAGGTCAGAGAAACTCAGGAACTGAAGTTCTAGTGTTTTTGAGCCTTAGGCATGGTGCAAATAAAAAAAGAAACACTCTCTTATTTTTACTTTTAATTGTAAGCATCCTGGAGCCAAATGCTCTGCCTGTGCATTCTCTCTCTCTTTTTTCTTTTTTTTAAAAAAATTATTATTTATTTATTTGGCTGTACCAGGTCTTAGTTGCAGCATTTGAACTCTTAGTTTCAGCATGTGGGATCCAATTCCCTGACTAGGGATCGAACCCAGACCCCTACAATTGGGAGCACAGAGTCCTAGCCTCTGGACCACAAGGAAAGCCCCTGAATTTTCGGTTTAACTCTGACTTCTAGAATTTTCATATTGGCGGAGTCTTAAAACGCTTGTGTTCAATTATGATTATCTCTTTTTTGCACTTTTTACTTTTTGCTTTTCATACCTATTAGTGTCGTGGAATTAGATGATAAGGAGGGATTGTGTGCTGTAGCTGGAGCTCCTCTCAGCTTTGACTCTGAAAAAACTTACCTTGAAATTAACTTCATATTTAGACAGATAACAAGTTTGTTGATCAGTCTGTTATGTTTTAACATCACTTTCAAATGATGTGACCAACAAGGCCTTAATTTCCAAAATATAAAAGAGGTAATACAACTTAGTTTAAAAAAAAACAAAAACAATCAACCAATAACACAATAAAAACAGGCAGAAGACCTAAAGAGACATTTCTCCAAAGAAGACAGGCACATGAAAAGAAGCTCAACATCACTAATTATTGAAAGAAATGCAAATTAAAAGTACAGTGAGGTATCACCTCACACTGGTCAGAATGGCCATCATTAAAAAGTCTACAAATAACAAATGCTGGAGAGGGTGTGGAAAGAAGGGGACCTTCCTGCACTGTTGGTGGCAATGTAAATTGGTGCAGTCACTATGGAAAACAGTATGGAAATGGCAACCCCCTCTAGTATTTTTACCTGGGAAATTCCATGAACAGAGGAGCCTGGCTGGTTATAGTCCATGGGATCTCAAAGAGTTGGACATGACTGAGCTCACACACACACACACAATAGCCTGTCATGAAAAAGAATATGAATATATATATATATAACCTGATTACTTCACTGTACACCAGCAACTCACACAACATTGTAAATCAAATATACTTCAGTCAAAAAAAGAGCACCTGGGGTAGGAGTTAACTTCAATACTTTTAAAGTCATTCATTGAGTTTTTAAATTTTGGTTACTGTAGTGTTTAGTTCTAAAACTGACACTTGGTTCTTCTTTATATCTTTCATTTCCTTGCCAAGTTCAGTTCAGTTGCCCAACTGTGTCTGACTCTTTGCCACCCCATGGACTGTAGCACGTCAGGCCTCCCTGTCCATTGCCAACTCCCAGAGTTTACTCAAACTCATGTCCATTGAGTCGGTGATGCCATCCAACCATCTCATCCTCTGTTGTCCCCTTCTCCTCCCACCTTCAGTCTTCCCCAGCATCAGGGTCTTTTCAAATGAGTCAGTTCTTCACATCAGGTGGTCAAAGTATTGGAGTCCTAGCCTCAGCATCAGTCCTTCCAATGAATATTCAGGACTGATTTCCTTTAGGATGGACTAGTTGGATCTCCTTGCAGTCCAAGGGACTCTCAAGAGTCTTCTGCAACACCAGAGTTCAAAAGCATCAATTCTTTGGCACTTAGCTTTCTTTATAGTCCAGCTCTCATATCCATACATGACTATTGGAAAAACCATACCTTTGACTAGATGGACCCTTTGCTGGCAACGTAATATCTCTGCTTTTTAATATGCTGTCTAGGTTGGTCATAACTTTTCTTCCAAGAAGCAAGCATCCTTTAATTTCATGGCTGCAGTCACCATCTGCAGTGATTTTGGAGCCCAAGAAAATAAAGGCTGTCACTTTATTTTATAAACTCTTTGCCAAGAGTTTCCAGCTTTTCATTTATTTGGTTCAATTACAGATATGTTCATAATTATTCATTGAAGCATCTTTATGATGGCTGTTCTAAAATCCTCATCAGATAATTTCAACCCTCCTGTCATCTCAGTTTTAGCACCTGATTTTATTTATTTATGTAGTTTTTAAAAATTGGTTTGCTTAAAACTGCAGGTACATTTTGGAGAAAAGAATTGGTCAGAACAGCTAAAGAAGTCTGGAAAGCAGAGAACTCATTTTGTTTCACTTAGTTTGTTTGCTCCTAATCTTTGTTTGCAGTGAAGTCAACCCCTACCCCAGGTGCTCTTTTTTTTTTTAACTGAAGTATCAGGAACATTATAACATTATAGTTATAGAGTATTTGATATTTAAGTGTGCACATATATTTTTATTACAAATAAATAAAATGGATATCAAATTTAGTATAGTATTCTAAGGTTAAAGGAGTGACAGCTGAAACAGTCTTTGTTACTCTCTAGGGATTAATATAAAAATTCAGAATAAATTAGTAAAACTAGGCCTTCAGAATTCTGAGGATTTTATTTTTCAAGTAACACCAAGCACAATTTGATGTTTCTTTAAAAGTGAATTTCCATGCTGTTGTTTTTGCCGAAATCTGTTGCATGTAACTTGATCATTAGAACACTTCAATTTATGAAAATAGTTAATTTTTAAATGATAATTGGAATATTTTATGTCTCAGTGTCCTTCCACATCATTGCTTTTATCTCCTCTTCACCTCATTTTACAGAAACTGGCATCCGGTCCCATCACTTCATGGGAAATAGATGGGGAAACAGTGGAAACAGTGTCAGACTTTATTTTTTGGGGCTCCAAAATCACTGCAGATGGTGACTGCAGCCATGAAATTAAAAGACGCTTACTCCTTGGAAGAAAAGTTATGACCAACCTAGATAGCATGTTCAAAAGCAGAGACATTACTTTGCCGACTAAGGTCCGTCTAGTCAAGGCTATGGTTTTTCCAGTAGTCATGTATGGATGTGAGAGTTGGACTGTGAAGAAGGCTGAGCACTGAAGAACTGATGCTTTTGAACTGTGGTGTTGGAAAAGACTCTTGAGAGTCCCTTGGACTGCAAGGAGATCGAACCAGTCCATTCTGAAGGAGATTTCTTTGGAAGGAATGATGCTAAAGCTGAAACTCCAGTACTTTGGCCACCTCATGCGAAGAGTTGACTCATTGGAAAAGACTCTGATGCTGGGAGGGATTGGGGGCAGGAGGAGAAGGGGACGACAGAGGATGAGATGGCTGGATGGCATCACTGACTCGATGGACGTGAGTCTGAGTGAACTCTGGGAGTTGGTGATGGACAGGGAGGCCTGGCGTGCTGTGATTCATGGGGTTGCAAAGAGTCAGACACAACTGAGCGACTGAACTGAATAGATCGACAAAAATCTTCATTTTCTAGAACAAACGTAGTTTTCATTTCTATCTGAAAACCTTGAGGCCTAAGATAGTTATGCTTTTTGTCTAAGAGTGTATATAATGAACCGGATAAGGCAGTGACACTCCACTCCAGTACTCTTGCCTGGAAAATCCCATGGCCGGAGGAACCTGGTAGGCTGCAGTCCATGGGGTCGCTGTGAGTTGGACACAACTAAGTGACTTCACTTTCACTTTTCACTTTCACGCATTGGAGAAGTAAATGGCAACCCACTCCAGTGTTCTTGCCTGGAGAATCCGAGGGACGGAGGAGCCTGGTGGGCTGCTGTCTATGGGGTCGCACAGAGTCGGACATGACTGAAGTGACTTAGCAACAGCAGCTATATAATGAACAGTGTCAAAGCCAAATCTAGAATCAAGAACTCCCAGTTCCTAGACATTAGCAGCTGTGGCTTTTGCACCACTGCTATCTAGGCTTAATGTAGCTTTTTAAGAGATATCATTGAAATATTGGAAAACACTGAGTTTTTAGGTGCTGTATATTCATAATGATAAACACTTAAAAAAACACATTTTCCTCTGACTGTGATTTCTCTCAAAAGCCTAGAGAAGACCCTGAATTAGCAATATTTCCATCCAATTCCTGAGATACCTGTTGAGCAAAGACCATGTAGTTAGTCTATTTAAATAGACAAAATAAGGTTAAGACAAATGAGTAAAAGCAGAATTTTGCAGATATAAAGTAGGAAAATATACATCCATTCAGTTCAGTCGCTCAGTTGTGTCCAACTCTTTGCGACCCCATAAATCACAGCACGCCAGGCCTCCCTCTCCATCACCAACTCCTGGAGTTCACTCAGACTCATGTCCATCGAGTCAGTGATGCCATCCAGCCATCTCATCCTCTGTCGTCCCCTTCTCCTGCCCCCAGTCCCTCCCAGCATCAGAGTCTTTTCCAATGAGTCAACTCTTCCATGAGGTGGCCAAAGTACTGGAGTTTGAGCTTTAGTATCATTCCTTCCAGAGAACACCCAGGGCTGATCTCCTTTAGAATGGACTGGTTGGATCTCTTTGCAGTCCAAGGGACTCTCAAAAGTCTTCTCCAACATCACAGTTCAAAAGCATCAATTCTCGGTGCTCAGCTTTCTTCACAGTCCAACTCTCGCATCCATACATGACCACTGGAAAAACCATAGCCTTGACTAGACGGACCTTTGTTTGCAGAGTAATTAATAAAACAAATTCAGTGAGAACAACAACATTGGTAATGTTAGGGAAAAGCATTGTTATTAGTAGGTGATCTAACCTGCATGGATTTCCCTTTGATATGCACAGTGTTTTGCAGATGTATGTGCATTTTTCTGGAGAGCAGGTGTGTAGCTTTTGTTAAATTGTCGGAGGAGTCTGTGATTTTAAAAAGGTGGACTTTCTTATAATACAGTGAAGGGAGAGAAGGCATATTGGTGCAGTTTCCCTGAGGAGTAGATGATGATAAAAATGATGTGCAATGCCTGGGGGAAACTAAAAAGGAACAAAACATGTCCATTTCATTTCTGGACTTTCCTGGTATCCTCTCTTTTCCCTTACGCTGTTTTTCCAAAGCAGAAGATCCAGAAAGATTTATTCTTGAAGAAATTAAATAGGAAAAGTTCTGGATTTAGGATACTGTTAAGTCCCTTGTTTTAGCCTTGTGCCCGACCAGCCCCCAGGACCTGGTACTCAAACTCTTAGAGATTTTGTGTCTAATGGACTTTGCCTCTCATTGGACTGAAATACTGCTCTGTGCCTTTGTAGAAAATGTTGTTCCTTCTTTTCTTTGCTTGTCTATGTTTTATCCATTTCCTTAATCTCAGTTCTACTCTGTCTATTTGACAACATCTTTGATTATTAATCCCAGACTTACTCATCTGTCCTTTCTCTTTGGCACATTTTATCTTAACATTACATTTTGGTTTACATTACATTTATATTTACATTAAGTTGAGTTACATGATTAGCACTTTTCCTCCATGTGCTTGCATTGTTTTTGCTGTTTCTCTCACCTGCCTTAGGGTAGGGATGGTGTTTTTTCTTTTTTCTTCTCCTCTTCCTCCTCCTGTAGCTGCCTTTGTGGCTGCATTCTGGTGAAATGGAAAGAACTAGACACAGAGTCAGAAGACCTGAATCCTTTATCTGGCTCCATTATTTAATCCATGTGATGTTCCCAGTTGATTCTTAATGTGACTCAGCCACAGAACCTCTCTGAGCTCAAGTTTCTCCTTACCTATAAAATGGAGATTAAAAAGGGAAATTAATATAAAACCCCAACATCCATTAACAGGAATGGTCCATTTTGGTGTTCTGATATAATTGGATGTAAATGGTTGTCTTTCAGAACTCTACTACTTTGATCATTCATGCTCTTCTACTGTGGAGAAGGCAATGGCACCCCACTCCAGTCCTCCTGCCTGGAAAATCCCATGGACAGAGGAGCCTGGTGGGCTGCAGTCCACGGGGTCGCTAAGAGTTGGACACGACTGAGCGACTTCACTTTCACTTTTCACTTTCATGCATTGGAGAAGGAAATGACAACCCACTTCAGTGTTCTTGCCTGGAGAATCCCAGGGACGGGGGAGCCTGGTGGGCTGCCGTCTATGGCGTCACACAGAGTCGGACATGACTGAAGCGACTTAGCAGCAGCAGCAACAGCTCTTCTACTGGAATCCTAACTTTTCTGCAACTTTCTCTAACCAGCCATGCATCTTTGTTTCAGCCCCTCAAGATTCAGGTTGGGAGCGTGTGATTGCTATACCTCTATCTGTTGTCTTTGACTTCTTTTTTTCCCTCCCGCCCTCTTTTTTATTTTTGTTATTTATTTATTACCCCCCCACCCCCCACCTTTGACTTTTGCAGTGAGTTGTAAGGTTCTGCTTCCCCCCTCTTTCAGGATTTCTTCAGAAGAGGGAGAGCATTTTGATACTAGGGAGCCCAGAGGACAAATAGCCACCTCATGCATTTAATGCAGTGTTTGTTTTTCGTTTAACACCATTTTGTGCATAGTTGTTTCAATCTGTAATTCCCTGATGACATATGATGTTGGACATCTTTTCATATGATTACTTGCCATCAGTGTATCTTTTTTGGTGAGGTGTCTGTTAAGGTCTTTTGCCCATTTTGAAATCAGATTGTGTGTTTTCTTATTTAGTTTTGAGTTTTTTATATATTTTGAATAACGATCCTTTATCATATGTGTCTTTTGCAAAATACATGTCTATAGCTTGTTTTCTCATTCTCTTGACACATTGTCTTTCACAGAACAGTTTTTAATTGTAATGAAGTCCAGCTTATCAGTTATTTCTTTCATAAATTATTCTTCTTATAACTAAAAAATCCATCACATGCCCTAGATTTATCTAGATTTTTTTTTCTCCTATGTTATTTTCTAGGAGTTTTATGTTTTACTTTGTGTCTGTGATCTGTTTTGAATTAACTTTCGTGAAGGTCTTTGTCTAGATTCATTTTTTACATGTTAATATCCATTTGTCCTAGCCCCATTTATTGAAAAAACTATCATTGCTCCATTTTATTGCCTTTGCTCCTTTGTTTAAAGATTGGTTGATTACATTTTCATGAGCCTATTTGTAGCTCTCTAGTCTGTTCCATTGATTTGTTTGTCTCTTCTTTTCCTAAGGCTATATTGTCTTGAATACTATTAACTTTATAAAAGGTCAGTGTTGGGTAGTGTCAATCCTCCAAAGTTGTTCTTTTACTTTGATATTAAGTTGGCTATTCTGAGTCTTTTTCCTCTTCATATAAACTTTAGAATCAGTTTATTTGTATCCACAAAGTAACTTGCTAGAATGTTGATTAGGATTCATTTCAAGTTAAGTTTTACATATGGCATGAAGTAAGGATAATATGTGTTATTTTACTATAATTTATATCATTACACTATATTTTATGCTATTCTTGGATATATTTCTATTTTATTCCATTGGTCTGTGTCTGTTTTCCTTGTAGTGCCACACTGTCTTGATTACTGTAGCTTTTACAGTAAGTTGTGAATTAAATGAAATTGAAGAATAATTAAGAGAAATTGACACAAGACTAAAAGGGAGAGTCCAGTGGGAGACATACTTTGAATGAAAAGGAATAGATTTTGGCACTAATAAAATAGAGAAGGCCTTGTAAAAGATGCTGAATTACCCATCTGTTGGAAAAAGCAAGGCTTGAATGTCAGCTAAGGTGAAGCTTTTAGTTGTAATGCAGAACAAGGATAATGGCAGATCTGTACTCTGAGTCCCTAAGTAGCATTGTGTCTTAGAATTTCCTTTTATGTTTTTTTTCCCCCTGTGGCATTTAGGCGTAATCTTCTTTGATAGAAAGATAGTTGACGCTTTCTGGAGTTTAGCAGTTTTCCTGCTTGTGTGGTCTTTGATCTTTCCTAAGAGCTGGCACGCTACAGTCCCAGCATGGGATTCTGTCTTAGGCAGTTCTCCACTGATGTTTTGGAAACCAAGCTTTGTGTGATCATTTGGACTGGAACACACTCTCTCTCTTTTTTTAAAAGACAGTTTATTTTATTGAAGTATAGTTGACTTAACAATGCTGTGTTAATTTCTGAAGTACACTAAAGTGATTCAGTTATACATACATATACAATCTTTTTCATACTCTTTTCCATTATGGTTTATCACAGGATATTGAATATAGTTTCCTGTGCTCTACAATAGGACATTGTCATTTATCCATTCTCTATATATAATTGTTTGCTTCTGCTAATCCCAAATTTCGAATTCATCCCATCACCACCACCTGCCCCCTTGGCACCCACAAATCTGATCTTTATGTCTGTAAGTCTCTGTTTTATAGGTAAGTTCATTAGTGTCATATTTTAGATTCCATGTATAAGTGATATCATATGGTATTTGTCTTTCTCTTTCTGACTTCACTTAGTATGACAATCTCAAACTCTATCCTTGTTGCTGCATACGGCATTATTTCATTCTTTTTATGGCTGAGTAATATCACTGTATGTATTGTACCACATCTTTACCCATGCATCTGTTGATGGACATTTAGGGTATTTCCTTATCTTGGGTATTGTAAATAGTGCTGCTGTGAGGATATGAGTGCATATATCTTTTTTAAATTTTAATTTTTATTGGAGTATAGTTGCCTTACAATGTTGTGTTAATTTCTGTTGTATAGCAAAATAAACCAGCTCTTGCATGTATCTTTTGAATTATAGTTCTTCAAATATATGCCCAGGAGTGGAATTGCAGGATCATATGGCAACTCTATTTTTAGATTTTTAAGGAACCCCCACACTGTTCTCCATAGTGACTACACCTGTTTACACTCCCATCAACAATGTAGAAGAGTTCCTGTTTCTCTGCACCTTTTGCAGCATTTGTTGTTTGTAGACTTTTTAATGAGGGCCATTCTGATACTTTATTTTAGTTCTGATTTACATTCCTCTCTAATAATTAGTGATGTTAAGCATCTTTTCATGTGCGTGTTGGCCATCTCATTGTCTTCTTTGGAGAAATTTCTCTTTAGAAAGTCTTCTGCCCATTTTTTGATTGTGTTGTTTGTTTTTTGTTATTGAGTTGTATGAACTCTTTGTATATTTTGGTAATTAAACCCTTGTTGGTCATAAAATTGCTGTGTTTTCTCCCATTCTGTAGGGTGTCTTTTTGTTTATGATTCCTTTTGCTGTACAAAAGCTAATAAGTTTGATTGCATCCCATTTGTTTATTTTTTGCTTTTACTTCTATTGTCTTGGGAGACTGACCTAAGAAAACATTGGTATGATTCATGTCAGAGAATGTTTTGCCTATGTTCTCTTCTAGGAGTTTAATGGTATCATAACTTATATTTAAGTCTTTAAACTATTTTGAGTTTATTTTTGTGTAGAGTGAGGCAGTGTTCTAATGTCATTGATTTACATGCAGCTGTCCAACTTTCCCAACACCAGTTGCCAAAGAAACTCTTTTCTCCATTGTATATTCTTGTCTGCTTTGCCAAAGTTTAATTGCCTGTAGGTATGTGGGTTTATTTTCTGGGCTCTCTATTCCACTTATCCACATGTCTGTTTTTGTGGCAATACCACACCGTTTTGATGTAGCTTTGTAGTATTGCCTGAAGTCTGGGAGGGTTATGCCTCCTACATTGTTCTTTTTCTCAGGATTGCTTTGGCAATTCCATATAAATTTTAGGATTATTTGTTCTAGTTCTGTGGAAAAAGTCATGGGTAATTTGATAGGGATTCCATTAAACCTGCAGATTGCTTTAAGGTAGTATGGCCATATTAACAATGTTGACTCTTCCAATCCAAGAGCATAAGGTATCTTTCCATTTCTTTAAATCATCTTCAGTTTCCTTTGTAAGTGTTTTATACTTCTCTACCTATAAGCCTTTCCTCTCCTTGGTGAGGTTTACTCTTAAGTTTTGTTTTGTTTTTTAAAAATATTTATTTACTTGGCTGCACTGGGTCTTAGTTTTGGCATATGAACTCTTAATTGCAGCATATGGGATCTAGTTCATTGACCAGGGGTCAAACCTGGCCCCCCTGCATTGGGAGCATGGAGTCTTTAGCTACTGGACCACCAGGGAAGTACATTAAGTTTTTTTTTTTTTTTTTGGATGATTTTAAAAGGGATTGTGTTTTTACTTTCCCTTTCTGATATTTCATTGTTAGTGAAAAGAAATGCAGCCAGTTTCTGTATGTTAATCTTCTATCCTGCTGCCTTGCTGAATTCATTTATCAGTTCTAGTGGTTTTTGTGTTGAACCTTAAGGGTTTTTGATATATAGTATCATGTTATCTGCATATAATGACAGTTTTACCTCTTCTCTTCTAGTTTGGATAGCTTTTATTTGAACAGGAATTCTTTTGTTATCCGGTTATTTCCAGAAAAACAGTTACTTTTCACTCTTGTTTAAAACTTGTCCCAGATTTAGCCTATTATCTCTTATTTTGGCATGAGTGGAATGGAGGAGTTCCTATGATGGGTTTTAAATAAAGAATATAAATAATTTAAATCTTAGAAAGTTATCTGACGTGAATTTGGGTGCCTGCCATAGGAATAATTTAGTTCCCTTGACCTCTTTGTCAGGAAGCTGTAAGAGATGTCTTCTTGGCCCCGCCCCGCCCCCGCTGGCTGGGATGCTCTGCGAGACACTCTGCACCCCTGCGACCATGGCGCTCCAAGGGGTTGCCTGAGCATGCGGGCCGAGGTCGGCACCCAACGCGCCCTGCTCCCTGTGGCCCTGGGGACTTCCAGCAGGCGCTGCGTACTGGTCCTGCTCAGCTGTCGGGTCCGGAAATTCACAGAATAATAACATGAATGGGTAACAACAGAAAACGGTGTTGGAACAGTGGGAATCAGCAATTTTGCACAGGAAGCTTTGGAAGATGTTTACTGTAGTCTGCCTGAAGTTGGGACAAAATTGACAAACAAGAGTTTCGTGCTTTGGAAAGTGTGAAACCTGCTAGTGAACTCCATTCTCCTCTATCAGGAGAAGTAACTGAAGTTAATAAAGCTCTAGCAGAAAATCCAGGATTTGTCAACAAATCTTATGAAGATAGTTGGCTGATCAAGATGACATTCGGTAATCCTTCAGAACTAGGTGAACTAATGAGTGAAGAAGCATATAAGAAATACATAAAATCTATTGAGGAGTCAAAATGGAACCCCTAAATAAACTGGTTTGAAACAAAACAAAAAGATGTTTTCTTGGAGTATGACATTAGATTGGATGACTTTTAAGGACCCTTCTAACTCTCTGCATTCAAGTTTTGATTAGAAGTCTCAGCTTTTTTTCTCTAATGACTTAGACTTAAAAATCTAGTCCTAACTCTAATCTTGGCACATACTAATTTACTAAAGAAATGCTGGTTAAATAAATTAATTTGCAGGAATTCTTCATGGTGTCCTCTTTTTTTCTCTTACAGTTAAAAGAGCCAAATTCCAGGGTTCACCAGGTAAGGCCAGCATTTAATTCTTACGTAATTCTCCCTACTTGCTATGATTTAAAAACATTCTTTCAAAAAAACATAAATGTCATTTGATTCATTGGTTAAATTAGTTAAACTCACTAAGTTCATTAAATTAATTAATTAAGTCAGTATGGAAAGATGTTGGTCAAGGGGGTGCAAAGTTATGCAAAATGAATAATTTCTGAAGATCTGATGTATAATAATGTGTCTATATTTAACAAATATTATATACTTCACATTGCTAAGAGGGTGGATCTTAAATGTGCTCAACCCATACAAACAGAGGAAATGGTAATTATGAGGTGGTGAGGAATGTGAATATTCTTGATTATGGTGATTATTTCACTTTGTATTCATATACAAAATCATCAGATTGTACACCTTAAATATATACAATTTTAAATTGCCAGTTATACCTCAAAAAGTTGAAGGAAAAAAAGTGATGCTTTTATAAAACATCAAAGAAATCTCTATCAATCTAGTGAAAAGTTAGTCTCCTTACCTATTGGCCAACTTAGTTCTACTTCTCAGAAATAACTGTTTTGAGGTTTTTATACACCTTTTCAGACTTTCAGAAATCTGACCTGACTTAAATTAGACTACATGTGTATGTGCATGTATACACTAATGAATCAGCTACACATGTCTTTGTGCAACCTGCTTTTTTTCCAACAACACATCATAAAAGTTTGTTCTTGTGTATGTGTGTGTATACATATATCTGGTTCTTTCTTTCAAAATGTTGTACACAGACTGTTACATTTAAAACAGATAACCAACAAGAAACTACTGTTAAAAAAAAAAGTATACAGAATGTTGTTGTACCCTAGGCCCCTGATTGAATATTCAGGTCATTTCAGTTTTTTTTTTTTTGCCATAAGCAATACATCTTCTTAATGCATTTATTATTGCCTGCTTTTGAAAATGTATCTGTATGCTGGAGTCCAAAAGTAGAGAATTGCTGGGTCAAAGGTATGTATTTTAAACAAATTTAGTAGCTGCTGCCAAAGTGTGCCTCTGAAAGGTTTGCTAGCTTTTAATCAGGCCAAAAGTATATGAGTGTTTATTTTCCCAAATCCTTACCAACATTAAATAGCATGAAATTTTTTAATCTTTGCTCATGTGAGGGTGAAAAGGGTATCTCCTTATTTTAATACATATTTTCTTAGCTGAGTATCAAGTTAGTGACAAAGACTTACCCTGGTTACTGCTGGGGCCAGAAAGAGAGTACTGTGGATTATGGGGGAAAAGAACATACTGGGAACCCAAGAAAAATCTGAAAAACCAAACCTGGATGCAACAGAAACTAAAGCAGTTTCTGAGCCTATTGCTCTCTCCAGTGGCTGCAGATTAGGGCTTCTGTTTCTGAAAAGCTTTTTTGCTCTCCTTTCTCTTCCAGCAGGTTTTTTATGCTTACCTGTTTTGCATATACCCCGTAATAGCTACTGCAATGGAATTTATGTGCCTCTCCTTTGAGCTTCTTCACCAGTCATTTGTCACTATTTTTCTATTTTCTCTATTGAAAATCTTTTGCGAGGGAATCATATTGGTCTCAGCTTTTGGTTAGCTCATTAATTGACTGCCTGCTTTTGGGTGGCATCTCCTTTTGATCCAGCCAGCTGTGGTTGAACATGGGGAATGGAGTACAAAATCCTGTGCTAGAAAACAGCTCATTGGTATACTGCATAGCTACTACCAAATATGGATGGGAATTCCCTCACGTGGGTGGGCTTGTATCCTCATATACCTTTGATATAGCTGTAGTTATAATTATGGGTATAAAACTCCATAGTTTTTTATGATGCTTAAGAGAAAGATTTACCTTCTAATAGAAGTATATGACAGTGCCCATTTTCTTACACCTCTAACATTGGTAGTTGCTTTAAGTGATCTTTGACAATTTGATGAGTCAAAAATGATAGTCTTTTTTTTTTTCATTTTATAAAGTTACGATTAACTTCTTACATAGAAAAGTGAACTCTCAGTTCAGTGTCTCTAATTTAAGTCAGGTCAGATTTCTGAGTTTTGAGATCCAGGCCACCTACCTTTGTTTGGTACTCAATTTATACTCTCAGGTTAGAGAATTTCATTTTCTTGAATCTGTGATAATATTTCTTTTTATGTAAGTTGTGCTCTAGGCCAAGGTGAATAGATCAAGTTTGAAATCTATTTCCTTTATGAGGATTTTTCCTCCATGTTTGTCACTGTAAACAACTAGAGGTAACTGTTTCCTCTTCTGCCCTCTTTTAGCACTTTTTCTCTGTGGTACTTACTTCTTTATATATTAATTTGCACAACATCTTTTCTGTAAGATCAATTAGAGTATTATTTTTTCAAACTGCAAGTGGGCTGTAAAGTCAACCTAGGTGGTTATGATTAATATTTTAATTAAATTAGAATAGAAAATACCAAGGTATCACATCTTGCATTTCATAAAGCTTTCATTTTTGTTTATATGTGTGTGCATGTGTGTCTGTTGGAAAAGGATAGAGTCCTTAAATTTGAAAAACACTATTATAGCTTATGCTTTTGAGAATAGTATGTGTTTTATAATTTTTTTGTACCTCTATGTTTAAAATGATACTATATTGTAGAACATATGATTTCAATTTTTCCTTACATGTAATACTATAATTTGGACATTACTTAATTCCAAGGACTTTGTGAGATTGGATAACCATCTGAGCACTAAGTATTATATCTTTGTTTTGCATTTTTTCAAAGACAAATTTAACACATATGTGACCCTGAAAGTACAAAATGTGAAGAGTACAACTGTAGCAGTTCGTGGCGATCAACCTTCCTGGGAACAAGATTTTATGTTGTAAGTACTTTGCAGTAGCAGCATGCCTACAATATTTGATAATATTTCCAAGGTAATCACATTGGATTAAACAAGTAAAGGCTAAAGATTTTGTGTATATATAAGATTTATAAAACATTAAATATTCAAAAACACATTTTAATAGCATGTTGAGTATTCTTTTTGAAAACAAAAGAGAGGAACAAGTGAGGTGTGTAGTAGGTACACACACCTACTACAGTAAAGTGATCTGCAGTTTTGTTCTCTCCCAGATTTATAATATATTTTCAGAGATGAATTATGAATTCTAGTAAACTCTCAGTTCATGTGGGTGAAAATATACCTAGTCAGATTTACCTACTAGTCAGAATTAGCTGTAGTATAACATACTTAGTATGATATTAAACCTAACTTAATGTTTTTTCAGTTCTCAGAAGGCTCCTTGAAGGAATGTGGTTATGCATGTGAGGAACTGTGTTTACGTTTCTAAGTCACCTCCTTTTTTAAAATACTCTATTCAAACTGCTGTCTTTATTTTTTTTTAATTTTTTTTAATTTATTTTTTAATTGGAGGAAAATTGCTTTACAATGTTTTGTTGGTTTCTGGCTGTCCAATAACACAAATCAGCCATAATTACACATATATCTCTTCCTTCTGGAGCCTCCCCACTTAAGTCACCTGCTTTTGAAGATAAGGACATGTGCTTTTAATCCTTTTTGTTTTATGGAGTAAAATATTCTACCTTCATCTAATTAATAATAAAAATGAGTAAATGTTAGTTGAATTGCTTGCATATGACACAGAATTTAGTATATTATGATTGTGACTTTAAAAACTTGCTATTTCCTTTTTTCCTCTTAAATTTAAGCAATTTTTTTTTCTGATCTAGGAAAGGAAAGTAAAATATAGGCTGTCATTTCTGAAGAACTGAGCCAATCACATAGCTTCTCTGAGTGTCCATTTCCTTATCTGTAAAGGTCTACTCTCTCACAGGGTTATACTTATTTTGGGGGAAGGTAGGCACAAGTTGGTCAAAAAGAAAATATATTAAAATTTCTGTGAAATTTGTGATTGAAGTGAAATTGTGAGTTTTATAGTGCATCTGAGACATATGATGACTCTCTTTATGGGGGAATATTCCAATCCTCTAGGCTTTTAATATGTTGCTGCTTATAGTACCACTTAGGAAACTTTATTATAATACTTAAAGGTTAAGATTATGAAGGTTTGGGCTAAGACAGTACAGAAGGATAGATGGAAGATATTAAGGAGGTAGAACCAATACTTGTCTTGGATGATTGGAAGTGGTGTGCTACTCAATAGGACAGGACATACTGTATCAGTTACGAACAAGCTTATATTTGAAGTTCTTACCGGACAGGTAGGAAGAACATTACAAAAGATAGAAACTTGAACCTGGTACTCATGGAGGAAGCCTAGGTTGGAGAAATATTTTGGTTAGTTGAAGGCATAGGTGTAGATGAGAAAGCTTAGGGAGAATGTATAGGGTGAGAAAAGGGCCTGGGATAGGGCCCGGAGAGCACCAGTATTTAAAGAGGGGACAAAGGGGACTAAGAAGGAGTGAACAGAGAAGAGGAAGGAGAAACGAGATAGTGGTGCCCGCCCTGGAAGCTGAAGAGCTTCAAGAAGAGCTAGTGGTGTCAGATTTCTCACTGGTTGCCTCTCTCTCAAGATTATAAACCTCATTTATTCCCTCTCTGTTGTACTGACATCAGAGTGAGATCATGTATTTCTTTCTTCACTCATGCAAAGTCAGCTATAAACAGTTTTTTCAAGTCTCTTCCTTGTTTGCCATACCACAGTTCTGGCTGTGGTATATAAACCTAGCAATCCTTCTTTCTTTTGACTTCCCTATGGCTGTCATAATCACTAAAATTATAACTGTTCCCAGCATGTGAAACATAACAATCATCCACAGTCTCTCATCAGCATAGTAGCATTATTCTTGTTTATTTTCCAATTTCCCATAGCACTTCCTCTTTCAGCCCTACTGTGATGTGTGTGACTTTTTCTTCTGTCTCCCACCTTGAGATACTGTGTGAATTTTCTCCCCTCTCCTTTACATGGGTTTTATTAGCTATATTACCCACCTTTCTGCTCCTATTCCTTACTCCTCCTATCCTACTCTTCTGTCACTGGCAACTCCATTGCTGGTCACTTGTCTCCCTTTCTCCTTTTCTTTTTTTCTCCCTGATACATTATGTGATAGTATCTAATGTTCATTTTGGTGTTTCTCATTTATCTTTAGTATTTATCTTATTTCCAGGAATAGACTGTTCATTCCTTAAGGGCAAGGAGGGCATCTTCACTTATTGTGAATTTCCTAGCCCAGGATCTTGTGTACATACTGTCAATTGAGTACTGTAGAGAAAAGAAGCTTCCCCAGAGCACTGGGGATGAGGCAAAACAGAGCTCTCAGACTTCTTTTAGTTGAGCCATCTGAGCAGATGTAGATAAGAGACTTCTTATAGAAGATATCTTCATTGTTTGGGCCTTATTCCCCAGAGTTCCCTGAAGAATAGATTTTCTTTTTTATCTGCTCCAAGTCAAGCTGTAAAGACCTCTGGCTATTTTTTTTTTTTTTTTTTTAGCTCTTGGCTTGAGATGGGGCTTCCCTGGTGGCTAAGATGGTAAAGAATCTGCCTGCGATACAGGAAACACAGGTTCGATCCCTGGATCAGGAAGATCCCCTGGAGAAGGGAATGGCTAACCACTCCAATATTCTTGCCTGGGAAATCCCATGGACAGGGGAGTCTGGTGGGTTACAGTCCATGGGGTAGCAAAAAGTCAGACACACTGAGTGACTGACACCAACTTTTCACACACTTGAGATGCTATTTAGGACTTTCTCTGAGGATATTATATATATCCCTAAGTAATTTTTCTTTTTTAAATTCAAAAGATTTGGGATTGTTACATTTATTTTCCAAGGCTGATCAGCTAATTAGGCTGAATGAAATGGTGTACAAAAGCTACCTTTCCCCATGGTGAATACCCTAACATAGTAACTGGATATAGTCACCTACTTTTTGGTTTTGAACAGCTGTCCAGATAGCTTGGAAGTTTCTCGAGAGAGGAACTGGGTCCTGTATTGTGTGTCTTTCCCAAAGTACCAAGCCATATGTATTGTATATGCTCAGGGAAATTACATTAAATGAAAAAACTGAACTCAGTTCTTTTCTATTCTGTTGTATTTACATAAAAGGGGCAAATTTTTTCTGCTTTACTTGTCTTCAACATGCTTGATATGAATTTTACAGCTATAATACCACATCCCAAACTAGTGAATCTAAGAATATGTATCTTAATAGTACAACAGGGAAGCCAAGCTCTCTCTCAAGCACAGACTCAAAACTTCACGTGATGATGGGGAGGGTGGCGGGAGGGGGGTTCAGGGTTGGGAACTCATGTACACCTGTGGTGGATTTATGTCAATGTGTGGCAAACCAATACAGTATTGTAAAGTAAAAAAATAAAAAAATAAAAAACAAAGTTTAAAAAAAAACTTCACGTGATGAATAGCTATTGTTTTTCTAAGAATTCCATTGTGTTTTTCCTGCTGGAATTGGCCTTTTCTCATCTTTCTTACATTTCCCCGCAAATAAATCTGTGCTTCCATATGAGCTTTCTAGAGAATGTTTTTTAGTGTTAACATAAGGGCGTGCTTGTTTCATCTTAAGTCTGTAATTATTTTTGAGTTAGCCCTTCCTAACTGATATTCTTCCATATATGACGCTAGCTTCTGCTTAGTTGTCGTCTGGCTCTTTCTAGTTTCTTTTCAAATATTTTTTCCTAGTTATTATTATAGGAAAATCATTGTGTTTATTATTATCTTGTGATCATTTCATTTATAAGTAACAGCGCCTGCTTTAACTGATAATGACTACTGGGTTCTGCAGGGACTGAGTAGTGTGAACTAGCACACTAGCGTCCCTCACTTGCCTCACCCCACGTTCCCAACAGGATTAGATGTTCTCAGGGGCCCTTTTACTTTTTCTTCGGCTCCCGTTCATATATCTGGTAAAGAAGCCTTGCTTTTTCCTCAGAGATTCCTGTCAGTTCAGTTCAGTTCGGTTGCTCAGTCGTATCTGACTCTTTGCAACCCCATGGACTGCGGCAAGCCAGGCCTCCCTGTCCATCACCAACTCCCAGAGTTTACTCAAATTCGTGTCCATTGAGTCGGTGATGCAATCCAACCATCTCATCTTCTGTCGTCCCCTTTCCTCCCACCTTCAATCCTTCCCAGCATCAGGGTCTTTTCAAATGAGTCATTTTTTCATATCAGGTGGCCAAAGTATTGGAGTTTCAGCTTCAGCATCAGTCCTTCCAATGAACATTCAGGACTGATTTCCTTTAGGAGGGACTAGTTGGATCTCCTTACAGCCCAAGGAACTCTCGAGTCTTTTCCAACATCACAGTTCAAAGGATCAATTCTTCAGTGCTCAGCTTTCTTTATAGTCCAACTCTCACATCCATACATGACTACTGGAAAAACCATAGCTTTGCCTAGACGGACCTTTTTTGGCAAAGTAATGTCTCTGCTTTTTAATATGCTGTCAAGGTTGGTCATAAATTTTCTACCAAGGAGTAAGCGTCTTTTAATTTCCTGGCTGCAGTCACCATCTGCAGTGATTTTGGAGCCCCAAAAAATAAAGTCTGTCACTGTTTCCACTGTTTCCCCATCTATTTGCCATGAAGTGATGGGACTAGATGCCATGATCTTAGTTTTCTGAATGTTGAGTTTTAAACAAACTTTTCCACTCTCCTCTTTCACTTTCATCAAGAGGATCTTCAGTTCTTCTCTTTTAGCCATAAGAATGGTGTCATCTGCATATCTGAGGTTATTGATATTTCCCCCAGCAATCTTGATTGCAGCTTATGCTTCCTCCAGCCCAGCATTTCTCATGATGTACTCTGCATATAAGTTAAATAAGCAGGGTGACAATATACCACCTTGATGTACTCCTTTCCCTATTTGGAAGCAGTCTGTTCTTCCATGTCCAGTTCTAAGTGTTGCTTCCTGAACGTCATACAAATTTCTCAAGAGGCAGGTCAGGTGGTCTGGTATTCCCATCTCTTGAAGAATTTTCCACAGTTTGTTGTGATCCACATAGTCAAAGGCTTTGGCATAGTCAATAAAGCAGAAGTAGATGTTTTTCTGGAACTCTCTTGCTTTTTCCATGATTCAGTGGATGTTGGCAATGTGATCTCTGGTTCCTCTGCCTTTTCTAAATCTAGCTTGGACATCTGGAAGTTCACAGTTCCGTTTTGCTAAAGCCTGGCTTGGAGAATTTTGAGCATTACTTTACTAGTGTGTGAGATGAGTGCAATTGTGTGGTAGTTTGAGCATTCTTTGGCATTGCCTTTCTTTTGGATTGGAATGAAAACTGACCTTTTCCAGTCCTGTGGCCACTGCTGGGTTTTCCAAATTTGCTGACATATTGAGTGCAGCACTTTCACAGCATCATCTTTCAGGATTTGAAATAGCTCAACCAGAATTCCATCATGTCCACTAGCTTTGTTTGTAGTGATGCTTCCTAAGGCCCAGTTGACTTCACATTCCAGGATGTTTGGCTCTAGGTGAGTTATCATACCATCGTGATTATCTTGGTCGTGAAGATCTATTTTGTATTTTTTGTTTTTCTGTGTATTCTTGCCACTTCTTCCTAATATCTTCTGCTTCTGTTAGGTCCATACCATTTCTGTCC
Source organism: Oryx dammah (assembly GCF_014754425.2). Classification (NCBI taxonomy): domain Eukaryota; kingdom Metazoa; phylum Chordata; class Mammalia; order Artiodactyla; family Bovidae; genus Oryx; species Oryx dammah. The sequence goes on from NW_024070185.1 coordinate 58,473,120, forward strand.
TTTATTGTGCCCATCTTTGCATGAAATGTTCTGTTGATATCTCTGATTTTCTTGAAGAGATCTCTGGTCTTTCGCATTCTATTGTTTTCCCCTATTTCTTTACACTGATTGCCGAGGAAGGCTTTTTTATCTCTCCTTACTATTCTTTGGAACTCTGCGTTCAAATGGGTATTTGCTTTTTGCTTCTCCTCTTTTCACAGCTATTTGTAGGGCCTCCTCAGACAGCCATTTTGCTTTTTTGCATTTCTTTTTCTTGGGGATGGTCTTGATCCCTGTCTCTTGTACAGTGTCACAAACCTCCATCCGTAGTTCATCAGGCACTTTGTCTATCAGATCTAATCCCTTGAATCTATTTCTCACTTCCACTGTATAATCCTAAGGGATTTGATTTAGGTCATACCTGAATGGTCTAGTGGTTTTCCTTACTTTTTTCAATTTAATTCTGAGTTTGGCAATAAAAAGTTCATGATCTGAGCCACAGTCAGCTCCCAGTCTTGTTTTTGCTGACTGTATAGAGCTTCTTCATCTTTGGCTGCAAAGAATGTAATCAATCTAATTTCAATATTGACCATCTGGTGATGTCCAAGTGTAGTCCTCTCTTGTGTTGTTGGAAGAGGGTGTTTGCTGTGACCAGTGCGTACTCTTGGCAAAACTCTATTAGCCTTTGACCTGCTTCATTCTGTACTCCAAGGCCAAATTTACCTGTTACTTCAGGTGTTTCTTGACTCTTACTTTTGCATTCCAGTCCCCTATAATGAAAAGGACATCTTTTTTGGGTGTTAGTTCTAGAAGGTCTTGTAAGTCTTCATAGAACCATTCAATTTCAGCTTCTTCAGAATTACTGGTCAGGTCATAGACTTGGATTACTGTGATATTGAATGGTTTTCCTTGGAAACGAACAGAGATCATTCTGTTATTTTTGAGATTGCATCCAAGTACTGCATTTCAGACTCTCTTGTTGACTATGATGGCTACTCCATTTCTTCTAAGGGATTCCTGCCCACAGTAGTAGATATAATGGTCCTGAGTTAAATTCACCCATTCCAGTCCGTTTTAGTTTGCTGATTCCTAGAATGTCTATGTTCATTCTTGACACTTCCTGTTTGACCACTTCCAATTTGCCTTGTTCATGGACTTAACATTCCAGGTTCCTATGCAATATTGCTCTTTACAGCGTCGGGCTTTGCTTCTATCACCAGTCACATCCACAACTGGGTGTTGTTTTTGCTTTGGATCCGTCTCTTCATTCTTTCTGGAGTTATTTCTCTACTGATCTCCAGTAGCTTATTGGGTACCTACCAACCTGGGGAGTTCATCTTTCAGTGTCCTATCTTTTTGCCTTTTCATACTGTTCATGGGGTTCTCAAGCAAGAATACTGAAGTGGCTTGCCATTCCCTTCTCCAGTGGACCACATTTTGTCCAGAGGTATAACTTGGGGGCAGTGCTAGTATTATAATAAAACATATGAAATTATTGCTTAAGTTCAGAGACTGTATGCAGATACTGCTGGCAGTAATGCTCTCGTTCTTCTTGTGAAACTGTGTTAGTCTACCCATGATTGTAGCTCCAAGGGAGAAGGGACAAATTGACAGAGGAAACTTTCTGTGCATACCTACGTATGTGTCTAGGAACACAGAGAATGGTTGAAGCATCTGGGACATTTTGATTTTTTCCTGATGACAGGATCCTGATGAGGTTTAGCAAAACAGATATCGCTATTTCTTTTATATTACCTGGTTTCTAAAAAAGGGGTTTCTTCTTTCCTTTAGTGAGATTAGTCGCCTGGACCTGGGTCTAAGTGTGGAAGTATGGAACAAAGGACTGATCTGGGACACCATGGTTGGGACTGTGTGGATTGCACTGAAGACGATTCGTCAGTCGGATGAGGTCAGTCAATGCATTGCCCCTTTGGAGGTATGGCTGTAGCCCTTGCTTCTCCTCACCCTAGCTCCATTCAGCTAATGTTCGTCCATATATTTCAGATTTTTCTGTCCCGTTTCTAACCAGGACATAATACCTGCTTATTCCTAACGTCACCCAGAGGTTCAGGAGATTTTATTTCAGTCTGGCCTTCCCTCTGCCCTGTGACTGAACTTAGGGATGCCAGAGTACCTTTTTAGCCTTGTCAGGTAGTTCGCCCCTCTGTGTACTCTGTGCACGGTGGTGAGGGTGTGTGTGGGATCGGCAGGGTGAAGGAGGGGAGTACGAGGGAAGGGGAAAAGGAGAGAGAGAGAGAGAGAGTGTGTGTGAGAGAGAGTGAGAGAGCAAGAGATTGGTCAATCTAGGAAAACTGTGGCTTCTGAATTTCTTCTAAGACACTGTTCTGAGAAGAGTCCCATCAAACTTTGTTAGCCAGCTCTTTGAGTCACCGATCCTAGGGACCTGATTTCAGTCTTCCTCCTTCTACTTATTGCCCTAATAGAGTTTAAGGAACTACAGGTTTGGCAATTGGTATTCACACTTGACTTCATACAGTGTTTTCAACACTGAATTTCTACCGCACTTTACCAGGTGAGAATGTAACTCAGCATCATTTCCTGTGTCACTGACTTTGAATATTTTCACTGTGGCCTCAGTTCAGGTCAGCTTAACTAGTGATGTTACCAGCTCTTTAGCAATTAGAAGTAGTGATGCATTAAGTGACATAGTCATTAAGAATCGTACAAATTAAATATTGATCCATGGGGATGCCTTGTTTTTGAGTTTAGTGCTCTGGAAATTCTATCCTCGGTGGGCTGGCAGGAAGCTGAGCACAGTGAAAACTGTCTTCCCACCAGAGGGCGGGGGACAGAAGCCACCCACAGCAGAGGCAGGTGGTGAGACTCTGGTGTGTTTGCCTCATTAGGATATGTGAGTGGCCCTCAGAAGCTCTCTGACAGGGAAAATGAGAGAAAAACACTTAGGCCTTTAACCGAGAGAGAATCCTGAAAGAGTGAAGTTTAATCTTAGATCTCTATTTTCTAGGAGGGGCCTGGGGAATGGTCCACGTTGGAGGCAGAGACATTAATGAAAGATGATGAAATCTGTGGAACTAAAAACCCAACTCCCCATAAAATTTTGCTTGATACAAGATTTGAGTTGCCTTTTGGTGAGTCTGATTTAAAAAACCATTTAATACTTGTTACATTTAAAGCTGTTTGAAGTTGTTTCTAGTTGTTTTATTACTGTGTCTTTTGTCAGCCGTTCTCCTTCAGGGCATTCTGTTTTCTGTTCTCTTCCCTGTAACAGAGCTCGGGTATGTGCAAAGTAAAGTCTAGAATGTTGCTCATTAAAGAGTCCACACTAAAAGCATTCTTTTCAAGTCATTTAGTTTCTTATTAACCGTTTCTTATGATGACTTATGAAATACTTGTCAGAGAATATCAATGACTTATTCTTTTGATAATATTTTCACATTTATTGTCTTGAAGTTAATATGTACCCTATGATTTGTCAATTTAAACGTTAAAGTAGCACTAATAGAATAATAATTTTAAAAAATCACACAAAAATACATATTCATTGTAAAAATTTAGATAGTATGGGAATGTATATGATAGAAAGTTAAGTCTCTCTTCCTGCTTCCTTTGACCTCTTTTGCATTCCCCAGAAATAAAATGTTGACTTGCTTGTGTCTTGGTCTAGCCACAAGAAATTTCTTCTCTAGAAATTTATTTTGACAAATTTCGGTCATACTTTATGTAGTATATATGGTGATAGTGTTGTATAAAGCATCATTTCATGTTATACTTCCTATCTTGCTGATCTCAATAGTTTCTTTATATCATAAATTAAGCGGTCCTTTTTCTTTTGCAGTCATTTATTGATTGACATGTGGGTTGTTTCCAGTTGTTTTTTTTTTTAAATATATATACTGCTATAATGAACAGCTTTATCTGTACCCATTTATGAGTCTAAGAGAAATTCCTTAAAGTAGCATTTAAGGAATAGATAAAAAGATATGTTCATTGTTACTTTTCACAGTACTGCCAAGTTGCTTGTGTTAAACAAAAAAGGATTGTGCCAGTTTATATTCCTACCAACTATGTCTCAAGTGTCTTTTTTCTGCACATCTTTGCCAACACTTTGTAACTTCCCAATTTTTAAACATTGGTATCTTGTTTAATTTAATTTCAACTTTTTTCAGTTTTAATTTTGCCTGTTTACTGATATTCATGTATACTCTCGTTGCAGATATCAGTCTGTTTTTATCTTGTACCTTCTGGTGATTTGAGCAAAAATGGCATGATTTTCCAATAAGCTCAGAAATAATAAACTCAGAACAACTATTACTTTACAAAAAACAGAATGGAAGACTTTCTTGCATATCTGTAGGCCTAGTTTCAGGTGAAGACAAAAACAGTTGGATTCTTGCTTATAGCTTAGTTGCTTGTATTCTTAGTGCTGTGTTCTTAGCTGTACCTAGTCTGGAATGGAGTTTGTCTTGTTGAATTGGGAGCGGGGTAGGTGGGGAAGGATCTTGGTTCAAATACACCACTTAAAGTTGTAGTTGATTTTCTTGAATATCTCTTAGGACCATTTCTAGAGACTTTCAGTTCAGTTCAGTTGCTCAGTCGTGTCTGACTCTTTGTGACCCCATGGACTGCAGCATGCCAGGCCTCCCTGTCCTCCAACTTTTCCACTCTCCTCTTTAAGTTTCATCAAGAGGCTCTTTACTTCCTCTTCACTTTCTGCTATAAGGGTGGTATCATCTGCATATCTGAGGTTATTGATAATTCTCCCTGCAGTTGATTGCAGCTTGTGCTTTATCCAGCTCCACATTTCGCATGATGTACTCTGCATATAAGTTAAATAAGCAAGGTGACAATGACGTACTCCTTTCCCAATTTGGAACCAGTCCATTATTCCATGTGCAGTTCTAACTATTGCTTCTTGACCTACATACAGATTTCTCAGGAAGCAAGTAAGGTATTCCCATCTCTTGAAGAATTTTCCGCAGCTTGTTGTGATCCATACGGTCAAAGGCTTTAGTGTAGTCAGTGAAGCAGGTGTGTTTCTGGAATTCTCTTGCTTTTTCTATGATTCACCAGATGTTCTCAATTTGATCTCTAGTTCCTCTGCCTTTTCTAAATCCAGCTTGAAGATATGAAAGTTCTCAGTTCACATACTGTAAAGCCTATCTTGGAGAATTTTGAGTATTACTTTACTAGTGTGTGAGATGAGTGCAATTGTGCGGTAGTTTGAACATTCTTTGGCATTGTCTTTCTTTGGGATTGGAATGAAAACTGACCTTTTTGAGTCCTGTGGCCACTCTGTGTTTTCCAAATATGCTGGCATATTGAGTATAGCACTTTCACAGCATCATCTTTTAGGATTTGAAATAGCTCAGCTGGAATTCCATCAGCTCCAGTAGCTTTGTTTCTAATGATGCTACCTAAGGCCCAGTTAACTTCACACTTCAGGATGTCTATTCTAGGTGAGTGATCACACCATTGTGGTTATCTGGGTCATTAAGATCTTTTTTGTATAGTTCTTCTGTGTATTCCTGACTTCCCTGGTGGCTCAGATGGTAAAGCGTCTGCCTACAATGCGGGAGGCCCGGGTTCAATCCCTGGGTCGGGAAGATCCCCTGGAGAAGGAAATGGCAACCCACTCCAGTATTCTTGCCTGGAAATCCCATGGACGGAAAAGCCTGGAAGGCTACAGTCGCAAAGAGTCGGACACGGCTGAGCGACTTTCTTTCTTTCTGTGTATTCTTGCCACCTCTTCTTAATATCTTCTACTTCTAGAGACTTTAAATGATATTTTTAAAAAGTATGTTCAGTTTCTCTAGGAAATAGATCTGTGGAGCTCCTCACACTGTCATGCTAGAAATTGGTCAGTCCAGTTCTCATTGCATTTTAAGCAAGCATTCCTCTTTCAAAACTGCATCATTATATTGTGTCATAGGGAGAAATATACATTTCTTTCTAGATTTTATTTCATGAGAACACTTGGATAGTTTATTTTGGTATCTATAGTATTTGCTTGGCACATAATAGGTGCCTAATAAATTTTTTTGAATAAACATTAAGGTAGAATCTCAGATAAGTGTCTTTGTGAATTAATGTAAATGTGCTAATAAGGTTTTGTCTCTATGATAACCATGTTTGGGATATAGTTTTTAAAAACTTAGAGGGTCCTTCTTAAGGAAGAGTTTGGCTTGTAGCATGTCATATTTCAGCAAAGGAATTTTCCTTTGGATAATTCAGAAACCTATGAAATATTCTATTAAATTTTATACCATCATCTTTTAAAAATGCTAAATTTTAATTTTTAAAATCATGTTGTAAGTGCAGAAAATACAGGTGTACAAAAAGACAAAGATATCTTACAATCTCATTTACTAGATTTTTTTTACATATTATGTTTTTTCAATATAGGTGTACAGTTTTTCCTATAAAATGGCACTGTATATTATTTTGAGCTGTTTTATATGCTAATTACATAATTATAATATTAATGTTATATAAAATATGTTTCAGTGTATGAATGCACAATAATAGTAAAAATAGCATTTATTGAACAGTGGGTGTGCCTGTGGGCGTATCCTGCTGCTGCTGCTGCTGCTAAGTCACTTCAGTTGTGTCCGACTCTGTACAACCCTGTAGACGGCAGCCCACCAGGCTCTGCTGTCCCTGGGATTCTCCAGGCAAGAACACTGGAGTGGGTTGCCATTGCCTTCTCCAAAGCATGAAAGTGAAAAGTGAAAGTGAAGTCACTGAGTTGTGTCCAACTCTCAGTGACCCCATAGACTGCAGCACACCAGGCTCCTCCATCCATGGGATTTTCCAGGCAAGAGTACTGGAGTGGGGTGCCATTAAGCATTTACATATGTTATCTCATTTAATCTTCACTTTAGTCCTTTGAGGTAGACCCAACTATTAGTTCCATTTCAGAGATGAGGAAACAGAGGCACAGAGTATTTAAATCTTTTGCCTGAGATCATTTGGGTAGTTAAGTGGTAAAGTTAATTTTGAGATGATTTGGCTCCAGAGCCTGGGCTTTTAATTTAAACTAATATATATTTAACCACTCCTCTTGTTGGGTACTTTGATTGTTCTAAGTTTGTACTATTAAATAGTACTGTAATAACCATCCTTGTAGCTCTATATTTTTTCTTCTGAAAACTATTTTGAGCAGTGAGGCAGTAATACATGTACCATAGTGTAAAAACTACCCAGTAAAAATTAGGTCTCCCTCACAAATCAGTTACCTTTCTTCGTTATAGGCTACCACAGTTAATACTTGTGGATCTTTCAAGGCTCAGTCTTTGAATCTATAAACATATATTTAAATCCCATCTCCTTTTGAAAACACAAATAGTACATATTCTAACACATCCGGTGTCCTTTGCTGTTTTCTACTTAGCAGTGTATGTATCTTGGCGAATTGTTCTACTTCAGAACATACAGACCTGCGGCACAGCAGCTCTGCCTCCCCTCTCACTTCCTTTTAACACATGCAGAGTACACTATTTCATGGATGGGGAGTGCTGAACAAATTAGGTAGTAAATTACTTGAAGGTTTTATTGTAAGACTTTGAAATAGTGTTACCAGTTGCTGAAGAGTAAGTAGTTTGAGGGGAAAGAGGTGAAATTTAGCCTAGGAAGGACAAGGGCTGTATTTGATTCCTTCTTGTGGACTGCTAGAAAGTATACCTGTTTAAATATCACCAAAGCTGACCTGATCCATATTTTGTCTCAGACTGGTTTCTCTTTTGCGCTGAATATATGGATATTTGATGTTTTTAAAAGATGTTTCATTTTTGGGAAGTTGTTATATTCAATCTTAAATATATAGAAAAAGGCTATGTGTATCATTTTTCTTTGCTCTTTTTTTTTTGTTGTGGTAGAATACACATAACATAAAATTAAGTACCTCAGCCATTTAAAATATACAGTTCAGCAGTGTGAATACATTCATAATGTTGGGCAGCTGTCACCACTATTCATATCCATAGCTCTTTTCATCTTGCAAAACTAAAGCTCTCTACCCATTAAACAATAACTCCCCATTGTCCTCTGCCCCTAGCCCCTGGCAACTGCCATTCTTTCTGTCTCTGATTTTGACTACTCTAAGTACCTTGTATAAGTGGAATCATACAGCACTTGGCATTTTTGTTTGTAACTGGTTTATTTCACTTAGCCTAGTATCCTCAAGGTTTACCTATGTTGTAGCATATATCAGAATTTCCTTGCTTTTTAAGGCCGAATAGTATTTCCTAGTATGTGTATATCACATTTTGTTTATCTATTCATTCATTGATGGATACTTGGGTCGCTTCCACATTTTAACTATTGTGAATAATGTTGCTATGAACATTCGTATTTCTGCCAAAAAAACCTGGGATTTTTAATAGCGACTATGTTGAATCTATAATTGCTCTGGGTCTTATTGACATCTGCATGATTTTAAGTCTTCTGATCCGATGGGAATAATAATATATTATTTCAGCTTTTGTGAAGATTCAAGATAATGTTCATGGCAAGAACATGTAAAATTAGTCCATCACTACCACCCTTCTAACTTAGATCATTTAATAAAGTATTATCTACCTATGATTAAATTATTAACCTGGTAATGTGGCTTCTTTTTTTGTGATAGATATCCCAGAAGAGGAAGCTAGATATTGGACCTACAAATTGGAGCAAATCAATGCCTTGGGACCTGACAATGAGGTAGGAATTGTTTTTACAATGTGAAAAGTGGAAGTCACTCAGTCATGTCCGACTCTTTGTGACCCCGTGGACTCTACAGTCCACAGAATTCTCCAGGCCAGAATACCGGAGTGCATAGCCTATCCCTTATCCAGTGGATCTTCCCGACCCAGCAATCGAACCAGGGTCTCCTGCATTGCAGGCAGATTCTTTACCAGCTGAGCCACCAGGGAAACTTACAATGTGAAGAGTGTCTGTTTAGAAAACTTTAAGGGAGTGACTCGGGAACATACTAAAGAATGAAAGAATTTAAACTGTATTAAAGAAAAAAACGTAGCTAGAAGATGGCCTGTTATTGGAAAGATCTATCCATTTTTTCTTTTCTTCCCATTGTTCCCCAGAAGTGGCTGAATTGGCACTAGTCTGACTCTAGACTGTTGGGGAGCAAGCTTATACTAGGGAATCTGTCCTCTTGCGACACGGATGGGGAAGGCTTTTTTCCACCTCATTCCCAGATTTTTGGATATGTTTGCTTATTTACGTGCTGTTGTTTAGACTACCGCATTGCTTAGTTCCGCTGTCCTAACTTATTTCCAGAGATGAGTTTGGTGCACAGAATAGAACACAGTCAGCTCAGTCTGGGCCATTAGGAATGGGGAATGTTTTTGGTGATAGTAGGAGAGGGAAAAGGTAAGTTTTTTACTTAGGACATGCTGGGCTGTTAGATAGAGCATTTGTCTTATTAGACAGAGTTAGAATTTGGAGTTGTTGTTGTTTTTGAGTCTCTAAGTCGATTCCGACTCTGAGACCCCATGCACTGTAGTATGCCAGGCTTCCCTGTCCTTCATCAACTCCCGGAGCTTGCTCAAACTCATGTCCATTGAGTCGGTGATTCCGTGCAACCATCTCATCCTCTGTCGTCCCCTTCTCCTCCTGCCTTCAATCTTTCCCAGCATCAGGGTCTTTTCCAATGAGTCAGTTCTTCACATCAGGTGGCCAAAGTATTGGCGCTTCAGCTTCAGCGCCAGTCCTTCCAGTGAATATTCAGGGTTGATTTCCTTTATTTTATTATTATTTTTTTGTATTTCTTTTTTAAAATTTAAATTTATTTATTTTAATTGGAGGCTAATTACTTTACAATATTGTATTGGTTCTGCCACACATCAACATGAATCCACCACTAGCGTACACATGTTCCTCATCCTGAACCCCCCTCCCACCTCCCTCCCCATACCATCCCTCTGGGTCGGCCCAGTGCACCAGCCTCAAGCATCCTGTATCAAACCTGGACTGGTGATTCATTTCTTATATGATATTATACATGTTTCAGTGCCATCCCCCCAAATCATCCCACCCTCTCCCTCTCCCACAGAGTCCAAAAGACTGTTCTATACATCTGTATCTTTTGCTGTCTTGCATACAGGGTTATCGTTACCATCTTTCTAAATTCCATATGTATGTGTTGGTATACTGTATTGGTGTTTTTCTTTCTGGCTTACTTCACTCTGTATAATCAGCTCCAGTTTCATCCACCTCATTAGAATTGATTCAATTGTATTCTTTTTAATGGCTGAGTAATACTCCGTTGTGTAAGCTTTCTTATCCATTTGTCTGCTGATGAACATCTAGGTTGCTTCCATGTCCTGGCTATTATAAACAGTGCTGTGATGACCATTGTGGTACATGTGTCTCTTTCAATTCTGGTTTCCTCGGTGTGTATGCCCAGCAGTGGGATTGCTGGGTCATAAGGCAGTTCTAGTTCCAGTTTTTTAAGGAATCTCCACACTGTTCTCCATAGTGGCTGCACTAGTTTGCATTCCCGCTAACAGTGTAAGAGGGTTCCCTTTTCTCCACACCCTCTCCAGCATTTATTGCTTGTAGACTTTTAGATCACAGCCATTTTGACTGGCGTGAAATGGTACCTCATTGTGGTTTTGATTTGCATTTCTCTGATAATGAGTGATGTTGAGCCTCTTTTCATGTGTTTGATAGCCATCTGTATGTCTTCTTTGGAGAAATGACTGTTTAGTTCTTTGGCCCATTTTTTGATTTGGTCATTTGTTTTTCTGAAATTGAGCTGCAGGAGTTGCTTGTATATTTTTGGGATTAGTTCTTTGTCAGTTGCTTCATTTGCTATTATTTTCTCCCATTCTGAAGGCTGTCTTTTCACCTTGCTGTAGTTTCCTTTGTTGTGCAGAAGCTTTTAATTTTAATTAGATCCCATTTGTTTATTTTTGCTTCTATTTCCAATATTCTGGGAGGTGGGTCATAGAGGATCCTGCTGTGATTTATGTCAGAGAGTGTTTTGCCTATGTTCTCCTCTAAGAGTTTTATAGTTTCTGGTCTTACATTTAGATCTTTAATCTGTTTTGAGTTTATTTTTGTGTATGGTGTTAGAAAGTGTTCTAGTTTCATTCTTTTACAAGTGGTTAACCAGTTTTCCCAGCACCACTTGTTAAAGAGATTATCTTTTCTCCATTGTATATGATTTCCTTTAGAATTTGGAGTGTGAGGGTATATTTTTGTGGAAATGACTGGTAAGCAACCTCCTGACAGAATCTGAAGCTCAGGATTGGATGAAGACAGGCATAGAGTTTGGATTTATTAACATATTTGTAGCAATTGAAGTCATAAGAATAGAAGCACAGACTCAGGTAAAGTATGTAGAAAGAGTATTGAAGAATAGAGACAAAACTTTGGGAAACATCAAAGATAGAATCTTGAGAAACAAAGAAGTCTGAGGAAGAGCTGCCTAAAAGAGAGTGTGTGCTAAGTCACTTCAGTTGTCTGACTCTTTGCGACCCTATGGACCATGGCCCACCAGGCTCCTCTGTCCAAGGGATTTTCCAGGCAAGAGAACTGGAGTGAGATGCCATGCCTTCCTCTAGAGAACCAGAAAAGGTTTTCAGAACAAAGAAAAAGAGTTTTAAGGCAGAAATTCTTGACAGTGTGAAGTATCACCAAGAGTGATTTGATGAGTATGTTGGTTTCCCAGGGCTGCCAAAACAAAGTAACACATACTGGGTGACTTACAATAACAGAAATATATTTTCTCATGCAGTTCTGGAGGCTGAAATTCTGACATCAGTTTTGGTGGGATCAATTTCTCCTGGGGGCTTTGGGAAGAAGCTGTTCTATGCTTCTCTTCTAGTTTCTGGTGCTTCCTAGTAGCCTTTGCTGTTCCTTTGCTTGTCAGACACGTTATTTCAGTCTCTGTCTCCATTGTTACATGCCTTCCTGTGTTGTCTGCCTGGCCTCATAAATAGTCTCTCTTTTTGTGTCTGTATGCAAATTTCCATTCATTTTTTGGTGATACTAGTCATTGGATTAACTCGATTACATCTGCAGGGAGTCTATTTCCAAATAAGGCCACATTCGTAAGTACTGAGGCTTAGGAGTTCACAAAATATCTTTCTTTTTAAAAAATATTTATTTGATTGTGCCAAGTCTTAGTTGCTGCATGTGGGATCTAGTTCCCTGACCAGGGATCGAACTCAGGGCCTCTGCGTTGGGAGTGTGGAGTTTTAGCCACTGGACCACCAGGGACGTCCCCATAACATGCCTTTTTGAAGGACACAATTCAACCCACAATGAGTTAACTCAAAGATGAAGAAGTGGGACAAGTGTGAACTACTCTTTTCAGGGTTTTTCTTTACCTTATCTAAATCCTTAGTAGGCTTTCTGTTCTTAAAGCTGCATAACTTTTCTCATATCCAAGCCAGCACCCTAACTTTTCTTTATCAAAAGCTTCAGTCTGCCTTCTCCCCTTGATAAATGCCAAAATCCACTCTATCCTTATATTCACCTTACCCTTTGTATTTCTCTTTTCCCAAACCCTGCCTATGGAGTGCTATACAGTTTTCAAAACTTTGATCTTTGTTTTCCTAGTAAAGAGATGCATTGCATTTTTTATTGTATAGGCTTTACTTTATGTAGAATCAGATGAAGGGGTTAAAATGATTAAAAAAAAAAAAACCCAAAATGTAGCATACACAATTGTAGAATTTTCCAAGTTGTACAAATGATGGTTCTTGGTCTATAGCTTCAACTATTGAGTTTTTTGCTTTCTGCTTCTATTCTAGTATATGGCGCTCACTGAGTTTATTTTCTTCATCTGTTCGTAGGCCTCCCTGTTTTGTTTTTTTTTTTTCATTAAAATACAGTTCACATAGCATATAGTTACCACATTTAGTAGCTTTTAGTATATTCGGAGTTGTACATTTATCACAATTTTAGAGCATTTTCATTGCCCTGTAAGAAGCCCTGTGCCCTTAGCTATTATATTCTAATCCTGGGAGTATCCTCAGACCTAGGTAACCGCTAACTACTTTCTGTCTGTGTACATTGGCTTATAATAGATATTCATATAAATGGAGTTATATGATATATGATCCTTTGTGACTGTCTTCCTTTACTTGACATATTTTCAAAGTTTCTTCTATCTTGTGGCATTTAACAGTACTCTGTTCTCTTCCATTGCCAAATAGTGTTCCCCTCTATAGCTATGTACTATGTTTTATTTATCCATTTGTCAGTTAATGAACACTTGAGTTGTTTCCATCTTTCTATTAATATGGATAATGCTTCTGTGAACATTTAGGTGTAAGTTTTTGTTTGGACATATACTTTTAATTCTCATAGGTATATACCTGGGAATAGAATTGCCGGAAAAGATGGTAACTTATAGTTAACAGTTTTAGAAACATCCAGATTGTTTTACAAAGTAGCTATACCAGTTTACATTCCCACCAGGGCTTTATAAGGGGTCGGATTTCTTCATATCTTTGCCAACATTTATCTGTCTTTTTGAACAGCCCTTCTAGTGGTTAAAAGTGGTGTCTCATTGTGATTGTTAGTTTGTTTAAAGGCTATCTTTATTATCAAAATTTTGAACATGAAAAATATATAGAAATAACTCTTCCCTTTTTTGATGGAGTATTTTAAAACAGATCCCAGACATCATCTTCTCTCAACCACAAACACATGTGTCGCAGTATACATCATTAACTTAAAAAATAATTGCAGTGCCTTTAACACATTGAATTTAACCATAATTTCTTACTAGTTTGAGTTCAGTTTTCCATTAGTGTCTCAAAGATGTTTTTTCACAGTAGATATATTCAATTCAGGATCCAGGCAAATTGTATGTATTTGGTTATTATGTTTTTTAAACCATTTTTATTCTAGAATTGGTTTCCTCTTCTCTCATTTGTTCTATAGAATTCCACACATTCTGGATTTGCCTGATTATGTCCCCGAGATCTTATTTACCATGTTTTTCTATCCCTCTTATTTTTTTAAACTGAAAACCTATATCTAGTAGTTTGAGGATTAGATGGAGATTTAGATTGACGTTGTTTTTTGGTTTGTTTTGAAGGCAGATTGTGTCTTGCCTCAGTTTTAGTGATGGTAGAATTAAACAGTGGATTCACTTGATGTGAGTCTATTTCATCTGTTATAAAGTGATCCCACCAGCCTTTTACCTAATGGCTTTAGCAACAAATAATAATGATTATTTTATTAGGGTTGCACAGTGATGTTTTTCTAATGGTATCACCTCTTCAACATTTACTAGCTATGATTTGTCTATAAAACAGAACTTTCTCTCACCTGCTATTTGGTTCACTTGAAATAAAGTCTGTATAAGAAAAACATTCCTTTTAGCAGTTTTCAAATTAATGAGCTGGCTCATAAGCAGCTTCTCAAGGTGACCTGTGCATTGTTCTCCTTTTTCTAATGGCATATCACTATCAATTTATGAATTTTTATATATTTCTGTTTCAACCCATTGCAGTCTTTGCTCTTTTTTATACTAAACTTGTCTCATCTTTGATTATTGGAAGCTTCTTCTTTTCTTTTTTCTATATTTATCATGAAAAAGTTTTAAAGGAAAATATAAAAGTTGAAGGAGTAGTAAAATGACAGCTGTACACTTATCTCCAAGATTCAGTGATTATCAAAATTTGGTCAAACTCACTGCAAAATCATTTTAAAAACACAATGTTGAATCTTATATTTTTTCCCCTATGGTGTGCAACAGTTCCCATACACAGCAGCCTCTTGGGTCAAGACTGGCCCTGGAATCTACTACTTGAGCTTAACTGCGTCACTGTTTATTACTTTTTCTACTCATGGAAAATTAGGTTTTCACTATTATAAATGCACGCTTCAGTAAACATCTCTGAGTCTGTTTCTCTATGCTTATGTAAGGGAGATTCTCTGGGTATATACCTGGAAGTAGAATAGCTCTGTTGTGGCATGTGCTCTATGCACCATTATTAGATGTTGATAAATTGTGTGCTAAAGTAATTGTGCCAATTTATATCCTAGTTTTCCTGCTTCTCTGTATTTTTACTAACAGTTTTATTGTCAGATTTTAAATTTTTGCTAATCTACTAGGTTTAGAGCTTTATCATTTAAATTTGCATTTCTCTGTCTTAACTTTTTTAAAAGATATATTTATCTATTTTAAATAGAACAAAGGTGAATATTTTTAATGATAAAAGGTACAGTTTACAAAAAAGATAGACATCATAAACCATTAGACACCTTAACAACAAAGAAACATATATAAAGCAAATATCAGAAGAAATAGAAAAGAAAAAATATATAATCATAGTAAGACATATTTACGTTTCTCTGAGAATATTTTACCAAGTGCAGAAAAAATAAAAATAGGAGCATCTTCAATGATGCCATTAATAATTTAAACATAATAATTTATATTTAATTAATTTATATTAACCATATCCTATAAAAATATATTTAAAATTTTGTATCTCATAGGTTGTTATTAGATGTCCATAGGACATTTAGGAAAACTGGCAAAAAGATAAACATTACAAAATTTCAAACAGTAGAATTCTTTTTTTGTGTGTGTGATTCAGTTATACATATACACATATTTTTGAAATTGATTATAGTTCCTGTGCTATACAGTAAACTTTTGTTGCTTGTCGCATGTTTATTTTTTTAAGTTAGAAATCTAGCATTCTATTCCTACAAGTGGAATCAAAATGTCATACATTTTTTTACTTAGGCAAAAGTTCATGTTTTCTAAAATATATATTTTATACATATATATGTATACAAAAGCTTTTCTACTGTGCTTGATAAAGGCTTGAGAAAGAACATCAAAAAAAAGTGAAGAGATGGAAAAATTGGAGAAAAAAACTAAATGAAATGGAAGCAATGAATATGAAATAGAAAATGTGAAACAAACTAGATGAAAGTAAAAGATCCTCATTAAGTCCATTGTTTTTAAACATGGCTGCTCATTAGAAACATATCTGGAGCTCTGGCAAAAAAAAAAAAAGCAGTACCTAGACATTTGTATTTTTCAGAAAATTGTAAGATAATTCTGATATGCATATGAAATTTAAGAAGTGATTATAGATTTTTCTGTTAGGTGGTTATTTTGGTGATATAGAATTCTATAATTTTTTTGTTGACCAATCATGGTACAATGGTATTAAGTGGATGATAGTTACATAATCACAATAGTAAAAGACATTTATCAGTTTTAACAATCAATAGGAGAAGGCAGTGGCACCCCACTCCAGTACTCTTGCCTGGAAAATCCCATGGACGGAGGAGCCTGGTGGCCTGCAGACCATGGGGTCGCTAAGAGTTGGACACGACTGAACAACTTGACTTTCACTTTTCACTTTCATGCATAGGAGAAGGCAGTGGCAACCCACTCCAGTGTTCTTGCCTGGAGAATCCTAAGGACGGGTGAGCCTCGTGGGCTGCCGTCTCTGGGGTCATACAGAGTTGGACACGACTGAAGTGACTTAGCAGCAGCAGCAGCCAGACAAAAAATAAGAGATAATTACAGTTGCAAGCCATAGTGGAAACATGATTAACCTAACAATATAAGATAATTACATACAATTTGGGGGGTCAAGCAGAGTGACGTGGTAAGTGGACGTGCATACATGTACATGTTTTCTTCTGCTCAGCCAGTCTGTGTCTTTTGGTTGGTGCATTTAATCCATTTAAATTCAAGGTAATTTTTGATGTGTATGATCCTATTACAGTTTTCTTAATTAAAAAAAAATGTTTTGAGGTTTGTTTTCTGTAGGTAAGGCTTTTCCTTCTCTTGTTTTCTGACTAGAGAAAACATTTGTTGTAAAGCTGGTTTGGTGGTGCTGAATTCTGTTAACTTGCTTGTCTGGAAAGCTTTTGATTTCTCCATCAAATCTGAGTGAGAGTCTTGCTGGGTCGAGTATTCTTGATTGTAGTTTCTTCCTTTTCATCACTTTAAGTATATCATGCCATTCCCTTCTGGCTTGTAGAGTTTCTGTTGAGAAATCAGCTGATAGCCTGATGAGAATTCCCTTGTTTGTTATTTGTTGTTTTTAGTATTTTATCTCTGTCTTTAATTGTTGTCAGTTTGATTACTATGTGTCTTGGTGTGCTCCTCGTTGGGTTTATCCTGACTGGGACTCTCTGTACTTCCTAGACTTTGTTGATTTCCTTACCGATGTTAGGGAAATTTTCAACTATTATCTCTCTCCAAATATTTTCTCAGGTCCTCTCTCTCTCTCCTCCTTCTGGGATGTCTATAATGTGAATGTTGGTGCATTAAATGTTGTCCCAGAGGTCTCCTAGTCTGTCTTCATTTCTTTTCATTCTTTTTTTTTTTCTATATTCTGTTCTGTGGCAGTGATTTCCACCATTTTGTCCTCCAGATCATTTGTCCATGCTTCTGCCTCAGTTATTCTGCTATGGATTCCTTCTAATGTATTATTTATCTCTGCTTGATTATTCTTTAGTTCTTCTAGGTCTTTGGTAAACATTTCTTGCATTATCTCAATCTTTGCCTCAATTCTTTTTCCAAGATCCTGAATCATACTGTCATTATTCTGAATTATTTTTTTTGAAGGTTGCCAATCTCCACTTCATTTAGTTTTTCTGGTGTTTTATCTTGTCCTTTCATCTGGGACGTAACTTTCTGCTTTTTCATGCTGATTAACTTTCTGTGGTATGGTTTTGGTTTTAGCCACTGTTCGCTCAAGGTAAGAGAAACCCAAGTAAGATGGTAGGTGTTGCAAGAGGGCATCAGAGGGCAGACACACTGAAACCATACTCACAGAAAACTAGTCAATCTAATCACACTAGGACCACAGCCTTGTCTAACTCAATGAAACTAAGCCATGCCTGCGGGGCAACCCAAGACGGGCAGGTCATGGTGGAGAGGTCTGACAGAATGTGGTCTACTGGAGAAGGGAATGGCAAGCCACTTCAGTATTCTTGCCTTGAGAACCCCATGAACAATATGAAAAGGCAAAATGATAGGATACTGAAAGAGGAACTCCACAGGTCAGTAGGAGCCCAACATGCTACTAGAGATCAGTGGAGAAATAACTCCAGAAAGAATGAAGGGATGGAGCCAAAGCAAAAACAATACCCAGCTGTGGATGTGACTGGTGATAGAAGCAAGATCCGATGCTGTAAAGAGCAATATTGCATAGGAACCTGGAATGTCAGGTCCATGAATCAAGGCAAATTGGAAGTGGTCAAACAAGAGATGGCAAGAGTGAACGTCGACATTCTAGGAATCAGCAAACTAAAATGGACTGGAATGGGTGAATTTACTTCAGATGACTATTATATCTACTACTGTAGGCAGGAATCCCTCAGAAGAAATGGAGTAGCCATCATGGTCAACAAAAGAGTCCCAAATGCAGTACTTGGATGCAATCTCAAAAACGACAGAATGACCTCTGTTCGTTTCCAGGGCAAACCATTCAGTATCACAGTAATCCAAGTCTATGCCCCAACCAGTAATGCTGAAGAAGCTGAAGTTGAACGGTTCAAATGAAGACCTACAAGACCTTATAGAACTAACACCCAAAAAAGATGTCCTTTTCATTATAGGGGACTGGAATGCAAAAGTAGGAAGTCAAGAAACACCTGGAGTAACAGGCAAATTTGGCCTGGGAATGCGGAATGAAGCAGGGCAAAGACTAATAGAGTTTTGCCAAGAAAATGCACTGGTCATAGCAAACACCCTCTTCCAACAGCACAAGAGAAGACTCTACACATGACATAACCAGATGGTCAACACCGAAATCAGATTTATTATATTCTTTGCAGCCAAAGATGGAGAAGCTCTATACAGTCAACAAAAACAAGACCAGGAGCTGACTGTGGCTCAGATCATGAACTCCTTATTACCAAATTCAGACTTAAATTGAAGAAAGTAGAGAAAACCGCTAGACCATTCAGGTATGACCTAAATCAAATCCCTTATGATTATACAGTGGAAGTGAGAAATAGATTTAAGGGCCTAGATCTGATAGATAGAGTGCCTGATGAACTATGGAATGAGGTTTGTGACATTGTAAAGGAGACAGGAATCAAGACCATCCCCATGGAAAACAAATGCAAAAAAGCAAAATGGCTGTCTGGGGAGGCCTTACAAATAGCTGTGAAAAGAAGAGAAGTGAAAAGCAAAGGAGAAAAGGAAAGATATAAGCATCTGAATGCAGAGTTCCAGAGAATAGCAAGAAGAGATAAGAAAGCCTTCTTCAGCGATCAATGCAAAGAAATAGAGGAAAACAACAGAATGGGAAAAACTAGAGATCTCTTCAAGAAAATTAGAGATACCAAGAGAACATTTCATGCAAAGATGAGCTCAGTAAGGAGTACAGAAATGGTATGGACCTGACAGAAGCAGAAGATATTAAGAAGAGGTGGCAAGAATACACAGAAGAACTATACAAAAAAGATCTTCACGATCCAGATAATCACGATGGTGTGATCACTCATCTAGAGCCAGACATCCTGGAATATGAAGTTAAGTGGGCCTTAGAAAGCATCACTACAAACAAAGCTAGTGGAGGTGATGGAATTCCAGTTCAGCTATTTCAAATCCTGGAAGATGATGCTGTGAAAGTGCTGCACTCAATATGCCAGCAAATTTGGAAAACTCAGCAGTGGCCACAGGACTGGAAAAGGTCAGTTTTCATTCCAATCCAAAAGAAAGGCAATGACAAAGAATGCTCAAACTACCACACAATTGCACTCATCTCACATGCTAGTAAAGTAATGCTCAAAATTCTCCAAGCCAGGCTTCAGCAATATGTGAACCGTGAACTTCCTGATGTTCAAGCTGATTTTAGAAAAGGCAGAGGAACCAGAGTTCAAATTGCCAACATCTGCTGGATCATGGAAAAAGCAAGAGAGTTCCAGAAAAACATCTATTTCTGCTTTATTGATTATGCCAACGCCTTTGTGTGGATCACAATAAACTGTGGAAAATTCTGAAAGAGATGGGAATACCAGACCACCTTACCTACCTCTTGAGAAATCTGTATGCAGGTCAGGAAGTAACAATTAGAACTGGACATGGAACAAGAGACAGGTTCCAAATAGGAAAAGGAGTACATCAAGGCTGTATATTGTCATCCTGCTTATTTAACTCTATAAGCCTCTTGATGAAAGTGAAAGAGGAGAGTGAAAAAGTTGGCTTAAAGCTCAACATTCAGAAAACAAAGATCATGGCATCTGGTCCCATCACTTCATGGGAAATAGATGGGGAAACAGTGGAAACAGTGTCAGACTTTATTTTTTTGGGCTCCAAAATCACTGCAGATGGTGGTTGCAGCCATGAAATTAAAAGACTCTTACTCCTTGGAATAAGGTTATGACCAACCTAGATAGCATATTCAAAAGCAGGGACATTACTTTGCCGACTAAGGTCTGTCTAGTCAAGGCTATGGTTTTTCCTGTGGTCATGTATGGATGTGAGATTTGGACTGTGAAGAAGGCTGATCGCTGAAGAACTGATGCTTTTGAACTGTGGTGTTGGAGAAGACTCTTGAGAGTCCCTTGGACTGCAAGGAGATCCAACCAGTCCATTCTGAAGGAGATCAGCCCTGGGATTTCTTTGAAAGGAATGATGCTAAAGCTGAAACTCCAGTACTTTGGCCACCTCATGGAAGAGTTGACTCATTGGAAAAGACTCTGATTTGGGCAGGGATTGGGGACAGGAGGAGAAGGGGACGACAGAGGATGAGATGGCTGGATGGCATCACTAACTCGATGGACGTGAGTCTGAGTGAACTCCGGGAGTTGGTGATGGACAGGGAGGCCTGGCGTGCTGCGATTCATGGGGTTGCAAAGAGTCGGACACGACTGAGCGACTGAACTGAACTGTTGGATTGTTTTTCTTCCTTCTGCCTGCCCTCTGATGGAGGAAGTTAATCTGTGAGCTTCTTGATGGGAGAGACTGGTGGTGGGAAAAACTGTGTCTTGCTCTGGTGGGCAGGTCCTTACTCCATAAAGCTTTAATCCAATTATCTGCTGATGGGTGGGGTTGCTCTTCTTCCCTATTAATTTTTTGGCCTCAGCCCTCATGTCTGTGGGTTTCTCTCATAGCTCAGATGGTAACGAATCTGCCTGCAGTGCAGGAGACCTGGGTTTGATCCCATGGTCGGGAAGATCCCCTGGAGAAGGAAATGGCAACGCACTCCAGTATCCTTGCCTGGAAAATCCCATGGACAGAGGAGCCTGGTGGGCTGCAGTCCATGGGGTCGCAAAGAGTCGGGCACTACTGAGCAACTAACACAGAGACACACTTGTGTTTATGGACTCTCTGGTTGGGTTAATGGTGACCTCCAAGAGGGTTTATGCCAAAGGGGAGCTTCCCAGACAGCTGCTGCCAGCTCCCCATCCCTTGGGAGCCCCTGCCAACCCACTCCTCCACAGGAGACCCTCCAACACTAGCAGGTAGTTTTGGTTCAGTTTCCTATGGAGTCACTGCTCCTTTCCTCTGAGTTTTGGTGTGCTCAAGGTTTTGTTTGTGCCCTTTATGATTGGAGCTTCTGTTTCCCCAGTCCTATGGAAATCAAATCCTACTGGCCTTCCAGGTCAGATTCCCTGGGGATTCCCAGTCCCTTTGATGGGTCCCCCGGCTGGGGAGCCTTATATGGTGTTCTGAACCTTTACAACAGTGGGAGAACTTCTTTGATATTATTGTTCTCCAGCTCATGGATCACTCACCAAATGGGTATGGGATTTGATTTTATCATAATTGTGCTCCTTCTTCTGTCTTGCTGCAGCTTCTCCTTGTCTTTGAACGTGGGCTGTCTTTTTCTGGTAGGTTCCAGTGTCCTCCTTTTTGTGGCTGTTCAACAACTAGTTGTGATTTTGGTGCTTTTGCAGGAGGAGATGAGCACACGTCTTTTCTACTCTGCCATCTTGAACCAGAAGGCACATTTTTCTGTTTATTGGTGACATTTGTCACCAATTTATTTAGTCATTTGCTCACCAAATAACTTTTTGAGCACTGTGTACCAGACACTATTATACATGCTTCGTATACATCAGAAGTTAAAACAAAGACCAGTGTCCTCTTGGATCAACTAGGAGGAGACGGACAATAAGCAGGAAGTGTAATAAATATAGTTAAACTTCAGAAGATCAGAAATGCTGTAGGAGAAAAACCCGTTTTCTCTATACAAGGTTCTTTTCTTTTAAGTTATTTATTTATTTATTTATTTTTGTCTGTTCTGGGTCTTCATTGCTTAGAAGGGGCTACTCTCTAGTTGTGGCGTGTGGGCTTCTTATTGCAGTGGCTTCTCTTGTGGAGCACAGGCTGTAGGTGAATGGGCTCAGAAGTTGCAGCTCCTGGGCTCTTGAGCACAGGCTCACTAGTTGGGGTGCTAGGGCTTAGTTCCTCTATGGTTTGTGGGATCTTCCCAGATCAGTGTCTCCTGCATTGTCAGGCAGATTCTTTACCACAGACCCACCAGGGAAGCCCCTCATGAAGTTTTATGCTTCTTTTGTTAGGTTTATTCCTAGTAATTGTGAATGGTATATTTAAAAATTACATTTTCTAGTAGTTTATTGCTATCTATATAAGGCAGTGCTGTTCAATTTTATTTTTAGCATTTGTCTTACTTACCAACTCATTATTCTACTAGTTTAGAAATTCCTTTGGGTGTTTTAGTTTTTGTATTTTTGAATAGTAAGTTTTTTTCTTTCTCATCCTTATGTCTTATTTTTTAAGTGAAATATTTTCACATTTATTTTTATTAACAGAATTTATTTTTTACAGCAATTGTACGTTTACAAAAATATTAAGCAGTTGGTAGAGGAGGTTTCCATATCACCTCTTATCTGCCCCCTCCCTCTAGTTTTCCTTGTTAGTAGCATCTTACATTAGTATGGTACATTTATTACAATTCAGTTCAGTTCAGTCACTCAGTTGTGTCCGACTCTTTGCAACCCCATGGGCCACAGCATGCCAGGCCTCCCTCTCTATCACCAACTCCTGCAGTTTACCCAAACTCATGCCCACTGAGTCAGTGATGCCATCTAACCATCTCTTCCTCTGTCATCTTCTCCTCATGCCTTCAATCTTTCCCAGGATCAGGGTCTTTTCAAATGAGTCAGCTCTTCGCATCAGGTGGCCAAAGTTTTGGAGTTTCAGCTTAAACATCAGTCCTTCCAATGACCACTCAGGACTGATCTCCTTTAGGATGGACTGATTGGATCTCCTTACAGTCCAAGGGATTCTCAAGAGTCTTCTCCAACACCACAGTTCAACAGCATCAATTCTTCAGTGCTCAGCTTTCTTTATAGTCTAACTCTCACATCCATACATGACTATTGGAAAAACCATGGCCTTGACTAGACGGACCTTTGTTGGCAAATTTCCTTCCAAGGAGTAAGTGTCTTTTAATTTCATGGCTGCAGTCACCATCTGCAGTGATTTTGGAGCCCCAAAAAGTAGAGTCAGCCACTGTTTCCACGGTTTCCCCATCTGTGTGCCATGAAGTAATGGGACTGGATGCCATGATCTTCGTTTTCTGAATGTTGAGCTTTAAGCCAACTTTTTCACTCTCCTCTTTCACTTTCATCAAGAGGCTCTTTAGATCTTCTTTGCTTTCTGCCATAAGGGTGGTGTCATCTGCATATCTGAGGTTATTGATATTTCTCCCGGCAATGCTCATTCCAGCTTGTGCTTCCTCCAGCTCAGCATTTCTCATGATGTACTCTGCATATAAGTTAAATAAGCAGGGTGACAATATAAAACCTTGATGTACTCCTTTTTCTATTTGGAACCAGTCTGTTGTTCCATGTCCAGTTTTAACTTTTACTTCCTGACCTGCATACAGATTTCTCAAGAGGCAGATCAGATGGTCTGGTATTCCCCTCTCTTTCAGAATTTTCCACAGTTTGTTGTGATCCACACAGTCAAAGGCTTTGGCATAATCAATAAAGCAGAAATTGATGTTTTTCTGGAACTCTGTTGCTTTTTCCATGATCCAGCAGATGTTGGCAATTTGATATCTGGTTCATTTGCCTTTTCTAAAACCAGCTAGAACATCTGAAAGTTCACGGTTCGTGTATTGCTAAAGTCTGGCTTGGAGAATTTTAAGCGTTACTTTACTAGCATGTGAGATGAGTGCAATTGTGCGGTAGTTTGAGCATTCTTTGGCATTGCCTTTCTTTTGGATTGGAATGAAAACTGACCTTTTCCAGTCCTGTGGCCACTGCTGAGTTTTCCAAATTTGCTGGCATATTGAGTGCAGCACTTTCACAGCATCATCTTTCAGAATTTGAAATAGCTCTACTGGAATTCCATCACCTCCACTAGCTTTGTTAGTGGGCTGATTGATATGTTATTATTAACTAAAAGTTAATATTTTATATTTTATTTTATTAACTAAAAATCCCTAGTTTTTGAAAAACTTGTAAAGACTTTTCTCTCATGTTGTTTTTCAGTACCATTATCCCATACAGAACACTGTATTACATTTAAGTGTCATGTCTCCTTAGCCTACTCTTGACTGTGATATTTTTTCAGACATTCCTTCTTTTGATGACCTCTTATTTTAAAAATGTCATTGTGTAAAACATCCTGTGTAATTTTTAATAGAGAAAGTGGGGAAGCTTTGTCTTTTTCCTGACTGTGAAGAGAATACTTCATGAGTCTTGAAGTATGATATTTGCTATAGATTTTGATGGATACCCTTTATCAGATTAAGGAAAATCTTATTTTCCTTCTGATTTTCTGACATATTTTATCATGAAAAAGTAAGGGATTTTATCAAGATTTTTTTCTGCATTGGTAGATCATATAGTTTTTCTCCTTTAATCTCTTCATGTCATGATATTGAACTGTCCTATAAAGTCCTTTTGGTCATGCTACATTATTTATATGTCAACATTCTTACATATGCATGCATATATATAACATTCACATGGAAATATAAAAACATATATGATGAATAACCAACATATGATGTAGTTTGATAATCTAGGATTTTTGCATCCATTTTCATAAATGAGATTGGCCTTTAATTTTCCTTACTTATAAGACTTACATTTTCTGTAGGTAAATATTACGGATTTTTTTTCCTTAGATCTCTTAAAGTTATTAGTTAGATTGTAGGTGGTCTTTAGCTTTCTGCTGGACCTTAAAGAGAGTCATTAAACATGTCTTCTGGAAATATCTGCTTAATCTATTAAGTCTGAATTCTTCTAGTTTAATGCTTAAAGTTTTATGATTTCCTCACTGTTATACCTGTTTACTGTCTATAAAAATCATCGTTATTTATACTAGTTATTATAATCAAGTCCTTTTGTTACTTTGGAGTGGGTTGCTTGGCCTCTAGGAAGTTTTGAACTTTTTTATGATTGACAGTTTTTTTTTTTCTTTTCTTTTCTTTTATTTATTTATTTATTTATTTATTTATTTGATTGACAGTTTTACTAATACTATTATATCGTTTGAACTGTGCTTGACTTCTGCTCCTTACTGTAATGGAGGTAGTAATAGCATTGTCTGCCTCTGGTATTCGTATTGTAGTTTGTTGCTTGTAAAGTACTTTATATAGAAGAGTATGTTTATATACTAAAAGTGTTTTGTGTTTTGTATCCAACCACTTGACATGCCCTTCATCACTAACATTCATGTGCAAGCCACTAATCAACTTTCATCTGAATAATTCCAATAACTAGTCTTATTTCCCTGTATTTCCCTGCAGTTCTTCTCACACAGCAGCCAGAGTGATTTTTAAAGTGTAATCAAGTCATATCCCTCTGGTGTTTAAAACTTCACACAGCTTCTCAACAGACTAGAGTAATGTCTAAACTCCTTACTGTGATTTCTATTCCCCCAGTGCCTGGAACAATGCCTTACACATAATAGGCACTCAAGAAATATCTGTTGAATGGATGACACCTTCAGTGTTCGAGAAGCTCTGTCTTGCCCAGAATCTACAATTTATTAAGAAATGGCAGAGTCAGGATGAAAACTCACATTTCCAACTTACCTTTATAAATTGCTGAACCATGTGGACTTATATTTTTCCAGTTCTCCAATGGGCTCTGAACCAAACCCATTTTACCTTCCAGACTCTCTGTACCTGTGTTAATTTGTTTATGCTTTTTTGTTTTGCCTTTCTAAATCTTGCCCATCTTCAATACATGAACTTAATCTGGCTTCCTTTTACAGAACTTTCTTTTTATGGCTTCAGTGGTCTGTTTTTTTGGTGGTGATAGTGGTGAGTTGTGTTGGGGAGGTTAGAGTATAACTGGGAAGGAGACTCTAGTAAATACCAGATGTTGTATCGCATGCTTACGTAAGTGATTTCACTTCCCACGGGATCTTGTGAGGGAAGAACCACTTTTTTTTTTCTTTTTAAAGATGGAGAAAACTCAAATCTCAGAGAGGTTTTCAGTTCCATCACCCAGATGGGGAAATCTATACATTATCTGAGTTTTCTAAGTCCTCTAAATCTTCTAAGACTAAAGCCTTCCACCACTGCCTGGCAGAGCTAGAATGGTGCCCAGCTGACCTTCATCAGAGCCGACTTTCTGCTCTCCTGATTTAGCTTGTCACACTGGGCCAATGCCATATCTGATAGTCTGGCCTGTATGTGATGATCACACAGGAAAATCAACAGCAGGATGATCTGTTTCTGTTTGATAAGAAATCTGACTCCAGTCAAATGCTAAACCTTTTTATAGGTAGCTATGTTTCCCCCCACCCCACCTTCCTCTTTACTTGGGCCTCTTACTATGTTTTGTTTTGTTTTTTTCTCCTTTCTTCCTCTAGTATTCTAGTCAAGAAGAAAGCCAGAGGAAGCGATTGCCTACTGCTGCCGCCCAGTGTTGTAAGTGAGAAACTTGTCTCTGAATCGCTTCTTAATCACAGCTTTCTGTCAGTTCTCCAAATGTGGCTTATTTTGAGTTGGGGAGGTTGGAGAGATATGGTGTGTATAAACAGAAGATATTCCAGAAATACACCTTATTCAGGCCCATCCTCCCAATGGCTATCTCTTCATTACCTTTAAGAAGAGATCTTTTGGTTTTGTGTGGCTGTAGGTAGGGCAGTGAGGCTTTTTTTTTCTCTGTTTACCAGCTTTTACCCCTAGAGGAATGATTTTTCCCACTCTGTCCCCATTTATCTGTTATTGCCCTTTAAGAGTTTCTACCTCTGGAAACTCTTTGTGCTGTTTCCTTCTTCTCCCCAGTCTAGTTTAGGTCTTTCCTCTGCTCCCATTGTATCCTGTATATATATAGCCATCATATGTTATAATCTATATATATTTATTTGACAAGAATGCAAAATTTTTTAAAGGCCAAAATTTTGATAACATATGTGTGTGTGGGCTAAGTTGCTTCAGTTGTGTCTGACTCTTTGTGACCCCATGGACTGTAGCCCACCAGACTCCTCTGTCCATGGAATTCTCCAGGCACAAATATAGGAGTGGGTTGCCATTTCCTCCTCCAGGGGATCTTCCTAACCCAGGGATCGAACCCATATCTCTTGTATTTCCTGCATTGGTAGGCGGGTTCTTTACCCACTAGTGCCACCTGGGAGGAACTCAGGTAAGCCTCAATAAAGGAACTCAGTAAGCCTCAGTAAAGTTTGATAAATGATTTACTGAGTGAGAGAATTTGTTATTTCCTTTGAGGTTAACTTATCCAGACCACACAAATTCCTTTTTGAAATGAGCTGTACATTGTTGGTATATTGATATCTTTTCAGTTTCTCTCAGAATAGTTTGAGGAGACACCAAAGGACTGACTCGAAATCGGTTCCCTTTCACTTTTTCAACTCGTGGGGGTGGCCATGCCTATGTTTTGTTTCTTTTGTATTGCTGTAGTGTTTCTGAATCACTGCCAAAATCTTACCAATGGCAGGTTGATAGTCCTGGTAATAGTGGTAGTAGTTATTGTAGTAATGCAGCTAACATATTTTGAGGTTTTATAGTATGCCAGATGCTGCTGTAAGAGCTAAAATGTAGTAACTTATTTAATCTTCACAGCAACTCTACGACATAGATTTTACTGTTTTCCTCATTTTTAAGATGAGGAAACTGAGATTGAGTTATTTGCCCCAGATCACATAGCTAGTAAGTGGTGAAGTAAATACTCAGATACAAACAGTCTGACTCTATAGCCCATGCATTGAACCACCATGTTATACTACTTCACACTGTTTCTGAGAAGAAGAACCTCTATCCATGGTTTATAAATCCATTGGTTGTCTTCTATTCTATTGGCTACTTACTTTCCTGATAAAAGTGAGACCACTGGCAGAGGTCAGTACTTTTTCTTTATTTAAATAATGCCTATTTTACATATGATTTGTTACT
Organism: Oryx dammah; assembly: GCF_014754425.2. Taxonomy (NCBI): domain Eukaryota; kingdom Metazoa; phylum Chordata; class Mammalia; order Artiodactyla; family Bovidae; genus Oryx; species Oryx dammah. Next base: position 58,501,385 of record NW_024070185.1, read on the forward strand.
TTCATTTTTCCCATTTGGGAACTAGTATTTATCAGGCATTTAGAGTCATGGGAGACAAGAATCTGAATTGAACACCAAGTTGTGAATTAAAGTCTCTAAGTCATTTCCAAAACTCATTGCAATGAGGTAATTTTGAGTTTTTAATCTTTTAAGTCTTTTTCCAAGATGGCTAATACAAGTGAAATGGAATAATTGAGCTTTCTCTTCCATTCCTTCTTGGTTCCATTTGATGAAATGCAGTTCAAGTGATTAAAAAGCAAATGCTTAGAGGGCAGGAAGAAATAAGAGAATATAAATAATCAGCATTTATGAATTCTCTTACTTTTTAAATATGTTTACCAGCTAATTTGTTTTATGTGAAGTAAAGTGAAAAGTCGCTCAGTGATGTCCGACTCTTTGCGACCCCATGGACTGTAGCCTGCCAGGCTCCTCTGTCCGTGGAATTCTTCAGGCCAGAATACCGGAGTGGGTATCTGTTCCCTTCTCCAGGGGTTCTTTCCAACCCAGGTCTCCTGCATTGCAGGTGGATTCCTTACTGTCTGAGCCACCAGGGAAGCCCAATTTGTTTTATATGCAGAGCCTATCCCTGTCTTTTGACTACTCTCTAAGACATTTTTATTTGGAAAAATTTTAAACTTATAGGAAGGTTGAGAAAACAGTACATTGAATACCTATTTACCTTTTACTAGATTCAGTGATTAACATTTTACCAAATTTGCTTCTCTTCCTCCCGACTGATGTTTCCCATTTCTGTGTGTATACGCACATACATAAAAATATACATGTGTGTTTTCTGGAATCATTTGAATATAAGCATCAGACTTTATGACACATCAGCATGTGTCTCCTAAGAGAACACTTTGTATAACCAAAATACCATTATTAGAATCAAGAGATTTAACACTGATTATATATATTAATAATATATATAGTTAATATTAAGAATTCCCCAATTGTCCCCCAAGTGTTTTCATAGGCCTGCCTTGCATCAGCATATAATTTAATCAAAATTGCACATTTTTACTCAGTTGTCCTGAATCTTTAATCTCCTTTAATAAAAAACTTGCCTTTTTAGTCATTTATGACACTGGCTTTTTTTCAGTTAGAAAAATATTTTTATTCTAATTATAATATCTACTGCAGATGGCAGTATATACTAGTATAGGTTTGTGGGAAGCCATTTGATAATATGTACCAAGAGGCTTTAAAAATCTATAACCTTTGACTCAGCAGTTGAATTTCTAGAAATTTGTCCTAAATAATCAAGAAACTGACAAGGATTTGTGTAGAAAGATGTTCATTTCAAAATATTTAAATAGCAACATTTGAAAATGACTTAATAAGCAACAGTAAATGTAATAGTCATAAGATTTGAATATTATGCTTTGAATAATAGGGAAATTTTCATGAAACTAAATTAAAATATACAAAACTCTTACTCTCTGTATGTGCATATGCATATACATCAGTTTAGTTCAGTTCAGTCGCTCAGTCGTGTCTGACTCTGCAACCCCATGAATCACAGCACGCCAGGCCTCCCTGTCCATCACCAACTCCCAGAGTTCACTCAAACTCATGTCCTTCGAGTCGGTGATGCCATCCAGCCATCTCATGCTCTGTCATCCCCTTCTCCTCCTGCCCCCAATCCCTCCCAGCATCAGAGTCTTTTCCAATGAGTCAACTCTAAACATGAGGTGGCCAAAGTATTGCCATCAGTCCTTCCAATGAACACCCAGGACTGATCTCCTTCAGAATGGACTGGTTGGATCTCCTTGCAGTCCAAGGGACTCTCAAGAGTCTTCTCCAACACCACAGTTCAAAAGCATCAATTCTTCTGCGCTCAGCCTTCTTCACAGTCCAACTCTCACATCCATACATGACCACTGGAAAAACCATGGCCTTGACTAGACGGACCTTTGTTGGCAAAGTAATGTTTCTGCTTTTGAATATGCTATCTAGGTTGGTCATAACTTTCCTTCCAAGGAGTAAGCATCTTTTAATTTCATGGCTGCCAGTCACCATCTGCAGTGATTTTGGAGCCCAGAAAAATAAAGTCTGACACTGTTTCCACTGTTTCCCCATCTATTTCCCATGAAGTGATGGGACCAGATGCCATGATCTTAGTTTTCTGAATGTTGAGCTTTAAGCCAACCTTTTCACTCATAGGTATGTATATATAATTTATATATATATAATTTAAGAGTTTTTGCTATACACCCCAAATTGCATACCCCTAAAATTCATATGTTGAAGCCCTGGCCCCTTATGTGACTGTATTTGGAGACAGAGCCTGTGAGCAGATGAGAAAGGTTAATTGAAAATGTAAGAATGAGGCTCTGATTTGATAGGGCTGATAATCTTAGCGATTTCTGTGGGGGAATGGAACAAGAAGGTAGCCATCTGCAGGCCAGGAAGAGAACTTTCATCAGGAACCAAATCAGCTAGCACCTTGAGCTTGAATTTCCTAGACTTTAAACCTATGGGATACAAATTTCTGTTGTTTAGACCACCTAGACTGTGGTATTTTGTTATGGCAGCTGAGCAGACTAGTATAGGTTTTGGTACTGAGAGTCGGGGTGCTTCAGTAACAAATACCTAAAAATGTGACAGTGGCTTTGGAAGTTTACGTAATGGATATAAAGACTGGAAGAATTTTGAGGTGCAAACAAGGTTGTTGTGCAGGGACTGTTTGGGAGAAATTGATATTAAAGGATGTTCTGGAGAAGTGTCAGATGGAAATGAGGGATGGTTTATTGGAAACTGGAGGAAAGATGATCTTTGGGGCAATGAACTTAGCTGAATTATGTGAGGGTTTTGTGAAAGGTACAGTTTATAAGTGATCAAATTGGATGTTTAGCAGAGGTGATTTCTAAACTAAATAATGAAGATATGCTTTGGGTCTTCCTTATTGCTTATAGTAAAATGCCAGAAGAGAGGGTTTAATTGAAGATGAAATTATTAAATAAAAAGGAACTCGAATTTGGAGATTTGGCAATTCTTAGCCTATCCTTAGCCTATATTTTGTGAAAAATGAAAAATCTTGTTCTGAAGAAAATCCTAAAGAGATCATGGTCTGACTCATGGATTTAACCAGCCATCAGCAGAAGCCAGGAATAGAGATGGAATTATACCAGCAGAGACATTGCCAATTTCAACGAAAGGGGACAGAGAAAGAGGGATGGAATGAAGGAAGGCTGTTGGATTTCTTGAATTCTTCAAGACTCAATCATAGTGTTATTTGACTGTAAACGTGCTGTTCTTGAGGAAAGGCAAAAGTGACCTGGAAGGTGATTTGGAGAATATCAGGGCTGCCACTCTCAGCACAGGCCCAGGCGACAGAGATATTTCCTTTTGTTTCAGAGGGAGGTCACCACTGAGAGCTATGGGACCAGGGCCCTTCGGCAGAGCTGTGGGAGTGACAGTGCCACTCCAGTGGAGGATGGGTCATGGAACCAAAGAGAATTATTCTCTAGCCTCATGATGTAATGGAATTTGCCTTGCTAGGTTTTGGACTAGCTTGAGACCTGTCACTTCTTTCCTATCTCTTCCTGGTGGAGTGAGGTTATCCTTCTGTCTCATCATGGTAATTTGGAAGCACATATTTGGTTTCACAGGTTCACAGCTAGAGAGGAATTTTGCCTCAGGATGAATCATAACTGAAATCTCACTCATATCTAATTTAGTTGATATTTAAATGAGTTTTTGGACTTTAGAATTGATGCTGGAATGAATGAATGCATTTTGCATGTTTTAAGGATGTGAATTTTGGGGGACCGGAGGCAGAATGCTAGAGCTGAATTTTGTCCCCCTGAAATTTGTATATTGAGGCCCCAACTCCCAATGTGTTTGTATTGAGGGAGTCATTTATGACTTTAAATGAAGTCATAAAGACAGAGCCCTAATCTGATAAGTCTGTTACCTATTTAAAAAGAAGAGACAACTGTGCTCTCTGCCATCTGAGAATACATGGCAAGAAGGTGGCCATTTATAAGCTGGGAAGAGAGTTCTCACTGAACTCTGCTAGGACGCTGATCTCTAACTTTTCAGCCTCCAGAGACTGAGAAAATACATTTCTGTTGTTAAGCTACCTAGTCTATAGTATTTTGTTATGGCAGTCTGAGCAAGCTAATATACTTATTATAAATATATCTGTACACTTAGGGGGAGAATATCTAGAGAGACACTAAAATACTAACTAAACTTCTCTTTGACATGTGGCGACTTTTTAAATCCCTTTTTGCATTTCTTTCATTTTCTAAATATTTAACAATGTACTAATTTTAATAATTAGAGGTTATTAACAAAAGGAACGGAATAACTGGATCCTTGTTCTAGAGGTTGGTTTACTCCTGTCTCTCTGAGTGATTTTGAAAGTCTTTCCATTTTCTGTTTCAATATCTTGATGTATAAAATGGGAGCATTGGTCTAAATAACCTCTGGAACTCTTAGCTGTAATTTCGTGTGACTGTAGCTTCCTAATCCTGAGAGTTCTTCACGTGGATGGTCCCTCTTCTGTTTTCTCTGCTAGGGTCAGTTCTCTGTAGTCACTGTGACATGTCCACAAAATATTTTCAGAAATCACTGGGCTACTACTCTAAAGAAACCCTTTTTCTTATCTTTGATATGAAAGTTCCTCTGGCCCCAATTATGTCTTTAAAAACTTTGGGGTGAACTATATTTTTTTTCCAGTTTTCTTTCCAAACTTTTCTGACGGTGAGTTTAACATTCAGTAATAACACTTTGCGTTCACTTTTATCTTAGGATATGTCATTCTCCGTTGGTAACTGTGGTATATGTAGATATGTCATATGGTGATTATTACATTATGTCCACATATCTTTTATCCCCTGTGTTATTGTCAGTTCTTGTTCCCATTACTTCAGGGAAAGATATGGAAGGCAAGCTGAAGAAATGGTGTTCCTGACCTTGGTAACTGAAAGCCTAGGATTTGAGGGGAATGTTCAAAATGTTTTGAACAAATATTATGGGAGGAAGTAGAGATTCACCTTAATCTCCCTTTTCCTGAATAAGAGAAGCCTTGCTTGACTTGAGAGAGAAAGAAGGTGACCAGAGTAGACATCTTGGGACTTTATGTCTACTTTCTGGGTGGTACTAGTGAACAGCAGCAACAGCAGTGAACAGTAGGACACTGGAAAGGGAATGGCTGGGTGCTGTGTCTAGGCCAGTGGATGCTCACTGAGATTGCTGTGCTCCAAAAAGTTGTACATGCTGCAGAAGGAATCCTGGGCTCTCTGGAAGTAGCAGGTGAGACTCTGGTTCCAATGAAGCCACTTGAGCATGATTAAGAGAAATCTCAAATGTTCTCTGTGTACTGGAGGTGACCTGGGCTATTTCAGTGAATGCTGCTACACAAAGACATACCTATGCATGAACAGTCATGTCACTCCAGTGTCTTATTCTCACACTGTCAGTATTTGGAGCAATCTTCCTGGACAGGTAAGACACTAAAATTCTCAAGATATTTGTGTTTTCTAAGAACAATAACATCTGTCCTCCTTGAAGAGGTCTTGAGCCTCTTTTTGTTGGTTGTTGTTGCCTATTGGGTTGCTATTGCTTGATTCTTCCTGTCCTCTCTTGAGTAGGTGAATGCCTGTTCTCTCCCTGGGGTCCATTTGTGACCCTCCAGAAGTTACCTCATTGTACCCTTCAGGGTCCAGTTCCTGGATGCGAGAGATTGCTTTGGTTTAGCCTCTTTCTTACACTGCTGACTTCTTCCAACAGTAGATGTACTTAGCTTGCTGCTGCTGGGAGCCTACCACATAGAGACTTTTTGAATGGGGAGAGTAACAGGACAGCTCAGGCCCAGGCACCACCAGCAGTAAAGAACCCGCCTGCCAATGCAGGAGACATAAGAGATGTGGGTCTGATCCCTGCGTTGAGAAGATCCCTTCGAGGAGGGCATGGCAATCCACTCCAGTATTCTTACCTGGAGAATTGCATGGTTAGAGGAGTCTGGCAGGCTACAGTCCATGTGGTTGCAAAGAGCAGGACATGACTAAGCAACTTAGCATGCACCACAGGCCCAACCACATTCCACAAAATTTATTTGACTCTCGGGGAGCTCACTTATTCTTGATCTGAGAAACTAAGGCAATTTCCTTCTATTCTCTATCTCCCAGCTCTGCTTCCTCTTTTCAGTCCTCTTGTTGTCTACTTAGGTAGGTACAGGGTTCAGATTAGCAGTTCTTCCACCCACATAGACCTGTCTGGCTTCCCTTCTACAAGCACCTCCAGTCTTTGTGAATCTTAGAACTTCTCCTCACTTGAATTCAGAGAGGAGAAACAATTGTTCTCTCCAAAACTTGTTTATTTCCACATCAACATGGCCATTCTGCTGGACAGCTGACAAGGATCCAGTTAAAGTGTCTTTCAGAATTCCATAAAATTTGGATTGATCTGATTGTTTCTTCATAATTAGTTCTGGTTACTACAGAGCTGATGTGAGTTTGTCCCTTTATTTGTGATGCTTATGTTAATTATTAGTTCAGTTAAGTTTAGTTCAGTCGCTCAGTCGTGTCCGACTCTTTGCAACCCCATGGACTGCAGCATGCCAGACCTCCCTGTCCATCAGCAACTCCCGCAGTTTACCCAAACTCATGTCCACTGAGTCGGTGATGCCATCTAATCATCTCATCCTCTGTTGCCCCTTCTCTTCCTGCCCTCAATCTTACCCAGCATCAGGGTCTTTTTGAATGAATCAGCTCTTCACATCAGGTGGCCAAAGTATTGGAGTATCAGCTTCAACATCAGTCTTTCCAGTGACCACTCAGGACTGATCTCCTTTAGGATGGCCTGGTTGGATGTCCTTGCAGTCCAAGGGACTCTCAAGAGTCTTCTCCAACACCACAGTTCAAAAACATCAATTCTTCTATGCTCAGCTTTCTTTATAGTCCAACTCTCACATCCATACATGACTACTGGAAAAAACAGAATTATTAGTTCAGATGATGTTCTCCAGATTTCTCCACTGCTAAGGTATTTTTTTCCCTTTTGTAATTAATAAGTAAAGTACTAGGGGTAGGTAGGTAGTACTTCGAGACTGTGTGTATTTAACCTATTTCTTGTAACCCATTTCTTCTTCATCCATTAATTTTATTTTATTTTTTAACCATTTATCATTTATTTATTATTATTTTTTTTTTCACTTTACAATATTGTATTGGTTTTGCCATACATCAACATGAATCCACCACGGGTGTACACGTGTTCCCAATCCTGAACCCCCCTCCCTCCCCTTACCATCCCTCTGGGTCATCCCAGTGCACCAGCCCCAATCATCCTGTATCCTGCATCAAACCTGGACTGGCGATTCATTTCTTATATGATATTATACATGTTTCAATGCCATTCTCCCAAATCATCCCACCCTCTCCCTCTCCCACAGAGTCCAAAAGACTGTTCTATACATCTGTGTGTCTCTTTTGCTCTCTCACATACAGGGTTATCGTCACTGTCTTTCTAAGTTCCATATATATGCGTTAGTATACTGTATTGGTGTTTTTCTTTCTGGTTTACTTCACTCTGTATAATCGGCTCCAGTTTCATCCACCTCATTAGAACTGATTCAACTGTATTCTTTTTAATGGCTGAGTAATACTCCATTGTGTATATGTACCACAGCTTTCTTATCCATTCATCTGCTGATGGACATCTAGGTTGCTTCCATGTCATCCATTAATTTTAGAATCTATTATGATTATGGCCTAAATTTATTATTACATTGGTGGTCGCAAAATGTTGGTTTCCTAATTCTATCATTCCTTTACGTTGAGTAACTGTCAGTGTTCTGTAAAGCTTTCCCTCTTCTCTTACCCTCCTGTTTTATGACTATCACTATGGACTTTTGAATTCACTTCTGTCATTCTCTTTGCTCAAATTGTCCCAAATTTGGCCTGTCACAGTCCCCTTAATTCAGACCTTTGTCCTTTTGATGTGACCCCATTATTTATTTGTTTATTTTACCATTTCCTTCCTTTCCTGATATAAGCTGTTCCAGGCTCACCTTGTCCTTTCTTGCTTCAGTTATAGAATAAGTCATTTCTTCAGTGAGCCCTGGCTTCTTTTAGTGAGGGATTGTATTTAGAAATCAAGGTATTCAAACTTCAGTCTTCAGTAAGGATGTTCATACCTATGTCTTGTCGAGGAATGCAGTAGCACACTGTGTTGCCACACCAAGTGACTACTAAGTTCTACAGCTTTCTGCTATATTCAGTTTTTACATGTCTGCTTTGCCCACCCACTGTATTATCAATGCCAGTATCACTGGCTGCAACTGAGAAATGAATCAAAAGTGAATCAGCATCTGGCAAGGACTTGATGAGATGAGTACTCACATATTCTGTCAGGGTGTGTGAATTAGTACAACCTTTCTAACTCAGTAATTTCACTTCTAGGAATCATTCAGGGAAAATAACTTGAGATGCAAAGAAACACTTATGAATAGGTTTTAGTTAAAATGGGGAAAAATTGCAAAATTACTGGAAGAATGGGTAATTGTGGCAAGTTCCATATAATGGAATAATATGTTTGTAAGTAATCTTTTTAATGCAGGAAACATTTATGTGAATAAGTTTTTAGAAAAGCAGGATCCTAAACTGATGAAGTAGTAGGATCCCAGTTATCTGAAATACAAATTACTCATAAGCATAGGGACAAAAACCTAGGAAATAGTTTTAATAGTGTCTCTCAGTGGTAGAATTGTGAGTAATTTTTTTTCTTTATCCTTCTTTATACTTTCCTTGGGCTTCCCTGGTGGTGCAGAGGTTAAAGTGTCTGCCTTCAGTGTGGGAGACCTGGATTCGATCCCTGGGTCGGGAAGATCCCCTGGAGAAGGAAATGGCAACCCACTCCAGTATTCTTGCCTAGAGAATCCCATGGACGGAGGAGCTTGGTGGGCTACAGTCCACGGGTCGCAAAGAGTTGGACACAACTGAGCGACTTCACTTTCACTTATACTTTCTAAATTTTCTCCAAATGCATTTATTTCATGATAGTTTAAAAGCTAATAAATATTTATTAAAAAATGGTCCCAGGCCTGACACTATAGAGGTAGGCCATTGTAGATTTATTGTTTTAGTTTGTATTTGAGAATTAATTGAATGATGGTTGTTGGTTGATGGTTGAATGATGATGGTTGTTGGAACTGACAATGGTTAGCTAAATAATACTAGTGGTTCCTTGATTGAGAGTTTTAAGTAGCTCTTAAAGTTGTCTCTTCTGTTGGTTACATCTTAATTACTATGGTTGAAATAAATTTGGAGGTCTGTTTTTTAATACAGAATATGACCTCTAAGCAAGCTTGAAACTTTGAGATACAGCCCACCATTGATGTTTCAAAGAGATTTTCTCTGATTGTCTATGAAAGGTTTGTTTCACTGCTTTTGTTACAGTGTTGCCTATAAATAGTGCCTTATCAGATCCTATACTGAAGTCTCCTGAGTATGAATCAGTCTTTTAAATTAGCAAAATAGGGCATAACTCAACATACTGTTTAAAATTTTTCTTAAAGAATGAGTCAGTTCAGAGCAGTTGGGTGTTAGTCACATGTATGAAAAACAGTGACCAACATTCAGAGGCATCATCAGTAATACAATTTGCCTACCAATTTATGATATCTTATTTGATCACAGTGACTTCAAAAGGGTTTCTTTTACCAACATGCCCAGAAGTGACATGTTTACATAAAAATGTCTTTCCTTTTTTTCCCTTTCAACTGTTAGTGTTATATTTCCTGGTGATCCATCATGCTGATGTTACTGATCCTTGAAGCATGAGGTATTAGTGCTTCCCACTACGCTTAAACCATCAGGCTTGACGTACTATATCCCTTGTCTGTACCACACTCAAATATTCCTCTTATATTGTATGATTCTTGGTCTTCATCTAAAACTGTCCAGTGCCATGCTGTGATTTCTCTTATTTTTAATATTCTATACCTGTTTGGGGAGGCAGGGAAATAGGCTATTATATATGTGTAACCAGATATTTCTCACCTGGAAGATTAGATTACTGCCTATTACTGTATAGATGATGGTATAATTCCCCTGCAAGATTCAGCCAAATGCAGAAGTCTGGGCAGATACTGCCAATTCTGTTACTAGTTCCATTTCTCTAGCTACCACAAGCAAGACTAGATTTACACTTGTACTAATGAACTTATTTACAAAATAGAAGTATTAATACAGTCATGGATGTAGAAAACAAACTTATGGTTACCAGGGGATATGAGGGGCAGGGACAAATTTGGAATTGACACGTACACACTACTATATAAGAAGTAGACAGCTGATAAGAACCGGCTAGGTAGTACAGGGAACTCTACTCAGTACTTTGTAATGACCTATATGGGAAAAGAGTCTGAAAAAAAAGAGTGGATATATGTATATCCACTTTGCTGTACAGCTGAAACTAATATTTCATTGTAAATCAACTATACTAAAAAAAATTTGGTGGCTATAACTAAAGATGTATTTCTGTGAACAATGGAAGCAGAAAAGTGAAAGTGTTAGTGCTTAGTGGTGTCCAATTCCTTGGGACCCCATGGTCTGTAGCCTGCCGGGCTCCTCTGTCCATGGGATATCCCAGGCAATAATACTGGAGTGGGTGGCAGTTCCCTTCTTTAGGGGATCTTCCCAATCTAGGGATCGAACCCTGGTCTCTTGCTTTGCAGGCAGTTTCTTTTCTGTCTGAGCCTCCAGGGAAGCCTGAGAGCAAGCTTATGTTGCTGATTAGAGGCCATTAGCATGTGTGCTCAGACGTGTCCGACTCTTTGCAACCCTTTGCACTGTAGCCTTCCAGGCTCCTCTGTCCATGGGATTTTCCAGGCAAGAATACTGGAGTGGGTTACCATTTCCTCCACCAGGGGATCTCCCTGACCCAGGGATCTTCTGTGTCTCCTGCATTGCAGGTGGATTCTTTACCCGCTGAGCCATCACTTACTTTCACTTATTTATCGAGGACTACATGCCCTACAGGAAAGCAGGACTGCATTCGCACCTGGCCTCTATTCTGCAGATTCTCCCACCTCATCAGTTTCCCCTTACCCTCTTCTTATTTCTCAGATCCCAGGAAGCAGAAGTCTAGCTCATATCCATTCTTTACCATTTTTCTTCCACTACTTAACACTTTTATCTGAGGAATAGTGATACCTTGGAAATAGAGAGGGAAATATTAAGGAGGCAAAGAAGCAAATGGTTAAGAATGACATGTAGTTTGTTCAGGAAGACTTTCCAGAAGAGATAAGTTTAGAGATGACTTTTGAAGAAGCTAATTGGAATGTACTGATATATCCTACTAAGATATTCATAGTAGGATAAATGAAAATTATGAAGGGGAAATTCAAAACAGAGCCCACTCTATTCCCTCAGTCCTAGCTGAGGAACCTCTTACTGGCTGGCATATTGTCTGTTCTGGGTAGTGGGAGTAAAGGATCAGTCCATAGCTTCTGGTACATCTAGTTCAGGACTAGGACTCTCAGACAGGGAAATATGCTAGTTACAGACTCCTAGAGTGTAGGGAGTCTTATTTTAGTAGTAGGGCAGCACAGTGGGCCTAGGACTTCTGTCAGTAAGAGTGGGTGATGAGTTTTACATTGTACATGTGATATTGGTGGAAGCAGTTGATACTGATGCTAATTATAGGTGTTGGCAAACTAACAAAGAAAAGAGACAGACTATAACAATATGGTTTGGCTGATAAAAATAATGTTAATTGCAGCCTTCTGACTCGCTTATTTATTTCTAAACTGCCATCTTCCAGAAAAAATTTGATGTGGCTAATTGCAGTCAGTACATCAACTTATTATCATTTCTGTTCAATTGCTATGTTAGACAATTATGCAGGTTAAAAATGTCAGGTTAGTGTATCAAAGTTTTATTTGATTAAAACATTTAAGTGCCTAATCTGGGCATAAATTAGCTGTTATATGTTAATTGTATAACTGTTATTCCCATAAAAGCATGGTCATCTTATGGCTTTTTATTATAGATTTTATTGGTAAAAGTGCTAAGAAATGAATTTGATTGATAAAACATGATTGACAGAATTATGGTAGATATCAACAATTGATAGAATTGTTAATTACACTAACAGTTATTGGGCACCTCTTCCTCATGCAAAGAATCATGCTAGGCACCAGAGGGTATAGAAATGGAAGGTCCTTGATCTTAGTGAACCCAAGTCCAGAGAGGAGGAAACAGGTAACTAGTACCATGTGATATGTATATGGTAGGGGAGTATAGAGAAAGAAAACTTAATCCACATTTGGGATGGTTAGGAATATCTTCCTAGAGGAAATATCTAAATTGAAAAAAAAAAAGTTTAAGATCAACCAAAGTCCATATGTTTCATTATGGTTCACTCTTTGGGTTGTATATTCGATGGGATTATTCCTTTTTTTTTTTCTTCCAGTTTTAAGATATAATTGACATACAGTACTGTGTAAGTTTAAGGTGTACAGTATAATGATTTGATTTACATACATCATGAAATGATTATCACAATAAGATCGGTGAATATCATTTTGTATAAATACAAAGTTAAAAAAAAGTTTTTTGTGAGGAGAACTCAGGATTTACTGTTAACCACTTTCATATATGACATACAGTAGTGTTAATTATGGAGAAGGCAATGGCAACCCATTCCAGTACTCATGCCTGGAAACTCCTATGGATGGAGGAGCCTGGTAGGCTGCAGTCCATGGGGTCATGAAGAGTCAGACATGACTTAGCGACATCACTTTCACTTTTCACTTTCATGCATTGGAGAAGGTAATGGCAACCCACTCCAGCGTTCTGGCCTGGAGAATCCCAAGGACGAGGAGCCTGGTAGGCTGCCGTCTATGGGGTAACACAGAGTTGGACACGGCTGAAGTGACTTAGCAGCAGCAGCAGTGTTAATTATATTTTTCATGTTGTGCATTACATCGCTACATATTGTATGGGTTTTGACAAATATGTAATGACACATATACCCTAATAGTACCATACAGAATAATTTCACTGCCCTACTCTCCTCCTGTGTTGTAGCTATCCATTCCCCACACCCCACAAAACTCCAAAATAAACTGAGTTTTGAAAGATGAGTAGGAGTCAGTCAAGGAAAGGAGGAAAGAGTTTATGGTATTAGGATATTAAGATGAAAAAGCATCCCTTAAAATCCAGTTTCCAGTGCAGGGGACACAGGTTTGATCCCTGGTCCAGGAAGATCCCACATGCCATGGTGCAGCTGAGCCCCTGTTCCACAACTACTGAGCCCACACTCCGCAACCAGAGAAGCCTTCACAGTTGAGAAGCCCTCACACTGCTCTGAAGACCCAGCGCAGCCTAAATAAATAAATAAATAAATAAAACATACTAACAGTTAAGAAAAAGCATCCCTTAAGTATACTATATTCTGAATGGCTTGAAGGCAGGAGATAGAGTAAGAAAGGGGTCAGAGAAGAGGCCAGAGAGGCACAGAATGCTCATGTCAGGAAGAGTTTGAATGTCACAGCAAGCTGTTTATATTTTTATCTTGAAGACAATGGGGAGCCTTTAAAGACTTAATGCAGGAGAATGAAACAATCAGATGGTGGTGGTGGCTGTGGTGTAAGCATTTTGCTTGATGCAGTGAAAAAAAAAAACCTAATTGTGGAATATAAATAAAATAAGCTTTTGTTTTATGAGGTTATATATATATAATGTTATATATATAAATAAATGTATTTTATGTTATATTCTACAATTACAACTTTTATATGTTATAATCTAATTGTAGAATATAACCAGCTGAGCCACCAGGGAACCCCATTTACATATATAACATATATAACATATACATCATAAACACAGTTTATTTTATTATTTTGACTTTATGATCATAACTTCCTCAATTCTGTGAATGTGCACATGGATCTCCCCTCCCCTACTATATATTCTTTTATGGACCCCTGTGTATTTACCTTTCCTTTATAATCTAATTGTAGAATATAACATATACAACATACATTTATTTATATATATGCTATGCTTAGTCACTCAGTCATGTCAGACTCTTTGTGACCCCATGGACTGTAGCCTGCCAGGCTCCTCTGTCTATTGGGATTCTCCAGGCAAGAATATTGGAGTGGGTTGCCATACCCTCCTCCAGGGGATCTTCCCAACCTAGGGATCGAACCCGTCTCCCACATTGCAGGTGGATTCTTTACTGTCAGAGCCACCAAGGAAGTCCATGAATACTGGATTGGGTAGCCTATCCCTTCTCCAGGCAAACTTCCCAACCCAGGGATCAAACCGGGGTCTCCTAGATTGTAGGTGGATTCTTTACCATCCGACCTACCAGGGAAGCCCCTTACAGTCCACGGACTGCTCCAGGCCAGAATACTGGAGTGGGTAGCCTTTCTCTTCCCCAGGGGTCTTCCCAACCCAGGGATTGAACCTAGGTCTCCCGCATTGCAGGTGGATTCTTTACCAGCTGAGCCACCAGGGAACCCCATTTACATATATAACATATATAACACATACATCATAAAACAAAAAGTTTATTATTTTGACTTTATGGTCATAACTTCCTCAATTCTGTGAATGTGCACATGGATCTCCCCTCCCCTATTCTTTTACGGACCTCTGTGTATTTACCTTTCCTTTATAACTTACTTGGAACTGTGATTATTTGCTTAATATTTATTTTTATCTCTAGGTCATAAATTTCATGAGTAGGGAAAATGCTTATCTGTGTATCCCCAGTACCTTTGCTCAATATATATTAGTTGAATTAATGTATTTCTATTAAGTGGAATTGCTGAGTTAAGGAATATGCACATTTGAAATTTTGTTAGATACTGCCAGATTATTTGCTAGAAAGATTGTACCTGTTTATAAACCCTGTTGTTTATACTCCTTTTCTCACATCCAGGCATACTTCCCTTTCACCCTCCCCTCTCCTGTCTGCTTGTATCCCTCAATCCTTTTTTTCTACAGACATTTTTTGGCACATTCTAGGTTCTCTTCTATGTGCTTAGGACATATCAGGAAGCAAAACAGACAAAGATCCTGGGTGGCAGGAGATAGACAATAAACATACTCAATAAGGAAATAATATAGGATGTTAGAGAGTGGACCAATAAAAGAGTAGTTGGTGAAAAGCAATTGGGAATGCTACAACTGAAATGGAATTATAATTTTAAATAAGGCGGTTAAGTATATAAGCCACAGTGAAATGACTTTTGAGTAAAGACTTGGAGGAAGTGAGAGAAGTAGTAGTTGGCTCTCTGGGAAAAGTGTGATGGGCAACAGCTGGTTCAAAGGCTAGTTGAGTGACTGCAAAGAGGTAGGAAGAGATCTGCTGGGGTGCTGCTAATACTGTTTCTTGATCTGTGTGGTGGTCACTTGAGTGTGTTCACATGTTCACTGAGCACTACACTTATCATTTGTGTACTTTTGTGCATTTTATTCCCCAGTAGTTTTCATATTAACCATGAATGTGAATGGATGTTGAACGTTTCAGAATGCCTTAATTGGGACTCCCTCGTGGTCCAGTCGTTACCTTCCAATGCAGGGGCAGTGGGTTTGATCCCTGGTTGGGGAGCTAAAGCCTGATATGCCCTGGGGCCAAAAAACCAAAACAGAAGCAGTATTCTAACAAATTCAGTAAAAACTTAAAAAATGGTCCACATCAAAATAATCTTAAAAAAAACCTTAAACCAAAAATACCTTAGTAGTTGTTGTTTAGTCAGTAAGTCACATCTGACTCTTGTTGACCCCATGAACTGTAGCCTGCCAAACTCCTCTTTCATTTCCCAGGCAAGAATACTGGAGTGGGTTACCATTTCCTTCTACAGGGAATCTTCCTGACCCAGGAAATGAACCTATGTCTCTTTGTCTCCTTCATTGCAGGAGGATTCTTTACCATTGAGCCACCTGGGAAGCCCTTAATAATATCTATCCAGTTATTCAGGGGTATTTTCCTTTGATTTATAAATAACGATGAATGTACTAATCAATTTCTATTAATCATTTTGCCTTCCTTTAACATTCTCTACTTGATTATGGTAAAAAACATTCTTTTTTTTTAAAAAAAGTATTCTTTTAATATAATGCTATGTTTGATTTGCTTATATTTTATTTTGGATTTTTATATGTATATTCTCAAGGAAGGTTGGTCAATAGTCTCTTTTTGTTATTCGCCCATGTTAGTTTCAAAGTATTCAATACTTTTCTTAATTATAGATTCTTTACTATTTTTCCATGAAAAGAGAAGCTCTGGTATTCATTTAGTCTACTGTCTCGAGAGAGGAATTTCTCATGTTTGACTTCATTGTTCTTTGTGAGCTACCTAGTAATTACTACAATTTAGTAATTGATAGGTGAGTCCTGTCATTGCTGTTCTAGACAGATGGCTGTTCACTTGAAGTCTAGGACTCAAATCTCTTGTCATTTCATTGTCATGGAAAAATTGACCAGCACTGGACTATTCATTGGTGATGTAATAGTTGTCCAGAGGTGTTTTGTAGGTTGATTATAGACCTTATTTTCTTTAATGTATTTCTGATTTCTTACACTTTCCACTAGAAACAAGATGAAGTAGGCAGAAGCAGCTTCTGAGTATGTTGTAGCATAGTCAACAGGAATAAGTGCAGAAGCTTTGCCTTCTGGTAAGAGGATTCATTTTTAATTATTAAAATTAATGGGACCAGTTGTTTGGTCCTGGACTTGGTAGAATTTTTTCAGTTACCTGTATGATCACAGTGAACTGGTCTTCAAGCCCAAGGGAGAGCTTATCTGGCTTCTTCCTCTATCCTTCAGCACAGGAGCATTGTGCCGGAGTGCTCAGTCTGGAGACTGGTGTTTTTCATATAGGAGATTCTGTAGCCGTGTTTTTCAAATTGTTATTCAAGAATCACTTGGCATTAGAGTCCAAGTTGCTTATTGAAAAGGCAGTTACAACAACCAATGCAGGTTCCCATGCCACTCAGGCATTTTAAATTAGAATTTATGGGAGTATGGACTAGGAATCTGCATTTTAAACACGAGTCTCAAGTGATTCTTAAAATTTAAAGACAGAGCTTTCTAAGATTAAGAAGAACTTGATTTTATTCACTGGTTATCTCCTTCAGTACAGGATTTCTGTGCTGAGCATTGGGAGGAATATAAAAGGAATATAAGATTGGATCTTGCTCTCAAGAACTTAAACCTAGGCTAGAGATGGGATTCACTGGAGGAAGGCAAGCAGTAATATACATCACATTCTAAAGAAAGTGTTTTTAAAAATTCAACTTTGTTGAGATATAATGTACATGCAAAAGAGTCACCCATTTGAAGTGTAGAGTTTGATTGCTTTAGACAGATGTATATACCAGTGAAACTACCACCACAATCAAAATATAGAACATTTCCATTATCTCTAAACAGTTCCTTATACTCTTTGCAGTTCATCTCCCCACCCCTGGCTCCAGGCAACCACTGATAGGCTTTTTTAATCACTATAGATTAAATTTGATTTCCTAGAGTTTTATGTGAAATGGAAACATATAACATGTAGTCCTTTGTGTCTAGCTTTCTTTACTCAGCCGAAGAATTTGAGATTGTTCCATTTTGTCCAGTGTATCAGTAATTTGTTTATTTTTATTGAGTAGTCTTCTATTACATGAGTATACACACTTTATTTATCCATTCAGTTGTTGATAGACATTTGGATTGTTTCCAGTTATTATAATTAATATGAACATCTGCATGATCGTGTGTTTTCATTTCTCTTGTTAAATACCTAGGAGTGGAACAGCTGGATCATATGGGTTGGTGTATGTTTAACTTTTTGAGAGATAAACAGATGGTTTTTATTTTGATTATTAACAGAGACACTGTACTAAAGTCATTGAGCATTGTTTAAGGAGAGTTGTTTAACAAAGACACTGTACTGAAGTCATTGAGCATTGTTCAAAGAGAGTTGTTTAAGTGGAACTTAAGGATGGGTTCCAACTATATACAAGAGGATAGGGAATATTTACTGAATAATTACCATTTGTCTAGCTCATGGTAGTAAAATGCTACATATGTCATTTTCAGTATTTCTGCAAATCTGAGTAATATTACTCTTCACTCTTTATGAATGACAAATAGAAGTATAGAGAAGTTAACCAGCCTAAAGTTACACAACTAGTAAGCGATGGCTTTGAACCTAGGTTTATTTGATTCCAAAGCTCAAATCATTTTCATTATACCAACAAGGAGTAAAAGTGAAGGATAGTCCAGCCTCAGAAGTGAGGGGATGGGTCAGGGAAATTGGACTCATTCCTTTTTCTATCTCCTGAGTACAGCAAGCATAGGAACTGTGACAATCTGTTTGCCAGTAACAAAAACTTTGTTTTGGGGGACTGGTTAGCAATGGGGTTTCATGTTTATTTGATACCAGAGCCAGGAAGATAAATATACTTATTTATAAAGGCTTGTATATTGTTGAAAGGATAATGAAGTGATTAGAAGCTAGATTTAGGAAAATTAGTCTAGTTTCAGTCTGCTGAATAGATTGAATGGAACAGAGATTAGAAGGTCTTGCTGCTGTGCTGTGCTTAGTTGCTCAGTCCTGTCTGACTCTTTGTGACCCCATGGACTATAGCCCGCCAGGCTCCTCTGTCCATGGGGATTCTCCAGGCAAGAATACTGGAATGGGTTGTCATGCCCTTCCCCAAGTGATCTTCTCCACCCAGGGACTGAACCCAGGTCTCCCGCATTGCAGGCAGACTCCTTACCATCTGAGACACAGGAAAGCCCTTAGAAGGTCTTCAGTTCAGTTCAGTCGCTCAGTCGTGTCCGACTCTTTGCAACCCCATGAACTGCAGCACTCCAGGCCTCCCTGTCCATCACCAACTCCCGAAGTTTACCCAAACTCATGTCCATTGAGTCAGTGATGCCATCTAACCATCTCATCCTCTGTCGTCCCCTTCTCCTCCTGCCTTCAATCTTTCCCAACATCAAGGTCTTTTCAAATGAGTCAGCTCTTCGCATCAGGTGGCCAAAATATTGGAGCTTCAGCTTCAACCTCAGTCCTTCCAATGAACACCCAGGACTGATTTCCTTTAGGATGGACTGGTTGGATCTCCTTGCAGTCCAAGGGACTCTCAAGAGTCTTCTCCAACACCACAGTTCAAAAGCATCAATTCTTCTGTGCTTAGCTTTCTTTATAGTCCAACTCTCACATCCATACATGACTACTGGAAAAACCATAGCGCTGACTAGACAGACCTTAGTCCAATCAAAATCTGTAATAAATCAAGCATGAGATAGCAAGTTCTTCGATAAGAAGAGTGAAACCTATCAGGAAGGGACAGTTGGAAGGAGACTTCAGTGAACTTAATTACTAAGCTTGTTGACAGATTGGACATGGGAGATAAAGGTAGAAAGGAATTTTAGGAATAGTTTTGAAGTGTTGGCTTTGAAATGTCCAGAGTTCTGTGGTTTTGGACTTGATGTATATCCTTGGTATGGTAATATATCTGAAGAGAGCTCATAACATTTTAAATAAACTGTCACTGACAGTGGAGGCTCTAGTTTTCTAGTCTGCCTTACTCTTATGAATGTGAATGGATGTCGCTGAGTTGTGTCTGACTCTTTGCGACCCCGTGGACTGTAGCCTAGCAGGCTTCTCCAAGAATCCATGGGATTCTCCAAGCAAGAATACTGGAGTGGGTTACCATTTCCTTCTCCAGGGGATCTTCCCGACCCAGGGATCGAACCCAGGTCTCCCGCATTGAAGGCAGATGCTTTAACCTCTGAGCCATTGGTTATTCATTTGTCAAGTATGTGAACCTGAAGACATTCGAAGCTCTAGGGAGGTGGGAAACATTAGCCTGTTCATTAAAATTGTCAGTTTGATACTCGTTTGATATGTGAATGCCCAACATGAGGATGTTACTGGTTTTCTAATAAGCTTTTAGCATACTTGAAGGTTTTTCTGTAACACGTGTGGCCAGTGTCTTTTCTCGCTTTGCTTCCTCTCTAATGTCCTGTGATAAATGGTACCCTCAACCTTGCTCATGTTGCACGTTTTACACATGAACTGTGGAATCTCTTGATGTCTCTTTATTCCACTACTTGTGCTTCCATTTGCTTCTGAACAATCTATACTCTAGCTTTCACTCATTAAAATTTCTGTCATTAAAATTACAGTGACTTTTTCGTTTCTAAATTCAGTAGCACATTCTCAATTTTATTTTGATCACTCTTTAGCACTGCTACTTGTTAACCACTCACTCCTTTCTTGAAAACTTGTTTTCCTGACTTCAGGGACCTCATTGTCATGGTTTTCTTCCTTTCCAGTTTCTTTGCAGGCTCCTTTGTGGACTCTTCCTTTTTTTAAAATTCAGATTTATTAATGTATAATTCACATATAATAAAATTCTCCCGTTTAGTGTACAATCTTATGAGTTTTTTCAAACACATACAGTTATGTAACCATAACCACAGTCAAGGTATAGAGCAGTTCCATCAACCCAAAAAATTCCCTTAACCTCTTTACAGTCAGCCTCTCCCATTCTTGGCCCATGACAACCACTAATCTGTTTTCTGTCTCTATAGTTTTGCCTTTTCCAGAAAGTTATTTAAGTGGAATTATATAGTGTGTAGCTTTGGGTCTGGCTTGTTTCACTTA
This sequence comes from Oryx dammah, assembly GCF_014754425.2. NCBI lineage: Eukaryota > Metazoa > Chordata > Mammalia > Artiodactyla > Bovidae > Oryx > Oryx dammah. Next base: position 58,522,028 of record NW_024070185.1, read on the forward strand.
TTGTAATTCATTTGGAATTCATTTATGTGTGTCATTAGTTTATTCCTTTTTATTCCTGAGTAGTATTCTGCTGTATGGGTGTACTGTGGTTTATTTATTCATCAGTTGAAGGACACTTGTTTCCAGTTTTTAGTGAATATGAATTAAGCAGCTGTAAACATTTGTATATAGGATTTTTTCTTTTTCTTGGGTAAATATATAGGAAGAGTACTGCTGGGTTGCATGGTGTGTGTCTAACTTCATAAGAAATGCCCAGATTATTTTCCAGGGTGGCCTACTATTTGGCATTCTTGCCAGCCACATGTGAGAGTTCTAGTTGTTCCACAGCCTCACCAATACTGTATTGTCAGTTCTTTTTTTTTTTTTTTTAATGTTTTTTAAAAAATGTGTCTATTCCATAGATTCCCTCTTCCCCTATATAGTTTTTTTCTTGTCCTATCCTCTCTACCTCATTGTTTTATTTACTTACATTTTAATTTTATCTATTCAGGTACAAATATTTGTGGAGCTTCTGCTTTGTGCCAGACACTGTTTAGGCACTATGGATATAACAAGGGACAAAGAAAAGTTCCTGTAACTCATGGGATCTTGTGCTCTGAAAACATCCAAGTCTTTTGTTCCACATCTCTTTTCTCACCTATCCAGCTGTCTACCATTCATACTGATTTGAGATGTCTCATAGATACTACAGAGCCAATAAATGTATCTAACACTGAATTCATCATCTTTCAATCTTCCTCTCTTTTGTATTTCTTTTAATGAATGATGTCATATCCACCCAGTAACTCAAGATAAAAACCTGGGCAATATTATTTAGGCTTTATTTTCTCCACTTTCCACATTCAGTTACCTATTAAACCCTATTGACTTTACCTCCAACATATCTTATAAATGTATCTACTTCTCTCCACTCCCTCTACTATTTCCCTAGTTCAAGCCTTTGTCAGGTCAGTGCAATAGCCTCCTTACCAGCCTCCCTGTCTACCTGCTGTACCAACCTCTGGCCACACTGTACCACCATTCTCTTTCTAAAATGAGAAATCTGATCCTGTCTCTCCCCTGCTCAAAAGCTGTAATAGCTCTCTATTACCCTCCAAATAATTCTAAACTAGTAACATTACTAAATTTTTAAACATACATGTATTAATACTTAAGACTCACTTTGTTCAGGTTCTTTCATAACCCTGCAGAGTCTCATTCAGACATGCTAGAACTATCCTCAGTTTACTGAATGGGCCTTTGCATGTATAATTTTGGTTTCCTAGAACACTTCAGTCCTCCTTTTCTTGGTTCTTATGCCTGGTACAGCAGAGACATTGCTTTACCAACAAAGGTCCATACAGTCAAAGATATGGTTTTTCCAGTAGTCATGTATGGGTATGAATGTTGGACCATAAAGAAGGCTGAACACCGAAGAATTGATGCTTTTGAGCTGTGATGTTGGAGAAGACTCTTGAGAGTCCCTTGGACTGCAAGATCAAATTAGTCAGTTCTAAAGGAAATCAATCCTGAATATCTATTGGAAGGACTCATGAAGCTCCAATACTTTGGCCACCTGATGTAAAGAACTGACTCATTGGAAAAGACCCTGATGCTGGAAAAGATTGAAGGCAGGAGAAGGGGATGACTGAGAATGAGTTAGTTGGATGGCTTCACTGACTCAATGGACATGAGTTCATGAGTTTGAGCAAGCTCTGGGAGATGGTGAAAGACAGGGAAGCCTGGCCTGCTGCAGTCCATGGGGTTGCAAAGAGTCAGACATGACTGAGAGACTGAACAACAATGCCTAGTAAAATCTAATTCTCCACAGTAATAGTTCTGTTGGCTAGTGTGATGTTTTAGTGGTTTTGAGGGGTGGGAAGGAAACTTGGCCTAATTAAACTAGTGTTGTTTCTCTTACAATGGTACCAGGCTGAAGTGAGAATAGGGAACTGGATAGTCAGAGAACATAACTGTCATTTTCACGGTTTAGAGATGGACTCAGTAGATAGGATTGGGTCATTTGTTGGATTTATTCGCATAAGAAATATTTATTGAGCACCTACTATGTACTGCTGCTGACCATTTAAGAATGAGGCTATGCAATGCAAGAGAACCTTCTGTGAGCCCAGAGTTTCAGTGAGAAGCAGCCTGAAGCAATCTAAGTTGATAGGCATATTCAGAAGTTCCATATGATTATTTTTCAGTTTTCTTTGGAAAAGAAACACAGTACTTATCCTGTTGCAGTTGCTATGGCAACTACGCTATAGCCTGGGAGAATTTTTACCCCCACTTCATGGTTAGAAAGTTAAATTATTAAAATTTTTTAAATCACACACTAAACTGAGAAGAGACATAGGTGGTAGGAAGAAGGTAAGTACGTAAGAAGAAAATTGACCCTCAGTGTATAAACACCCTGTGTCACATGCATAGTCTCATTTCCTCAGGACTGGGAATTAATTCAGTAGTAAAACCAGCCTGTGTTGGCATCATTCAGTGCTTCCAGAATTTTGAGTCTTGTGGCAAGCAGTTAAGATAGCTGCACCCTCAGAACTCTGGGGACTTTTAAACCTAGACGTCATCAATCCCTTAGTGGACATTATAACTGTTGAAGCGTGCTGATCTTCCTGCTATCTATTAACATTTGTTAGGAACCTGTAAAGCAAGTGAAAACCTGGCAACATGACAAAACAAGAAATGTGAATTGCTTACCATTTTCCAGGGACCTGTGCTAAGTACCCTACTTGAATTTTCTCTTGTAATCCTTATAGAAACCAATGAGACTCATATTATTATCATTCTCATATTACAGATGAGGAAGCATCTATAATAACTTTTTCAAGATATACTAGTACATGGAAGAGCCAGAAGAATTTAACTTTGATTTCGATGTCCATATTCTTAACTATGAAGCCAATTTGTTCCTTGTTTCTTGGGATTGAGGCCCATTTTTAGTGATTTCTTTGTTGCATTTGAGTTGCCTCAAATTCAGCTTGGATGTGGGATAGGATTTACATTAATTAATATTGAATTTTTTAATCTGGAAAAATGTGTAGGAAATGTTTTCAGTTTTCTTTGGTTGAAGCTTCTGTGTTTTAATGGACTCTATTAAAAATTTATAGGAAATTCAGAAAAAAATGGCTATATCTGAGTGCCCTGCTACAGAGTTTTGTTACATATTAGAAGACTAGAGATTAATACCATCCTTTGGCTTTTTAATTTTCAATAGAAAGCAGAAAAATTAGATGTCATTGCTCCCGAATAAGGGAATTGCTGTGTTTCCCACGGTAACCAGGTCTGAGTTTCTTGTGGATTTGTTGTAGTAGGCTCAGGTTTGGTGAACATAGAGATAAGGAAGGGTTTCTTAGAAGCAGGTCAAATTTTTCTCATTTTGAATATGGAAGGATATATTAACTCCTCGGTGATGATGTTCTGAGAGACACCTAGGCCAGAAGGAGATTTAAAAGAGTACATACAGAAGCAGTAGTGTTTTATTCACTAGATAGTGAGATACAGAGAGCAACAGTACTTTGCAGACTTGTCTTATGCTCTATAGAAGGCAGATGCTGTCTATATGTTATGAAAAATAAATGGAATACAAGTAGGGTAGACTCAAGTCAGGTAGGTATATACTAATTGGTAAGATGGGAAATGATCTTTGAATTCGTCCTAAAATTGTTTCTGTCACTCTTCTTCTTTGTTATCACTTGTGATTTTCTTAGGTCACTGGACCTATTTGGGCTGGGGAGACCAACAGAGTACGTAAGAATTTGAATACCTTATAATTTTCTTAATGTTACCCTTTAACATACCCTCTGACTGAGGCTGGATATTCATGCATATAAGCATATATAATGCCAATCCCTCCTTTTCCCCTTCTTGAAGCCCAGGAGAGAATTTGCTGCTGTGGAAAGTTACATCCTTTCAGGCTGATTTCCTGAAGACTTTGTGTCTGTGCATGTGTATGCATGTTTGTGTATGTGTGTGTGTGAGTGTGAGAGAGACAGAGAGAGAGATGGAGAAATTTCAAAGTTTCAGTTATAATCCTGACAGGACCTCGTGATTTATCTTCCCCAGAGACAAGTGCCATCAGCCCCTCCTTTGGCCTTTTAGCTAAGGGGCACAATGACTAGCAGGAGAAATTTCATTCTAGGAGAGGTCATTGGTTTTGTGATGTGAACAAGAGGCTGGGGACATGATTTGACTTTCCTTGAAGCAGTCTAGCTAGGCTAGAGGCCACCTTTAATCTTGAGCTTAGAGAGTGGGCTCTCTCTAAGAACTTAAGAGAGTTCTTTCTAGCAAGAGTCACAGCCCTAGGCTGGCATGACTGGCTGTGTTACCTAGGCCAATGGGAGGTGGACAGGTTGATTGAGTTTCAGTGATTAGGTATCCAGTAGTTGCTAAGAGGGGCCAAATTTTGTTCTGTCACTATAATTTCTCATGGAGTATGTACTTCCTATGATTTGAATCCTGAGTATTTGCACCAGGAAACTATGCAAACGCAGCCTGAGAGAGCTCGGATTATTAAGGTTTTCGAGTAGAAAGAAGTAAGCCATGAAAAAAATGAAGTTTGAATTTTCATTCCTTCTCTGATAAAGTTTTGCCTATATTCTGGATTTAAAGATGGGGACTCAATCCAGGAGCACCACATACCGGAGAACCTCACTGTTCAATACATCATTCAGTTTTGTTTGAGTGCCTACTGTCTTCCTAGGCTCATCTCTGTCACAGCCTACTCTTCCATGTTTATTTCTGTCATTTCCCTTTCATGTCCTTTTATGTACTTGCTAAATGAGCTATAAAATGTTTCATAAAAATATATACATAGCCTTTAAAAATATATATGACCTTTTACATATATATATATATATATATATATATATATCCTTTCCCATCATTGGACCTTTACTTATGCCATTGCTTTTCTCCAGATTCTAGAAGGCATTTTCCCTCACCCACATCTTCACCTGTTAAAAACCCACCAGTCTTTCAGAGTCATAACTTCCTTAATGATTTCCCTGTTCATTTTAACAGGAAGTGATCCAACCTTCAACTCATATAGCATTTGGTTTATACTGTTCTCATGATAGATACTTCCTTGTATCTGTATCCATATTTTCTCTCTCCTATTAGACTGACTCTATAATCCAAGTCTTCTGTGTTGTTTAGCCTTGCAGCTGGTGGACACTCAATAAATATTTGAATGAGTAAAATTTCCCATCCTTTTAATTTCAAAGGGCTTTTCAACTTTTGCCCTCAGACTAGCTCACAAGTCCTCCATAAGCTGAATAACCAAACCTGTTCTCAGTGTCTCTTTCTCAGGGAAACCAGAAGTTTTCTGTTCTAGGTGAAATGGTTCTGTGCAGTAGCAGGTAGATCCAGTAAGAAATCATTGCTGGGACACTGAAAGCACGATGCTTTCACTCAAGTCTTTTCCGTAATTTCCCTTTTCAGTTTCTAATCAGCTTAGGTGGTGCCAAGATATTTCCTTTCTAAGAAAATTGGGGATGGTGTAGGGGCAGAAAAGCTGGCTTTTGCCCTTGACCACCCTTTTTTCTGCTCCTATTTGTCTCACCTCACTTCCTTGTATTGCCTTTCTCCAGTCTCCTATTTTTCATACCCTCTTTTCTTCTGCTCCCAGCTTTTTCTTTATTTGCCCTTTATTCCTTCAGCACAGAAATGTGTCAGACTTTAGGGGTGTTTTGGAATATCCCTCCCCTTAGTTTAGCAAAATAAATCCAATCATTATTAAGGAGTCATAGGTCAGATGCAGCGAGGAAGGGTCTCTCCACATAGTTTCTGGCTCAGGATACTGGGCTCCTAACTCTGGCTGAGCTACCCTCTCCTGGCCTCATAGTCAACAGGATTGTCTGTCACTGTGCTGCTTTGGAGACTCCCATCTTGAGTCTCTGGATGATATACTAATAGCACAATCTCCTGCCGGAGTTTAAGTAGACTTTTGGCTTTGTCTCCTTGGTTGCCTCTGGCCCCTCATCTGTATGCATGAATAATCCAGCACTGACTTCTTCACACTTACTCCTTCTGTGAGTTCAGAAAGAATACATCTGAATGGCATACTGGTTTTGCCCCTTGATCCTTTCTAGTCGACAGCACAACAGATGCATCAAGGTCTAAAACCAGTACCTCCAAAGTCTCTTTTCCCTAACGTGTAATCAGAGTGCTTTGTAAACAGTGTTTTCTCTCCCCATGTTTGACTGGTATTGTTCCTGACCATTTGAAGATTAGCCTTTCTCATACTGATTTTTTTCCCCCTGAAGTTCTTCTCACTTCCCTGTTCCTCTTGTTACCTTAAACTTAAGTGGGCAAAACTCATAAGATCTTATTACTCCTACTCCCAGCTGTAACCCCAAGCGATGTCTGGAACCCACATGTTCACATTCCCTGTCTTTTAGTGGGATTATCTACCAAGTTGTCTGATGTAGAAGCCAAGGGGCCATTTCCCTCTTACCTTCCGTTTGTCCCCAACTGTTATCATTTCTGTCTTTTTTCTGTCTCTAGTTCATTAACTCTCTTCTGTTTCCATTGTGTGGATATATCTTATCCTCCTACATGAGCTATTGTAAAAGCCTCATTTTGTGGTCATTAGGAGGCTTCTGCTGCCCACATTGCTACCAAGATTTTTTTTTAATTACTAAGATGAGTCCATCATCTGCTTAAAGTATCTACTTTTTGGGATGGTGAATGTTCCTTTTCCTTATTGTGAGCCAAATAGAAACTTGGCAAGAAAGAACATATGGGACCTTATTAATTATACACATATGGGTATCGTGTCAGAAATGGCTTCTGTGGAAAATAAACTACAAAACACTGTTAGGTTGAACTCCCTTTCCAAGCACAGTGTTGCATATTTTTATTTTTGCTTGGAGCAAGATTTGTAACTCTGGTCATTTTAGCTAACACCAAGAAAAAAATGGCAACCAGTCAGGTACTAACTGGAAAAGCGGAAATAAGTCTATGAAATTGTAGTCACTGCTATTAGATAAATTGGCTGCTTTGTCAGTAAGACCCCATTGGCAGTGAATGTGTTTTCCTCTTCTTCTGAGGAAATGGGGTGAAGGCTTGGGATGGGAATTCTGAGCCCAGGATATGGGTGCTCAATAGAAATTATTAGAAAAAACCAGTGTTGCAGCTAGACAGTAAGACTGCTGCTTTCTCGGCTGCATACAGAACTTGACTTCTAGGTCTTGACTTTTACCTTCTTGATTTCCTGTACCAGTTTTCAATGGTGGAGCTGCTTATTTGACTCAACAATGTATTTTTAAAGTCTGAAAACATTATGCTAACTTTAAACAAAAATTTCGCTTTTCCAAGAGATGAAGAAACTGTTTCTTCTCCTTTTGCCGCATTTTGATAATAGTGGAGCACCAGAATCTATTTAAGACATTTAAAAGCAGGTTTTCATTAGGGTTACGATAGCTTAGAGAAACAGAATTCCAGAAAATTCTGCATTGGGGAAGTGCCACTTGGAACTCCTCTGAGAATCAACACTAAAATTAAACCAATAGTCTTATCTTGTTAGAGAAGGAGAGAGACTTGTGGGTGTTGAGAGTTTTTTGCGTGACTTTAAGGTCACTACGCTCATGGGCAGCTCAGCTTGCTCTTGTTCTCAAGGCTCGGGCTTTTGGCTCCCTATGTTGTAAGCAGAAAAGCATTCTAGAGAACCAAATAAAGCTGGGATATTTTGATTGACTGTGCTTATTCCACAGCTTTTGAAGATCCTGACAGTGCCGTGGATGACCGAGATAGTGACTATCGCAGTGAGACCAGCAATAGCATCCCGCCTCCTTACCATACAACTGCCCAGCCCAACGCTTCTGTGCACCAGTTCCCAGTGCCTGTGCGATTGCCACAGCAGCTGCTGCTTCAGGGCAGTTCCCGGGACTCTTGCAATGACTCTGTGCAAAGTTATGACCTCGATTATCCAGAGCGGCGGGCCCTCAGGTGGGTGTTGGGAACAAAACGCTTTCTCTTCCTAGTATGCAGGTCCTAGGATGCAACTGACATCAAGGATTTGGGTACTTGAGGTGATAGAGGAACTATAGCAGTATGGTGGACCAACCTACAGCCATTTTATGTAGAATCTCAGTCTTTTTTTCCCCCTCTTCTTTATAAAATTCACATTTATGCCTGGGATGGTAGCTTAGTCATTAAGTTGTGTCCAACTCTTGTGATCCCATGGACTGTAGCCCACCAGCCTCCTCTGTCCATGGGATTTCCCAGGCAAGAATACTGGAGTGGGTTGCTATTTCCTTCTCTAGGGGATTTTCTGGACCCGGGGATCAAAGCCGGGTCTCCCACATTGCAGGCAGGTTCTTTACCTTGAGCCACCAGGGAAGCCCACATTTATGCATATCCATCAGTAAGAGTTTTTCTTTATTATTAGCAGGTGAGGGCAGACACGCGTGGGGTAGATGGCTGAAAAAATCCTGCTCACCTCTCTCCCCGGCCCAGTGACTTTGATATACCTTTCATTAAGATTTTAAAAAAAAATCACAGATGTTAAATGCTTGGGTAATTCATCCTACCTAAACATTTCCCTGGGAATATCAGAAGAAAACCAATATCATCTCACTATAGCAGATTCAGTACTTTTGCTGGAACTTTAAAAAAAAAAAGCTTTTTATTAATTTCTTAAATACATAAAACATTTAATGTAAAAGTATGTTGCTGCTGTAAGCTGCTAAGTCGCTTCAGTCGTGTCCAACTCTGTGCGACCCCACAGACGGCAACCTAAGTATGTTAAGGTACAATATAATACACAGCAAAGAATTACCCACCCACACCTGTTTGTCTTCCTCTATTGCCTCCTCTTCTTGCCTCCTAGTTCTCTACCACCCTTGTTTCTTATGCGCACTTCCATAGACCATTGTCATGTACTTAAAAGCATAAAAGCAAATACATACATATATGCTCCCTACTCTTCCCCCAAATTAAAAAAAATCATACTTAAAATTTAGAGAGATAATACATACTTCTCATATATTCACATAGCCTAGATTCATTAGTTGTATTAACATTCTGTCATGTTTACTTTGTCTCATTCTCTCTAATATATATTCATATACACATACATTTTTTTGTTTTTTGGCCATGCCTTTCAACTTGTGGGATCTTAGCTCCCCGACCAGGGATTGAACCCATGTGCTTGGTAGTGAAAGCATTGAGTCCTAACCGCTGGACTGCCAGGGAAGTACCACACATACATTTTCTTTTTTCCTGAACCATTTGAAAGTAAGTTGCAGATACCAAGTTACTTTACCAGGAGGTACTTCAGCGTATAACTCCCAAGAAAAAGGACTTTCTTTTACATAACCATAATATTATGATCACACTCAAAGAAATGCAAAGATACAATATTATTTAACATCTAGACCATATTTAAATTTTTTCAGTTGTCCCAATAATGTTCTTTATGTTGCTGCTGCTGCTAAGTTGCTTTAGTCATGTCCAATTCTGTGCGATCCCATAGATAGCAGCCCACCATGCTCCTCTGTCCCTGGGATTCTCCAGGCAAGAATACTGGAGTGGGTTGCCATTTCCTTCTCCAATGCATGAAAGTGAAAAGTGAAAGTTAAATCGCTCAGTCGTCTACGACTCTTAGCGACCCTATGGACTGTAGCCTACCAGGCTCCTCTGTCCATGTGATTTCCCAGGCAGGAGTACTGGAGTGGGTTGCTATTTCCTTCTCCTATATATATATTTTTTTTCTTCTTTTTTTTCTTTTTGATGCAGGATCCAATTAAAGAGTGTGGTGCCTTACATGTGATTTCCCTATTTCTGTAATCTCCTATAATCTCACAAAATTCCCTTACTTTTTTATTTTTAATCTTTTGAGACACTAACACTTTTTGAAGAGTCCAAACCAGTTTTGAGAATGCCTCTTAATTTAGTTTGGTCTGATTGTTTTTTCAAGTTTATAATCAGGTTAAATATGTTTGACATAAACACTACATAGACGTTTCCTTCACAGTGCATCAGCAGTCACATTTTACGTTGTCTCATTATTGTTGACATTTAATTTGATTTCTGGGTTAATCTGGTATGTATACCAGATTTCTCTAATGTAAAGTTACCTTTCTTCTTTGTAATTGTGGATCTCTGGGATGATACCTGAGATTGTGAATATATTCTTTTTTTTCAACAACCATTTATCTATTGATTTTAGCATCCATTGATAATTGTTTCCTGAATCAAGATTTCACTGGTTGGAGGTTAGTTTTTTGAAAAACCACTCCAATTTAGCTCATAATTTTGGTTGCTAAAATTGACTATATTATAGGATGATCTGAGAGTTTTCCCCACCATTTCAAACTGGTGAGTAAATATTCGGAAACTCAGATGGTCATATACCTGCTAGACAACATCCTAACTCTGTTTACTGTCATCTCTGAGAGTATTTTCAGTAAAATTTTATCATGTAGAATTCTTACTGTTCACAGTTGAATTCTGAAAAGAAGTGTGGCAGGAATCCTACTGAAGTTGGTCCCTACTTCTTGCTGGTTTATTAATTGCTTATTTTATTCATTTGGTTTTAGTTATTTATATTTTCTTTAAGAAAAAAACAATAGCAAAAAAAAATTGTTTTGGCTCTCTTTCCCCTCTGTATTAAGAGTTGAGTGTGCAGGCCAGCAATAATAATGGCACATCAACTTGAATTATGACTGCAGTTGCCCAGAAGAATATGTAGTTTACCTGATCATTACCTTGTTATCACTGCTGTAGTAACACTTGGAAGAGCATTAGTGCTGTGCTTTAAGTTGTAAATTTTTTTCCTAAAATTTTTCTTTAATTGATCACATATAAATTTGATTAGTTTTCTGTATCAGTATATGAAATGAGATTAAAGAGTAAATATTTTAGCATCTCCAGCAAAGGAGACGTTAACATGATTTTTAAGTAAACTTGTATTACAGCCATTTTTAACTTAAATTTTTGACTTGATTTTTCTTTAAAAATTTTTTGAAGAAATTGTACCACTAGTTTGGTTTTTAAACTTCTATTACTGTAAATACTAAGTTCTTGGAAATAGTCTAAGATCTTAAGTTAGAGCTTTTAAGGAAGAATTTAAAATCCTTGATTGAACCAACAGTTTGTAGTACCTTCCAGTAAATTAGAAATGTAAAAATAAATAGTTTCTATTGCCACAGCCATGGCTATTGACTGATGTATGTTGCAATGATAAAGACTTCTTCTAGGATGGAGTTAATTAGTTTGACTTTTTGAGAATATCTAAGAGTAATGAAACTGCATATTTTATGTGTGTGTGTGTATATATATATATATACACACACTCACATATATATGTATGTATAAATTGGTTTCCCTTACTCAACCAAATAATGGGAATAACCAGAATAATGGGAAATGTATGTATATTATGTAAAAATGCATAATTGGGGGTTTGACAATGGTGTTGGACTTTGTGAGCTATTAAGCATATCTCTAGTGTTGAGGGGTGTCAAAAAAATATCTGTCTCACTCTTGATGGCTCTTTAGTGGCTAAGTGACACTTTGATGTTGTTTGTTTCCTAAATAAATGCTATCAGATGTTAGATCTATAGAAGAACACATTGAGCTGACAAACTCCTAGTCTGCAGGCCTTCTCTACACCCTCACCTCGGTACACAGGAAATAGGCAGTCTTTAACTTTAGTGAAGGAAAGGTCGGCTGTCTTCTGTATTCACTGACTGAAGTTGAACCTGTAGCTTCTGATTCTGTAATCAGTATGCAAAATATGTTCGTTTCACCGTGATCCTCAATGCATATAGCCTTTAGGTTTCACAAATGACAAATTTTGATACTTTAAATAATTTTCTCTTTTTGGTACTGTGACAAGGTTTGACTTATGGTAGTCAAAAAGTTTTATTATATTTTATACATATTTTTCTTTTTAAAAGTAGTATGTTTGACCATATTCTTGGCTATACTGCCTAAAATACAACCTTCAGCAAGTTAACAGCTTGGTGGCTTCTCAGACTCAAATTCATCAGCAAATTTAGATTTCTTGATATCCTTTGATATATGTTCATGGGATATGTAACAGTTCTAAACTTTGGCATTATTAATACGTTCTAAATATTGATGGAACATATTCTTATTATTTGCTTATTTCTTTCTTAGAACACAATAGGATCCTAAGTAGTTAACAGTAGCAAGTGAAGTATTTTAAAGTTGTTATAGGTAGTCTTTCTCTGATGTGGAAAAAACTTTTTGACTATGTTGTTATAATGCTGAATTAAGAATGTATGGATTTCCTTATATCTTTTCAGTCTGAATGGTTTTTATTAGACAGATAATTTTACTAATTTTAGTTTTCTCATTGAATATACACTAAATCTTACAATTTTTTTTTCTTTTCCCTGTTTCTCCTTTTTTTTCCTTGCCTTACTGTTCCTCCATTTTTCTCTTTACATCAGACAAGGCTTTCAGGCTCAAAATGACAAAATTAGAATTATTTCATCTTTCTCTGATGTTGACTATGAAGAGCAAGAATGTATATATGAGGAGGTAGAGGGGGAAATGTCTCAAGAGTTTCTAGAAGACAGTAACATAAACTTAAAGGAAGCAGAGGTAAAAGAAGTGAGAACTCTTTTGAAAAATGATAAATATTACAACCAACAAATACAACCAAAGTACAAGAATTCAAAAAGGGCACCATCTCAAAGCCAAGAATTCTCTGCTGCCTTTAATTATGACGTTAAGTTTGAAATGCCTGCTTTCTCCAGATATCCTCAGAAATATGATACAATAGATAGGAGAAGGAAGAAAACACCCTTGTATAGTCATTTTGAAGACAGTGAAAGAAGACAATATGATGATAAATCAGGAACTAAGACTAACTTCAAAAGTACATATCCTAACACTGGAAATTGTGACTTTTGCCACATTGAAAAAAAGGAACAAAACTTCACAGTTTTGCATCCCTACAAAAATGGATTTGTGGTTAAGAGTGGCAAATGGGCCACTGACTTAGAAAATCATGATTTTGGTCTTCCTGGTTGTTTTAAGAACTATGAAAAGTCATCTGATTTAAACCAGCATGTTACTAATTTCACTCCATTAGATATTCTTGAAGATTCTACCAGCAGTACTTCTGATGAACTTCTGGGTTCTCCTGTTTCTGATAAGCAGGAAGGTTTACTCTCACCAACATGTCATCCATCCAATGTCCATCATATTGAAGGTTTTCCAGAAGAATATTATAGAGCAAATCCTTCATTCCCATCCCAAAGGATGAGTTGTGATACAGACACACTTAGAGATGTGTCTGGGTGCCCCATGGAAGAGATGATCTCTTCCTGTGTTGAGGAATCCAAGGAGGACTATGTTGATACAATGGATGAGCTTCAGTGTTTGGTAGAAACAGTGTCAGAATATTTAGCAGAGAAGGAAGAGGAGATTAATAAATTTGGTTCCCTTTCAGAAACTAAAAAAACACTTAAACATAATAGTACTATTAATAATGCAGAAAAGAAAATCCCTGAGGATCAAATACCATCTTCAAACCTTGTCAAGAACGATAAGGACAAGGCCATCTCTTTCCCTGAGCTGAATGGAGTGAAATGTGCTGTTGGTTCTTTATTTAGTTCACTCTCAGAAAAGGTGGGTTCAGGCACAAAGCATCTAACAACCTCTGTGGAAAAGCTGGTTCATTTAGTTCCAGAGAAAACAGAAACTCTCAATCAAACAGAGGTGAGTAATTCACCATTTAGACCCAGAGCCAGGTCAGTATCAGAGAATGATCTTTCCATACGATCTCTGTCTCCGATATCTTCTCAAACAGTTGACAATAAGGACTTTTGCAAAGTGGACAGAACTTCTGAAAATGAGCACAAGGACAGTACAACTGGAAATCTAAACTCTCAGGATCCAACGGAAACTATTGGAAGGGACTCGGCTCCACAGAGTCAGAGTTCAGTTATAAAGTCTGTTTTCAGCATGCTAAATCCATTAAAGATTTTTTCGGAAAAGGATGAAACCAAAAATGATGATGACCAGAGCAAGTCAACAAGAAAGGAAAACTTTGTTGCATGTGATTTGGGGTCAAATCAAAGGGAAGATACCCTTGGCAATGACAGTAGCATTGTCACTTTAAATAGGAGTGATGGAGAAACTCCCCACCACCAAATGCCCCTAAGTGAGGATTTGTTGTCTTCTAACTCAGCCTTTGAACCTTCTAACTCAGCTCTTTCTGCAAGTAGGAAAGATGATGTTGCGAATCTATTGGAAAGAGAACCCGGTACAGATCTGTCTGTATTACCAGAGCAACCAAAAATATGTGTCAAGGATACTTTGGAACATCCCTGTGTAGCTGGGAGTAGAACTGTAAATAAAGAGGCATCTTCAGAGCCATTAGAGGGGAAGAAAATTACCGGTGATGATTTCCTGGAGCCACTCAGAAAATCTTTTAGCCAGTTTTTGCTCTCTTCCCCTGAGACCTGTTCAAAGGAGACTTTGTCAGACTCTGTGAAAATTCACCAGTTGGAAGAAGATGGATGGGAAAGGGACCCTAAGAAAGATGGATGTTCCTTTTCCTTTAGTGGAAAATTACACATTCCATTTCTCAAAGCTCTTAGTCATTCTGAAAAGAAGCAGGATTTAAAAGAGAAAGGAAGCGTGTTCCCTTTGTTTAAATTTTCTTTCACTGACAGTCATAAAACTGTCAATGACCAGAGTTTTCGTGGCTCAGCAGTAACCACTGATGAAGAGGTCCAAAGAAACTGCCATGCAAATGCCAAACTTAGTTCAATAAAATCTAATTCAGTTCCAGATATTCATAGTAATCTAAGGAAATTTGGTGATATAAAGACATCTAATGAGAGTGACCAAATAAATACTTCTGAAGATGCCACACTTACTAAAATAAAGTGTGATTCGGCTCCAAATATTAATAGTAATCTTGGGAAATTTGGGAGTATAGAGGAATTAAACTCAAGTAACCACACAGCAGTAGAGAACTGTGAGAGAGATACCTTAAACATTCCTGGAGATGTGTCCAAAGAACATATACCTTCAGATTCTTTAGAAGAAAGTAAGGCTCTTACACAAGTGACATCCTTAACAGTACCAGACTCTTCATTAGCATTTCGTTCTACCATTTCAAAACCCACCTCGGTTAATGAAATGAGTGATGCCAAACTTGTAGACAAAGCTTCTGAGAAAAGAACCCAAGGAGGACTCTTTTCTAGCCTGTTTAACAAGTTTTCTTCTTTAGAAAACTTGTCTAATCAACAAGAATTAAACATGAAAAAAGATGACTCTCCTCACAGGAGTAATACCCCAAGCTTATTCTCTGGAATATTTAACTTGATATCCAGTAGCAGTATGACTGATTCTAAACCAGATGAAGCAAAGTTTATGTCTTTAGGTGACCTAAAAGGTTTGAATGGAACTAAACGTTTATCCTCGGATGAGATCCCTGTTACTTCATGTGTGATTTCTGAAAACCAGAGGAATCATGAAACACAAGAAACTTCTGGCTTTATAAAAAGATGCTTGACTTTACCTAAAGAAGACATTCCATTATCTGATGCTGGGGTTGACGATCATTCCTCTCCTATGTGGAAAAACCAGCAAAGTGAAAAGAATTGCCCTTCTTCTGCAAACAGTGTACTTCACTGCACTCCAGTTGCACAGCAGGACCTATCAGAGAAATCTTTGCCTATGAGGCAAATACCACATCATGTTCTTGAGGCAAAACTACATGAAAATTCTAACAAGTCAACTTCACCTATACTAAATACTAATATTCTTAGTCATTCAAACCACTATCAGTCTTTTGAAGACATGGACAGTCCTTTCTCTTATGACTGGGATTCTGATATAAAAGATTTCTCAGAGAATTCCAGAAAAATTCAGCCAGTATATTATGTGTTGAATCAAAATACATTTCCATCAACCGATGTTTTCTTATGGCCTGACTCAGAAAACTCAGCAATAAATTTTTGCCAAAAGGATCAAAATGCAAATATCTTGGAGAGGAGAACAAATCCAAACAGTGTCATTTGGTGTGACTTACCATATGAATCATTCAACCAGTTAGCATTTAATGAAGATTACTTATTAAGAGGTGATATGTGGGCAGCTAACTCATTATATGGAAGTTCTTGGTATTTTCCAATTAATGAGACTAAGAATTCACTAGAAGAATTACCCATTGACTTAAGTTGTTCTTCAGGTTATGAGAAGAGTACATGCCCCATAGTTGATGTAGATTCATCAAGAATGGATGAAAACTTTATTTTTACAAGTGTTGGTTATGAATATCAGGAGTGGTTGTCATGTCTTGAAAATGGAATGTGGTGGCCATCAGAGGATGGTGATTATGGATATTTTATGTTCCATGATGGCCAATATATCTATTTTTTCCTTACTGATTCTACTGGGCAGTATGCATATTTATTTATACCTGATTTTTCTTATGAAGAGTACTTGAATTGTGACTTACAAAATGTGACAAATGATCTGTCAAGTATTATGGTGGATGATTGTACTGTTTCTGCTTACAGTTTTAAAGTACTTGACAAGGAAGATGAATTACTGTGGTATGTTGAAGAGGAACCAAATGATGACCCACTTGATTTATCTGTAGTTTTGCCAAGAAGTGAGGGACCAGTGTATCTAAATTTAGGAACCTTTTCACAAGTACTTGAGTCAAATTATGACCAAAGGAATCAACCATTAGATTTTTCAGGCTATAATCCTCAAATGTCTGAAGGAAATTTTGTAGCTTTTAAAGAAAGGCCATGTGGTTCTGAAGACTCTGAATGTATATTGGATCTCAGAAATCAGCCCCAAACTATTGGTAATCATGTCTTAAATAAAAATGAAATTATAAAGGGAGGTAAACATCAGCCTCTCTCTAAGGATTCATCAGTTAACCTTTCTAGTTTCCATTGGATCCAGTCTTGTTCTGAAGAAGCTTCCTCTTCAGAAGATAAGACTAATACATTTCCTAAAAATAAGACTAACATCCCACAGCAAACAGAAGAGATGTCATCATTGAACAAAGTGACTTCGTTATTTTCTGCTTTGGGTGCTTCAATTGGAAATACTTTGAATTTTGATAAGAGTGAAACCTTAAAGTCATCAGCCACAGAGAAAAGAGATCAGCAGTCAAACTTAGCAGAGGTAACAAATGACAGTCTTCAGTTGTTAATCTCAAGTAAGCAACTAGAGAGTAACTCTCAAAATGAGGAAGAAAGTCTTCTCAAGAAGGATTTAGAGAGACAAATGGTGTCCAGTGTTCAGCAACTAGAATTGACTAAAAATATGAAGAAAGAATCCCCTTTAAATAAAAGCATGCGTGTGAAAAAGCAAAGTTTGTTAAAACCTGTTTTTCAGGTAAGCCAAACAACTCCTCAGGATAATTCAGATATAGAAGATGACAAGATGATTACAGCTGACTCTGTTTCAGTTTCCCATGTATCACAGTTTAATAGGGATGAACACAAGAACTATAAGCCTCCCCAGGACCAATCTTCCAAAGAGTCTGAGAGAACTTTATTTAAAAGCGCGCTGAAACTCTTTGGCCGGGAAGAAGACCCTTCAGTAAGTGCAGCGGCAAATGAGAAGCAGTCATCTGGATTTCTGAACCTGTTTAAAACCCAAGTAAATAAAGAAGGCTCACCAAGTTTAGAAAAGAATAATGATAAAAATAGAAAGATATCATCTCAGGAAAAGAGTGAATCTCCTGCTGTTTCAAATTTTTTTGGTACTCTAGGGGATTTCTTTAAAAGCAGTATGTCTCCTATACAAACAACGGAAAATGTGGCTGTTTCTTCAGTGACTAATAAGGAAGAGGTCAAGTCTAGTCCTAATGCCACACATCTAGCTAGACAGGATATTGGGAACTTTCCTGCTGCACCAGTTTCCTCTAAAGGGAAAGTTCGAGTTAGAGGTCTGAACAAGCAGACTACCATTGATGACAGTGAGCTAAAGGAACCAGCAATTAAGGACATCAAGGGTGATCATTTGACTGAAGAAGAGGTACCCTCCAGAAACCACCTAACCTACAAGTCACCAAATTCATCTTTCTCAACAGGTTTCAAATACTCTACCAAAGATTCTTCAGTAGAAACCAGTAGGAGGTCTATAGTGACAGAAGTCCCAAGAAGTGATAAAATATCTTTAGATATTCCTAGCAGAAGAAATTCAAATGAACAAGATCAGTTTTCTGACAAAGACCACAGTTTTTCAACTGCCACAACATCTCCCTCCCAACCAGAATTGCCAACAAGAAAGAGTATATTTTCTTTCCTGACTGGATCTGAAAAATCTGAGAACAGAGCCTCTGCTGCTCTACCCAGAACCAAATCTCAAGCAGAAGGGCTATTCACACTTCCTTCCTTTTTCCCCACTGCTAACTCAGGCAGCAAGAAGGATGCCTCTCCTAAAAGCTCTTTCAGTTTCTTCAACTTGTCTTTTTTGGATGAAAAACAGCAGAGTCCTGGGAAAAAACAGAGCCTTTCAACTACTGCTCCAGTGACTTCCCAGCCCTGTAAGAAGCCAAGCGTTTTTTTGGACATGAGTGGTACAATAACTAAAGAAGGTTCTAATGGCAATGGAGATAACATGGTCCAGGAAGTAGTTCATGAACAGCAAATGGCTTTTTGTGTTTCCATTAGCAACACCACTGAGATTATCTCCCTTGCAGATGAGCTCAATGTAGAGGAGAATGATCCAGGGAAACTAGGTTCCAGTAATGGACCAAGGACATCTTCAGATTTCCAGATAAATCAATCACAAAAAGACATTGTTCCTCATTCACCAGGATTTCAGGCACAGACTGAAACACTGCTCATTGGTCCGGAGACCCTTGAGATATCCACCCACGAAGAAGCTTTTATACAAGACGCATCCATGAGTGACTCACTGGCCAGCTCTTTTTCCCATGATAGCCATTTGGTTGAAAAGCTCAACAATTTAGACACTTGTACTAACTCCCACCAAAATGAAAGATTTACTAGTGATCCGTTGAATTTGCCATTAGAAAAGGCCCCTGATGAGATCTTAACAAAGATCCTGGAGCCAACTTCTTCCTCTGTGGAGCCAGGAGGTACATGGCACCTCCAGAGTCCAGGTGCAGATAAAGAGGAAGACAAATCAGTGTTGGACTCTTCAGTAGAAATGCTTTCGGGGTTTGTGACCAAAGTGAAATCTTTCTCTGGGTCCTTAATTGAACCTCCCAAAACATTCTCCGGACTTTTCTCTTCTCCTAAACCTACAAAGAAAAATTCTTTTTTCTCTCTTTCTTCTGGTACATCATCTCAGCCTCTCAAAGGTGAGTTATTTGGAATTTTCAAAAGTCCCAAACCAGAGACATGCAAACAAGAGTCATCTGTTGCAGCTACTGCATTGCTTCAAAATGGTAGTCTCGGAGATACTGTAGGGTCAATACCTCCAGAAAATTTATGTAAAGAAGTTACCTTGGGAGCACTCAATTCAGAATCTATGGTCAGTGACTGTGGAATGACAGTGGTTAGTGCAGAGTCAGACTTGGAGACCTTGACAGATGATCCTAAATTAACAACTGAAATGGAAAACAATAATATTCCAGACAATATTCCAGAACCGCAACATTCTGAAACAATTGAGGGTGCATCTTCTGTCTCAGGGGATGATACTGGGCAAGGAGTATTGTCTCTGAGCGATGAAGGAGACATGGGGATGCTGCAGGCTCCAGACACAGAGGCATCATTGGAAGCAGAGCATATCCCATTGCCAGTGCAGTTGCATCCAGATCCTACCTGGATTGCCAAAGAGCTTCCTCCTCCAGTTCAGCCACCTCTTCCTCTTGAGCCAGAGCCAGATATGCAATCCATCCCCACAAACCAAGACTTCTTAGAGCTACAGGCAGCCAGTTCACTAGAAACAGCGCTCTTCAGTGAGGCAAGTGTCAGCCAGAGTGCCACACCGGAAACCCAAGGGTACATTTCTCACCCTCCACTGGAGGAACCTGTGCTTTGTGCCAAGGAACATTGTGAGATACTTGATGCCCAGAAAGACTCACCTGCAGTCCCTCAGGAAATGGAGCAGCCAATCCCAAACGTGACCAGTTGGCCAAAGCTCCATTTCCCATCTTCTGCTGCTGACTATGGGAAATCACTGAGCTCCTTCTTTTCCTTACCTTCCTCCACTGGCAGTAGAGCAGCAGAGACTGGTTTAATGTCCAGTTTTAAGAAGTTGTCAACTCTCTTTGAGGGAGGTAGTGAGGGGAACGGGAGTAGTGTAGTGGCAAGTGATTCAAAACTAAGGTTTGGAAAGAAGCTAGATCTTTCATTTCCATGGCCGAAAGAGAACAAAGCGGACTCTGAACAAATGCCTGCAGAATCCTCCTCTCCAGGTTTGGTTATAAGCAGTGATCAAGACCTTAAATCTGGTGAGACTGACAAAACTTTGGAGTCTTTTCAAATGTCTGGGGCCTGTGCTGAGCCAGCTAAGGCTCAGCCCTCTGGGACCTCCAAGCAGCTGGGGGCTGGGCAACGTGTATGTACTCAGGAGCTTTCAAGGCCTGGAGAAGTGGAAAACCAGCAAGAAATCCCAGCATCTGGAGAAGACAAGGATACCAAAGATATCTGTCCTTCAGAGAATCATGAGGAAGAACACTGCACTGCCTCTGAGCTACTTCAACCAGAAACACATGAAGAGGAGGCAGAGCCAGCTAGCACTGGCTCTGTTTCAAATGTACAGCAGCCAGTTACTCTGATGGACATCAAGGAACCAAAGACCAGCAAAAGGCCTGTTCTCAACTAAAGCATCATAAATGATTTTAAGGAATTGACCATTTATGATGCAATGACTTAGTGGTAGCTTAACCATAGCCTGCTTTTTATCCTCCTTGTGTCTTTCCCAGCACCTGAGCTTCATGTTAGGCATTAAGTAACAAGAAATAATATGTGGATATTGTCATCTCTTCTCTCTACCAAATATAATTCACTTATTGGAACAATGTGCTTCCTGCTTAAAGAAAGGCTAAATTCTGGGATTTACTTACTCTGGCTTGCTCTGCCTTGAATAATGTCGAAGGGAGAAGGGAGGGCAAGAAGAGGCAGCAAGTCATTGAGTGGCATATATTATTAATAATTATAGCCATGTGATAGGCTTGAATGCTACCTTGGGCCTTGAACACCTATATCTGTAATAGCTGGGAGAGATCTACTTTGCTTTGCTTTTCTAAGTCTTCTAAGATGCTTTCTCCAGTGGCAATGAGATTACTAAGTAGAATATAAAATGCAAAGGATGGCTTGGAATAATCTATACTGTATATCCTATTCCATATGGATTTGCCTAGCTTCTTCCAGTTTCTGAGTTTTATCACCCATGAGACTGGTGTTTGTTAGTTGTTTTTGGTAGTCTTCCAGGAGCTCAGGGCTGTCATTTGCTGTGGAGCATTGTGCTCTATGGTGGAGCAGTGTACAGGGTCCAGCTGCAAGTTCAGTTCAGTTGCTCAGTCGTGTCCGACTCTTTGCGACCCCATGAATCGCAAAGCGTACTATTATTTCCCCTAAGAAGAAGCACCATACAGGACAGTTTAAGAGTGCTGCCTTGAACACTGGCCCAAAGCAGTCCAAAGAAGTTGGTCAAATACTTTGGAGATTGTGTGTTAGGAACTGCTCAGCACAGTGGCCTGGTACCTCTCCTACTGCTATGGGGTGAAAATCAGAAATAAGCCTGGAAACACCAGATAATTGGAGGAACTAGAGGGAAAATAACACTGGAAAACAATAAACATTAGCCCTTTAGTTAAAGCTTGACTCTTTGGCAAGGGAATTCCTTGTCTATTGTCCCCGCAGAATTAAAATGAAGGGCCCCTGACTTGGGATGAAACTATCCAGATGGGGCTAGAATAGGTCATGTAGATCGTCCCCAAGTCCCTCTGTTTTGAATAGGACTGAATCCTTAAAATTCAGTACATGGCTCAAGGGAGTAACTTCTGAATGCTCTTCTTTCTATACAGTCACGATTCACTGCCACTTTCTCTATGCGTCTTATACCAGGAGAACAAATTTCCTTTCCGGGTATGGGAATTCAGGTGGTTGAGAGAGGGAGTTGTTCTGGTCTCTCTTCAGGAACAAAAATGCATTAATGTGGCCCTGACTCAGACCTTGGAGTTGGACTGTGTCCATTTTGTCCAAAACTGAGCCATGACCTGAGAAGAACTCAGTTATAGATGGCTCTGGGATACTTCCTATGCTGCCAGGGATACCACGGTAACATTCATGTCAATGAGACCATTCTCCCTGAGGAATTTCTTTGTCCTAGCCTCTATTTGGCTTCCATTACCTTGTGCAGATGGTTGAGGGACAATTGAAGGAACATGTTCACTTTCCTTTGCACATTCTGAGGAACAGACCTTTATATTTCCGATTGGAGAGGAAGAAAAGAGTTCTCAATTTAATAGGTAACAGAAAAAGGGAGTAGAGTTCATCCATCCATTTTACTTTGTGAAAATTAGAAAACTTTGATTACAGCCACTGGACAGGTTGTTTTTAAGAAGTTCGAGCAGAGAATTTTAGGCATAAACAGACTATTTGAATAATTCTTAATCCTACTTAGAAAATAGCAGATTAAGATAAAGAATTCTTCAAAGTCAGTTGCAGGGTTGGGGCTAAGTGCTGTTGGAGAACCCAGCATGCTGTGTTGTTTTTCCTTGTTGTGATTTTGCTGAATAGAGCCTAGTTCTTCTAGAATGTGAACTTTGCTCCTCTCTTCCCAGGAACCTCCTGTTTGTGATCCTTGCCACTGATAGAATCATTATTTCCTGGATCCATCCTTTATTTTGTTCCGGTCTTCAGTTTGTATTTATTTACTAATCTGTCCTCCTCTCATTCTCACAGCCCCACCAGCAGTAGTAGGTATGGCTCCTCCTGTAACGTGAGTCAAGGAAGCTCTCAGTTAAGTGAACTGGACCAGTGTCATGACCAAGATGATGACCGTCGGGAGCGGGACTCCATTCATTCCTGCCACAGCTCTAGTAACCTCTCCAGAGATGGCCAAGTGGGTTTTGGAGAACAAGAGAAAGCCTTGGAGGTGACAGATGAAGAGGAGAAGCGGGGAGTGTGTGAACCCAAGGAGATGAAAGAAGATGCCACAGCCCATCCACCCCCAGATATGGTGCTACACAGAGACTTTGTCCGAGGCCCCCAGGAGAGGTAGGTCATGGCTACCTTGAGGAGCTCATATGGTTTCCTCAGTACCTGCCCTATGGTACTGCTGACAGAATGCAGTTGCTCTGTTTGTTTCCCTGCAGCTGGGTATGGTTGTGATCAGGATACTGAGGCTTACCTCTGCACTGCTTCCATTGTTTTCTGGTGTAATTACCAAAGTATTTCAAGGATCTCTGAAGAACATTGTAGCTGCAGTGTACCAGGTCTTCTAGAATCTGTAGTTCTTGACTTACTAGTTGACCCCATATATGACAACCTCTGAGTCCGGAACTGACCTGAGCCCTGCAGATTATTTCATTCAGAGGAGCTGCTTCGAATAAAACAGGCTTCCTAGCCTATTAATGTTTTAATTTTTTTTGGTGAACATTGTTTTTCATTTTGGTTTTTTTCCTTGACTAATCTGGGAGACAGTTAAAGAACCGATCTAGAAGCCAAATCTAAATCACCTTTCTGTCTCCCTGGGGCCTAGCAGTATGTCTGGCAGTTGATACCCAGAAGAAGGAAAATTTTAAACTTGTCCTTTTAACAGTCACATAATGAAGCTTAGTACTGACTTTGAGTATTGTTATTGTTGAGCTAAATTGGTCAGTGAGTTGCTGATAGGTTGGGGCAAAGCAGGGTTTCTCAGTCTTGGCACTATTAACGTTTTTATCCAGATAATTCTTTCTTCGTTTTTTTGTTTTGTTGTGTTTTTGATATTTTAGCTACATTGTTCAGCATGTGATACGGTTCCCTGACCAGGGGTCAAATTCAGGCCTCCACAGTGAAAGCATTGAATCGTAACCACTAGGCCATGAGGGGACTCCGCGAGCCAGATTATAGTTTGTTATGGGGAGCTATTGTATGCCTTGTAGAATGTTTAGTGGCATCCCTGGCCTCTGCACACTACATGCCTATAGCTGCTCTCGGTGTGACAACCAGACATGTCTCCAGATATTACTGCCAGGGTTCTCCTGAGGGGCAAAACTGTCCTTAGTTGAAAACCACTGGAGTAGAGTGACAAGAGCTAGGTGTGACTTAAATTCTCAAATTTCAAGGTCATGGGAAGATCAGAGCAGCGAACACTGATTATATGGTAAAAGTTAGAAAACAGTTGATGCCTCTACTGTACCACTCGAAGGTAGAAACTTATTTTCTGTTTGTTTTCCTGATTTTTAATCATCTCTGGTGGCTCATCTAGTAGACAAGACAGCAGAGAGACTGAGTTCTGGACCAGCTTTTTTTTTTAACTGGACTGACAATTCACTAAAAGATAGCTCTTTGTAGACCTTGGACTTTAAAGATGCTATTGTCTGGGCAGAGTTCTTGGTCAAGCAGCAGAAGTGCCCATCCTTCTCTCATGGCTTTGTCATCCCAGATCCTAGCTGTGCAAGTGACATCCGGGCTGGTTTCAGAAGTGCCCACAGATGTTTTAAAACAACTGATGCAGTTAAGTGGCATCAGTGCCTAGCATATATTTTGTGTGTCTGTATGGTGGTTTCTTGTTTACTGCCTTGGCCATAGATGCCAGTGAGCGAGGGGGAAGCATCATCACCAAGAATGAACCGCTATTCCACAGGTAAAACCTAGATGATTATTTGTTTAATATAGGCTGGTGTTCCTGCCTCAGAGCTCCTTTCTTATGTATATTGTTCCTTGCACTTAGGATGTTCCTGAGGCAGCTCAGGGAACAAGATCACAGCAGGAGGAGGGCTCTGCCTTTTTTCTTAATGCTTTGATGTAGACTAGGAATTGATAGGCCTTCCAAAATACTTAGTGGAGTAGGAAGGGTTTGCAGGAACACAGTTCTGCCCCAAGGATGCTATGTAGAGCCCCCAAGGGAGAGTGGTGATCCTGAGAGGCGGGGAAGAGGTCTACTCCACGCCCCTCTGCACCGTTTCCATGTTAGCCACTGACTTAGGGCCCTTGTTGCTGCTTTTAGTATCCTGACCCCTAACTGTTCCAGTGAGCTGCCTTGTCAGCTGAGTGGAAAAAGGGAAAGAAAGAAAGGGAACAGATGAAAAGCTAAAAGCAATTGTCATTTTAGAGAAGAATTTTTTTCATGTTGGATGTTCAGGATATGCTGTTTTAGTGGCTTGAATCACTAGACAAGTATAGGCATGAATGCAAACCTTTTAATTTTAGGTATTTGGCAGTTTTGACTTGAGCACTGTCATCCTGTGGCCTGGGCTTATTTTTAAGGAACATTCTTTTCTCTCTTACAAGCTTTCCTGAGGAGACCGCATCTTCGCCATTTACCCAAGCCAGAGCGCACTGGATCCGAGCAGTTACCAAGGTTCGACTCCAGCTACAGGAGATAGTAAGTCTGTTGTTCCAGTTCTAGCTGGGACAGTTTTTCCTTTGAAACTGGGAGACATATGGTGCTAAAGAAGCAGCCAGTGATTAGTCATATTATAGTGTGCTTCTGGGAATGCATGACAAGTAAGCTAGAGCCTTAAGAGATGGGGAGGTAGCTGTTGACTTCCTTCTACCCTAAATAATGGAACTCAAATAGACCTGGTGGGTCTATTTAATTTGGTACTACTATCATCGGTGAGGCTATTTCGAGTTTAGGATAGGAGACTATTTCAGGGCCTCTTAGGGTTAGTTGTTGTTTCCTTTGGCCAGCCAGTTCAAGTGCCACTGCCTGACTTTTACAGGGTTGGAAATTTTACTCCGAAGTTTCTGTGGGGTCCCCTCATTTAAGGTCCAAAACATCAACACATTAAACTAATGTAAAAAAGTAAAAATAGAAATATTTTTCATTTTCAATGTTACAAGTTTGGAGTATCTTTATCTGTGTTTCAGTAGTCAGTCTTCAGGCAGAAAGGTGGTTTTTAAATGATGACAAGTGGCTGTCAGTAGTATAATACCTGGCAGCTGTTAAAAATGAAAGCATGCTTACCTGTGTAAACACACTTTAAAAGTAATTTATTTTGAAATAACCTAAAACTTAAGAGAAAAGTTGACAAAACAGTAGTGTAAAGAACTCCCATATCCTGCTCACCAAAGTGCCCCAGTTGTTGACATTTTGTATTATTTTTGCTTTATCACCCTGCAGCCATAATGATTAATCTTTTGCTGAACCATTTGAGAGAAAGGGAGAGGCATGATGTTTTCCTTTTTGTATTTTACAAAAAGGCAAGGCTACTCTCCACTGTAACCAAGAAATCCACAATGACAACACTGTCATCAAAACCCCATGCAAATTTTGCTAACTATCCCAACAATGTCTCTTCTCTGGTCCAGGATACAACTCAGGCTAACATTGCATTTAGTAATCTTGTCTCTTAATCTCCTTTACTCTGAAACAGTTCCTCTTGTTTTTTGACAGATACTATAGGCCTTCACTTTGTATTCTTCACTTTGGGTCCGTCTAGTGTTTCCTCATGTCCAGACTCAAGCCATACTTCCTTGGCAGGGATTACACAAAAATGGTATATTGGATGCTTTTTAGTGAATTGCATCAGAAAGTACATGTTGTCAGCCTGTCCTACCCCTTGTAATGTTAACCTTAATCACCTAGTTAAGGTTGTATCAATCAGATTTCTCCACTGTTAGGCACCATTTTTTCTTGGCAATTCATAAGTGTTTTGTGGTTCAGTACTCTGAGATGAGTGCTCTCATCAAATCTCCATGTACAGGCTAAGGATCCGTGTATGACTTCTGTCTGAATCTACCACCACAAACGCTGGTGCCAAATGGTAACTTTCTATTTCCATTATCCTTTCTACATTCGTTAGTTGGCATACTACTATAAAGAAGAGATTTCTCTTTTTTTCATCAGTTTTTTATTACTAATTTTTTAAAAGTAAGGGTCTTATAATTATAATAAAGGAAAATAAAATAAATAACCTCCATGTAGAAGAAGAGTTATGAATGAGAAAAACAAGAATGTATTGGAGCGGTTTGTTAAGGCCTTTTAAGAGGCAGTTCAGAGTCTCTCAAGGATAGCTAAAAGCAGTTGCCAAAGTTTGGAATCATCTAGAGAAAAGCATGCTTTATTTAAGAGTAACCAAGAATGATTGCAACTTAATGAATATTGGAACAGTAGTAAATATATTCTTAACACAGGTCATGTAACTGAAAGCTGATTAGATGTGGCCAAGAGGAGGAAGGGAAGCCAGAGTTTAAAGAAGGATCTGATAACAGCTGAAGATAGAGGCAGAAGTACACCGTTTATACTTAAGATGAGATTTGCTGGCAGACTGATAGAGGTTGTGAGACAGTAAGAAGTTAAGTATGGCACCAAGGACTTTTTTTCTGAGTAATTGAAAGTTCTACCCATCTGCCCTAAGATAATTTTTTGTTAGTTTCTTCTTATTATAGAATTTCCCTATGCAGGTATAAGTAAATATGAATTATATTCTAATCCCCCCTTTTTTCTTTGCCCGGGGGGGGGGGGGGGGGGGGGGGGGGGGGGGGGGGGGGGGGGGGG